>NC_081563.1:137458208-137795122 GCF_022355385.1 Mustela nigripes
GCCGCAGCCAACCGCGAAGGCAGGGGGCGGGGCTTGGGCTCTCCTCACCTGAGGCGGCCGCCGGGTCTGCCCCGCGCGTCGGCCCCGCGCCGCCCCGCAGCCCACCGCCCGCCGCTCGCGCCCGCCGCCCGGCGCGTAGTGCGGACCCAGCCCCTGCCTGCCCCGCGATCGGCGCGAGGCCCGCGCTGCCCGGCCGGCCGCAGTCCTCTTAGCCGCGCCGCCGTGCCGCCGCGGCCGTTTCCACAACGGCTCCGCCTCAACCGTCAGGGGCCGGCCGTCCCCCCGCTCGCCCACCCGCTGCTGCCGGAGACCGGCCCCGCGCCACGGCCCCCAGCCACGCAGCCCCACCGTCAGGGAGGCCCGGCCCGGCGCCCGGCTCTACCTGCGGCTGGGAGAAGCTCCCCCGTCCGGCCCGGGAAGCCGCCGCCACGGCCGCAGCCTCGCGTCGCGTCTCCGGCCTCGGCTCCTCAGGCGGCCGACGGAGGGCGGGAAGCATCCGACCAATCAGCGCCGCGTGCGTTCGGAAGCGCGTCCAATCAGCGCGGCGCGCGGTTCAGGCTCCACCCCTAGCACCCGACGGTGACGCAGAAGTCGCCGAGGCCCGAGGCAGGGGCGCCGCGGTGGGCGGGGCAGGGTAAGGGGACTGCGCGCTGCGGCCACGGCCCCGGCCCCGGCCCCAGAGGAGGCGACGGCGGCCCTACCCGGCCGGCACTGCCCTCCCCGGGTGCGGACGCCGGGTGCCCCCACTCGCCGCCGTGCAGGACGCCGGCTAGCAGGGCGTGGGCGGCCCCGGGAGACCTCTGGGCTGCCCACCAGCCCCCTGGACGGTGACGGCGTGACGGGGTCGCGGGGACCCGGTCACAACTGCTAACCGTGCGAGCGGGCGAGGGCCCGACTCCCCCGAGGGAGCCCACGTGCCACCGGGCCACGCCCACCCGTGGCCACGCCCACCCGTGGCCACGCCCACCGGGGGACACGCCCCACTCCAGTGTCCTAGACGCCAGCGGTGCCAGGGTTTGCTGCCCTCACCGGCCAAACCGCAGACCCTTGGGGGACGTTAGGTTGAGGCCCTGAAGGCGTGGTTCTGAGCACAATCATCAACTGTTTCCCCAGGCTTTTTGGAGCATTTCCACTTAAGTTATCCGTTTAAATGAGAAGATCAACGGATGCTTGTTGTGCGAAACAGGAAGCAATTCCGAAACGGACCAGCAGACAAGCACTTGGGAAGTCACGTCCCGATCTCTGGTCTTACCACCTTTAGTGGAGAAGAAAATTAAGGATGCTTTGTTGTTTCACGGATCGGGCAAGCACGGGGTTTAGTTCGCGACCGCATGGAAGATAAAAGCGATCATCTTAATTGTTCTTAAGTAGGGTTTTAGAGGATGGTGTTAGATGGAAAACCCAATCATAACTGGGTTTCCCATTAAATTTCACAAGCACCTCCTGCTACAGGGCACAGCAGGTGGACTTTGGTCTAGGTTGAAGGCTGACCGGGAGGCTTACCAGCTGGGGGGCTTCAGAAGAATGGCTGAAACCCCTCTGAGCTTCATTCTCGTCGGCTAAGAAAGCAGGGGCATTATCTATCAGGTAATTTTCAGAGTTCAACGAAATCCTCTGCATGCAGTACCTATCACTGAGGCAAGCCAATAAGAATGAGGGCACAGTACATGTTAGTTTCTTTCCCTGAAGTGCAAGGCGTTGTGCTGGGTGAGGGACACAAGGCGGGGGGGAGGCAGAGAGACACTCATTACTCCACACACAGAACTCAGTAAGCATTGAAAGAATCATTTTCCCACACCCTACACTCCCTTCAAACTTGCATCAGATGTTAACACGGACCCGACCTAAGAGACCACATTTGTTTCTCAAGGACATACACAACTGTGCTCCTAAGGCGGAGGGGCAGTCCTACAATTTTCCCTTTTTTGGCAAGGCACTAAATCTGATAGTGTTTTAGAAAGAGTAAGACTTACGTATGAAATGACTTAAACAAGAAGTTTCTAAAGTCTTGTTTCTATAATTAGATAAGAAAAACACACCTCAGATAGCAATTTATGCACATACTTTAATATTGAGGCTTGAGTGAAATAATCTTAAATGACCTTCAAATATGTTTGGGGCGACAGCCCCACAATTGCACAATCCACTGCAAAATTTTAAAATTTAAGCAATATAACTGTTTCAGGATCTGAAAGTTCTCCTTAAGCTAAACTTTATCAACTTCTTTATCAAATAGGCAGGTATATTTAAGTTTTTACATTTTTAAATGTTGATTTTTTTAAAGGCACGTTGAGGTTCTCTTACTATCGAAGATAAAACATTTACTGTATATTCCATGAGCAGAACCTTTTTGACAAGTGACTTTCACGTGGATAAGATTCTTTACATGCCTTTTACACAACAATACATTTGACAGCTCTAACTCTTATACCTGAATGCTCTGGACAGTTGTCTTGCACTCTGGGCTTGGGCCAAGGACACAATAGCTAAGGCTCTCAGAGGCTTGGTGACCTAATTGGACAGTTAATTAAACAGCAGGAAATGGAAATAGGCTTCTGTCCCTCTTGCATGTCAATGTAGTGCACAGTGCTAGTAGCCAAAGGTTGTTCTATTGAATTACAACACTTTAAATCAAAATTCAGTGTTCTTATTATCAAAAGGTATCAAAGAAAGCGATCCCTCTTCTTTGAATTTTAGAAACACATAAGTTGCAATTATAAAACAAATTGGTTAAAAGGCAAAACACATCGTTTACATAGCAATTTGACAAATGTCAATAAGTATTCAAAAATTGAGAGTCAATTCATTGGTGACAGCTATCACAAATTAATGACACTGGTTTCAACTGTATTAGAACCAAACTTCCCAAGTTGGAGGCCTTGTTCATCTTGGCTGGATTTCCACACCTCAGTGTTAGCACCTGCTGTCAGAGAGACCACCGCTCAGCACCAAAAGAAATCAGCGGCAGCTCGCTGGGAGTTTTAAGTCATCCTGGCATTCAGCAGGGCACAAAGGCTTTGACTTCTTGGTTAGAGATAAACAACAAAGAAGGAAAAGCATTTAACATTTTAAAAATGGGGAGGTGGGGAAAGTCCAGACAATGTTAGAAACTCTCCTGTCTGAAGGCACAAACAATAAAGTTGGCAGGTAGCTGATAAAACTGGGAAAATATGAATACAATTTAAAATGATTAAAAAGTATAAATACTGATGACTTTTCCTGCAGGGCTCCAGCTACTGATAAAAACACCTGCCAGTTCCACTTGATAACCTGACTTCTGAAGGATGACCGCTGGAATTTTCTGACACTTAAGCAGCCATTAAAGGAGTCACCTTAGTCATCAAAAAGGTAATTGCAAAGGGCATTGTTGCCTGAAATTTTTCCATAGAAGTGCCTGAAAATTGAAATAACTTAAGGCAGAATTTCTTAAAATGTTTAGGTCATCTCAAACCTAAACAGAATGGCCTGATAACATGCAGATACATAATTATCAAAGAGAGGAAGGGGGGGGCGAGACTGCAAGAGAAGGGGCTGTTTTGCTAGTTTTGAAAGTCCAGCTTTCCCCCCTTCCTTGGCTGTTGATGTAGAAGACACATGGCCTAACCAGGGCAGCCTGAACTCCCAGGAATGGCTGTATGATGACTGATGAGGCATAAATTTCTTGCCTATTAATAGTTTCCCACTGTTAGAAGTCTACAGACATTGGCAAGCAACCTAGTCTCAGGTTTTCCTTGTCCCAGGGCAGAAACGCCTCAAGGGACCACGATGGGGGTCACACCGAACATTCTGATTGCAATGGGCACAGACACACAGGGCTTATTTTTTAGCTTGTTAAATCCAGAATGTTCTTGAGAAGGCATCCAATCAGGGTAAAATGTTCCAACATCACAATGATCATAAATAACAGCTACATTTACAGAGACCCGGTCAGAACACATGCAAAAGCCACAGGCTTTCCTAGCAGGAGGATGCCGGCCTTTCCAAAAAACCCACCAACCAACCCACCCCACCCTCCCCGCCGGGGCTCTCTCCGGAAGGGCCGACCCAGCCATGCATCCGCCCAC
Organism: Mustela nigripes; assembly: GCF_022355385.1. Lineage (NCBI taxonomy): Eukaryota > Metazoa > Chordata > Mammalia > Carnivora > Mustelidae > Mustela > Mustela nigripes. The sequence continues at coordinate 137,462,273 of NC_081563.1, forward strand.
CCAGCACCCTCCGCCAGCGCGTTCTAAGACTCGGCCTTCCGGCCACCTGAGGCTACTTTTTAGACCTAGTGACACAGATGTTTCAAGTAGAAGATGGGAAGGGCCACCGCCCAGGGACCTTGCAGCGGGAAGTGAAGTGAGAAGACTCGGGCTGGCGGTGGGGTATGAGGAAGAGCAACCGCACGGACGGGAGAGACCGGCGAGGGAACCGCTGGGGCCGGGCCGGACCGGGCCGGGCCACCCTCAGATGAAGTGGATCCAGCTCTCCTCGCACTCCCCACGAGGCATGTGCAGGGCGTGGTTGCGGCACGTGAGGCTGTAGTCGTGGCCATGGTTGTTGTCCCAGTACTCGGCCCCGGCCACTCGGTAGCGCAGCGCGAAGTGCACTCGCGAGCCCAGCGCCAGCAGGAAGGGCGGCACCGGGAAGCCGAAGGCGAACACATCCTCCGTGCCCTCGGCGCCCGCGGGCCCGCGCCACCGGGCCACCACCTCATGCGCGCTCTTCCAGTCTGAGAAGGTGTAGCGCACCGCCACCTGCTTCTCGAAGGCCACGTTGCGCACACGCACCGTGCCGCTGATGCCCAGGTCGGAGCAGGTGACGCGCTCCAAACAGACGAGCTGCCGCCCCAGGCGCTCGCTGAAGTCGGTGGCCTCGATGGGCGGCAGGAAGTCGGGCACCAGGCACTGCAGGGTGAACTCCAGGTCCTGGCTGCTGCAGCACAGGTCCGAGTTGATGGCGAGGCGCGACAGCACGTGCAGCGGCACCGACGGGTCGTCGCCCGCATTGAACACCTTGACCTGCGCCAGCTCCAGGCCCAGCGCGTCGGCGAAGCGTACGCGGAGCTGCCGGCTGCAGCCCGGCCGGCACGCGGCTCCCGGCGCGCCCCCAGCCTTCTGGCGGCGCTCGGGGGAACTGGGCAGCGAGCGCGCCCGCCGCAGGATGATGGGCCGGAGGCGGGGGTCGCAGCCGGACGGCTCGGGGGGTGGAGGCGGCGCGCGGCCCGGGCTCCCGGGGGGCCTGCAGGGCCGTGGCTCCCGGGCAGCGCCGCCGTCCAGGTCTGAGAGGCAGCTGAGGCTCCGCGGGGCGGGCTTCCGCGACCCCGGGGCGGGGGGCAGGGCCGCCGAGCCCCAGCCTCCGGACATGGCCCGGCCAGCCGTCGGGCGACAGGAAGCCGGAACCGAGGGGCAGCCTCCGGACCCGGAGCTCGCTACCTCGGGGTCCCCGTCGGGCTCAGAATTCCCTAGTGTCCGCCGAAAACCGCCGCCCGCAGGGAGCCTCTGGGGCCGGCTGTGCGCTCCCCCCGTCCGCCGCCGCGCCCCCTGAGTCCTGGCGCAGGTCTTCCGCTTCTTGCAGCGAGAAAGGAGATCGTCAGCCGAGAGATGAGTGCTTTCTCCGGGGGAGGCTTTTCCGCGCCCCCCCTCCCTGGGAGCGCAGGGTAGCGCCTCCCTTCGGCTTCTTCCGAGGCCCTGGTCCGGGGACGCGGGCGGCGCAGCCCCTCCCACCTTCCCGGCCCTGCGTTACTTACATGGCTGCAACTTGTCGGGGCGCAACTTCCCGGCGAGCCTGCGCCCCGCCCCTCGTGACGCCGCCGCGCGCCGGCCCCGCCGGCCCCGCGCAGCCGGGGAGCCCTGCGCGCCACCGCCTCCCCTGGCCTGCCGCAGCGCGCCGCAGTCCGGCCTCCCCGCCCCGGCGCCGGGGAGGCTGCCTGGCGGCCTCGTCACGTGTCCTCGGCGATCGCCCAACAGGTCTGATCAATTTCTGTCTGCATCTGCCGGGTCCCTGCGCCTATCGATCGCAGACCTGTGTCTGCACCAGCGAGGACCAGAAAGATGCATGCTGCGGGCCCTTGGACTTCTGGGTCACCGGGTTGGGGGGTGCGCATAAATCGGCCTTTCCAGAAGCGGGCCCCCGGCTAATTGGAAGCCTGTAGGCTAGCCAGCTCCTTGGACGTCTGCCCTGCACCCTGGGGCCCCTGCCAGACCGAGGGAGCCTCGCTGCGTAAGGGGCTGGCGTCCCACCACACATCACCCACAATGCTTTGCCGCCCGGACCGCCAGCCAGTTCCCCGGAGGGTGGGGAGGGGGCGGTGCTGCCCTGTCCGTCTCCTGGCGCGGGGCCCGAAGACCGGGGAACCGGAGTTAATGCCCTGTGATGAATTACGCGGCTGCCCTTAATCGGCCGCTGGCGCTGGGGAAGCCTTTCTGTAGCCAGAGTCTCAGACCTTTAGCTCTGTTCCGCTGCGGGCGCGAGCCACCAGGGAAACCGCGAGCTTGCTTTCTGCATCTTAGGATGCAGGCCCCCTGCAAGAATTTTCTCCTATTTCACTCTGTAATGGCCCGAAAACGCCGCCGCTTACCTGTAGAGCGTGCCAGGTGAAATGCACTGGGGAAGGTGCAAACGCGCCCTCCAGACAGCAGTACGGGGCCAGCCATCGTAGAAGGTTCCTTTTATCGTCCGGGGGGACAAAGCAGAAGGAAAACCAAACGACTGATGGAGGGCTGGCCCAGTAAAGAACCTTCTCTACATCTAACATAAATCAAGCCTGCTGATGGTGTAAGTCACTAATTGTGAGAGCCTGTGTGCCCTGGCTGAAAGGCACAGGCGCTGATGAGAAGTAATACAGCAGAGTTTCAGGAAGAGAAAAGTCTTCTACCCCACCTCTTGTCTATTTTACGGAGGTGCCGGGTGTCGTGGAAGAAAGTATTCACTTTCAAATCAGGGCCCTTTTAGTAGGCCACCCACTCAAGATCAGGGAAAGCAGCATTCTTGATACAAATCAATGGAATTTCACAGAGATAACATTATATGATCTGAATTACTATACTGACAATCTTTTAATGCACTGATGTGATCCCGAAGGCGGGAGAATTAAAGGGGAGCTTCCCCAATAGAGTGGTTGTTCCATGACAGCTGGGATGTGTGCCTAATCCTGGCCATTTTCAAGGCTCTCCTGTAATTACTTGTTGAATGAATGAATGAATGAATGGGCATGGGAGATTGGAGTAATACCCAATCTTAATCATTAATTAGCCCCACACATTTCTGAGGAGGCTTGTGTGTGTGTGTGTGTCTGTGTGTATAAGAAGAGAGGGAAGGATTCCATAGGCAACATTTATAGCTGTGTGATTTTGTATCTAATATCCACTGTGAAAAACAAACAAGCAAAAAAGATGAAACTGTACACAGAAGGCAGTACCCCCCCCCATTTCAATACTATGCAAATATTTCGAAACAAACCAGTGCAAGCCAGCCCAGTACTAGGGGCGGGACCCTTTGCAATCCATATTTACCCACAGGGTTCTGTTGCTTCCAGTTCCGGTGGTGAGTCTTCCTTTCCAAATATAAGAGGAATAAAGAAGTCACTTCCCCAGCTGTCATCATCTGCAAACATACTGAGCAAGAATATTTCAAGCACGACAGAAAAGGTGATGTAAATTCTGAGGGAAAACCTTATTAGATCTGTTCTGCTGTTGTGTTGTGTGTGTGTTGTCACGGTATTTGTTATCTTATCTAAATTATTGAATTTATTATCTTATCTAAATTTTTATTTTTAAAAGCATGTTTGTTTTTTAGACAGTCTGTCAAACCCTAGAAGATGATCAGCCATCTGATTTTTTCAAGAAAGGGAATAGGGTGATGAAGTCTCATCAGAAAAGCAGGTAAATGATTTTAATTGCTTTATCTTGCAAAAGGCACATGATACCAGTTCTCTAGGCCGAATATGTGTGGCTGGAAAAAAAAAATGTCTGTGGGGAAGAAATCTGTGTTTACATTTTTTATGCAACAGAAATGAGTTGGCAAAGTGGTTTTAAACATTATGAGTTAGTAAGAATTCCAGAGGTCATAATTCTGCCACCATTAGCAGAACCTATCATTTTGGGTTAAGCCACTTAATTACCCTTCTATGACTGTTTCCTTTTTTATAAAAAGGATCCTGATAATCACTTTTATTGATGTACACTGACAGAGTCAACAAGAGTTATAACAGGATTGGTTATGAGTTCCAAATGAGTTCCATTTCTTCAACATACACTGAGCATGTGTTAGTTTGTTGGCCATGATTCAACACCTTTCATATTTATTAAGAAATCACGTATTTTCAAATGATTGCTTACTGTGGTAGAAACCACAGGACCAGTGAACCTCTGAGGTTTCCAGAAGGCATATTAACACTCATTTGCTTTTACCCTACCTGACTTGGGTTCCTGAGAGGTATTGTGAATCCTAGTGAGATGCTGTGTTTTGGGTAAATACACAGAAAAGAAAGTATTTTCAACTCTGGTAGAAGATCTTCCCTCAGAGTAAATCGCTGGGCGGTTGCTCTCCTAGTCATCATTCCCTTTTCTGCACAATTCGCAAGACAGCAGTAATCCTGTTTTCATTCATGCTCTGCTTTACAGCACCCTGTGATATTTTTTTTTCTCTCTCCTTTTAAAGTTTTCCTGAATGTGTTTCCTATTTGAGAATACTTTAGTAAGCTTTTGATTAAAGGTACAGGTTGTCTGTGCTATACTCTTTCATATTAAGATTAGATTAGATTAGATTCAAGGGCTCAGAATCACCACTCATCAGTGATTAAGTTGTAGAAAACTTGCATTTTACACCTTGTTTACTTTTCATGGAAAGTAGCCTTGAGAAAGAAACCATGGCTTTTACTCACTAGGGTCATTAAACACTGTTCACCAACAGCAGAACAGATGGAGAGTTTAGGACAGATATTCTCCAAACTGGTGGTGGTGATGTTTTTTTAAAGTATACCTGACTGGTCTAAAATTATAAGCACTTTAAGAAATGTCAGTGTTTTTCCGAAGTGATACTATTTGATATGAGACTGAATCCGTGCAACTTCTTTTGGCCCCTGTGCCCTGCACTGTTTCTTGACTAGAGACCAGGGTGGCCCACTGCCCCTCCCAGGGACAGGGCCGGCCACAGCCAGGGGAGCCTGCTTGTTTAATCACAGCCAGACCTCTTTGTGTCTTACGAACTAAGAATTACAGTTTTCTTTCTTACAGCAATATGAATGGTGGCCCGTCTTGGAATAAAGTACAACGTTCAAAAAACCCTTCAGGAAAGAGGCAGAGTCAATCCCAAGTGCCCCGCGTGCCCTCCCAGCCTCCTGCGGACGGACTCCAGGACAGCAGGTTCCCAGAAGGAAAACCCAAAAGGAGCCCACCGGGCCCTCAGCGGCGGGGCGCCTCGGGGAAGGAGCTGTTTCTGGACCTGCAGTGCATGAAAATCCTGAAGGAGGGTGTGGGCGAGGATGAGGACAGCGCCAGCGACCTATCCGACTCGGAGCGGGTGCCCCTGCTGCCGTCGGTGCGCGCGCCCCCGGAGCTGCACCTGCGCGCGGAGGAGATCCACGCTACCGACCCGGGCCTGGAGTCAGACACCGAAGCTGAAGCCCGGGGTGGCGCGCACCCCTCCTACCAGTATGCGGACTTCCTGCCGGCCCCGTTCAACTCCTGGGACCTCCGCGACCTGGCCGTGCCACCCGGCACGGAGCCCAGGCCCGCAGCTCGCTGCGGCGCTGTAGGGCCACTCGCCAGGTACATCGACAGGCTGGTCCAGCTCGAGTGGCTGCAGATGCAGACCGTCCAAGGTGAGAAGGGGAAGAGCGCCAAAGCCAAGCCTCCCACCGTCCCTGGCATGTCCACGGGGGCTCTGAAAAGCCCAGGCAGAAGCAAGTTGGTGGCCAGTGCTGCAGCCAGGCCTCCCCAGGAGGGGGCTTGCAAGCCGGCAGCTCTGGGCGCTTCCCGGAGGAAGGAGCTGCACCCAGAAGAAGCCCGACCGTCCTATTACGCGTTTGACACAGCCAAAGGCCTCCGTGCGCCTCGGGCCAGCAGGCCGAGTTCTCAGAAGCCAGCCCTCGATGTGAGGATGGAAGAGCAGAGAAAGAAAGTCAATAAGAGCCCCAGACTCCAGCGCTGGGACCCGCCCTGTGGTGACAGTGGCGGCGCCAGGGCTCCCGCGCAGGGGGCGACCCCCCGCAACTCCGCTACCCCCGGCGGGGCGGCCAGAACGCAGGCACACGCGGGCCTGAAGAAGAAGGGCGGAGCAAGCAGCTGTGTCCCCACCGCCATAGCCAGCGAGAAGAAACCCAAAACTAATGGAGTAAAGCCAAGCACATACAAATTCAAGCAAGAACCGAAATGATGCGTTGCAAAGTCCCACAGAGTGCTAAATGTCAGAGCTCTTCCGAAGGTTGGCACACTGTGAGTCCAAGGACGTTTTCTGGCGACCCACAGGCGAGTCCTCGGGTGGTCCTGGGGTGCAGCCGGCTGCGGCTTATTTGCCAGTAAAGGCAGCTTTCAATGAGCCTTTCTTCGTGCTGGCAATCTTAAGCACATGAGAGCCCTTTAGCTTCATGAACCCAGGTCTGCGCCATATAAGGACATACAATGACCAGTCCGAACTGGACGCCGCTGCCAGGCGCACACCCCCATGGCCGCACCGTCCAGCTCCCCCAGTGCCCCCCAGCTGCCCCCCAGCTGCCCCAGCCCCGAGCACCTGCAGGTCGAAGGTCATGCGTACCGTGTTCAACTGTGCAGAGTCTGAGATGTTTGAAAGAGGGTTCTCCGTGCCCTTCTCCTAAACCGTCCAGACAGAAATCCTGTCTACTTCAGGCCCAGGAGGGGCCACAGCCCTTCCTCTCATTCGGGAGCCCCTTCTGGAGCAAAGTCATGGAACACTGAGCTGCTTGTTCTTTCCAGACAGTGGAATCTAATATTTTTATAGTTTTTTGTTTCGTTTTGTTTTTTAAGGCATTTGAAACTCAGAGGTGGTGGTGAAATCCACCTTTGTGTTCTCTGCCCAGAGATGAAAGCAGTGCCCAGTGGGTCTCAGAAGAACCCTTCCTGCCTGGTGGGAGCCCAGAGCGGAGCACTTGGCACCCAAGCGACTCTGGCATATGTGTGGCTTCTAGAAAAGGTACGTAGTAAAGCCACGGTTTGTGGAGTCTGCACGGAAGGCCTGCCACGAACCGTAGATACACATGAGAGCACTGTGACTGTGACCGGCATCACGTTACTGATTCGGGACCTGGGGCCTGCTGTAGGAAGCCGACATGACATGATCTGCTTTACTTTGCAAGAGCAGGATCTTATCACCTTGCTTCAGGGCGGAGGGGTGGGCGACACATTTCCAGATTGGGGGGGGGGTGTCTTCTTCACAAACAGTGGGTCCTGTGGCTCCCTGACTCTTCTAGAAGCTTCTTATTTAACCACCACTAAGCTGGGTCTACGTGGGATTTCAGTCGCACTGTGAGGCCTCTGTTAATAATGTAAAATCTTTAAAACCTTTGGTGGACCACTGGATATACAGTATGTTTTAATCACGGAAGCCAGTTTATCTCTTGAAATGATTATTTGCTTTCATCCATACGTGTTTCTATTTTTTTCACCTTTAGGTCAAATGTTTTCCAAGGCCCTTCAGTTACGAGGATAAGGACAAGAGACATTCGTAAATAAAATAATGCGCACAAGTTAGATGTTAAGATCCCATTTACAATCAGACTTTACTAATACGAAACAACATGTACAGATGTTTAGGGCCGTTTTCTTTTGTCCCATGACTCGACTTCCAGATTTTCACAGTTTCTGTCTTATGCTCTTTACCTTCCACACCAGCCTGCTGGAGAGAGTGCGTGTTTTCATGAAGATCTTGTACCTTTTTATACGGACGAAGACGCCCATCTAGTGGGGCTCATTTCCCTAGTTCTCCGTTACGCTGTGACGTGTCCACTCACTGTGTGCACTGCAGCTTGAAACCCTAGCGCGGCTCTGTTCGCCTTCCTGTGGTGGCTGCGTGGCGCCCCCCGCGCCCTTTGCCTGCGCTGCTCCTTGTGAGCGCGGCGGGACTCGTCCTTTGTATCCGGCCGGCGCTGCCCCTCATTCGTGATGCCTTCTCGGCTGCGACGTCCACCGGCTCTTTAGGACATTTCAGGGCCGATGAGTCTCTGTGAGCACGTCATGTATATACATGCACTCCCATTATTAATACTAAGGGGTCTCTAGTGAGCTGCTGCCTTCTCCATGAGTGCCGTGTGGGGGTCCTCTGGGAAGCCCTACAGGGTGAAGGATCCGTGTCCACGCTTCCTGGTGGACATTTGAGCCGAAGACCATCCTGGTTAAGAAACTGGGAGGCGGTGCCTCGGATGTCACATTTGTTCCTTGCGCTTTGAACTGAAGTCAGTTTCCTAATTTGGGGGACAGTTATAATGTCACATGTTATGACAGTTTGAAAAGCCTGAAAAGGTGACTTTGCTTACTCACATTTTTGCCTCAGGTTGACGGTTTATTTTAAGCAGGATTCTTGCTGCTGGATCAGAGCCCCCGATGACCAGCAGGGGCTCACTGCAGAAAATAAGCACAATTTCCTTCCCAGGATTTCCTAGCCCCTCCCGATACAGCCTCCTGTCCTAATGCTGCAGACCCTAATCCCGCTGACCCTGCAGACCGCGCCCCAGAGCGGAGTCCTGGCCTCCTGAGGGTGATCCCGTCTGAGCCACCCAGGGTCCTGCGAGTCTGGGGACCTGTCATTGTCTCCAGAGAAGTGCCTCTCACTTCTGGGAGTTGTTGACATACGTGTTGTGTTTAAACCAACTAAAATAATCCAAGGTTTAAAAAAAAAAAAAAGCGTAGAGAAAATTAAGAACCATTGAAGGTTTAGAATCAGTTGTGAAAGTGTACAAAAGCGAATGAAACTGCAAAAACCTATAAGTATCAGCTATGGTTCTCTGGGGCGAGACTAGCTCTCAACTCCTCAAGGCCCAGGCCGGCTGAAGGATCGGAGCTGACTGGCGGGGCGGCGGCGGGAGCCTGTGTGGACCGGATCAGAGCGCCCCGGGTCTCCTGGCAGCTACGGGCTGGAAGGACGGAGGCTTATCCCGGTTTTTACGCCAGTAGGCTAGTTTCCAGAAAGACGGAACAATCTCTACCTTTCCTGATTTAAATGCGAGTTCCTCTTGACCCTCACTTACTCGAGTAGTTAAAAATAGAAAACTCTAGGTGGTATCGTGTTTCAAGATAACAGAGAAGCAGTATTCATGATTTCTTCATGTCTGTGTCCAGGGGTCCATTTCAAACGGCCTGGCCCCGTCGAGCATGTTTGTTATTTGCTGTTAAATTATTGTATGCTTGGTTTTGTACACAATAAAATGAAAACACATCTTACGTTTTCATGAAGCTGGATTTTTCCTTCCTTGAGGTCGATGAAACAGTAGGAGATATTGTCTGGGTTTTTCGGGTGTGGGCCCATTGTGCTTTTCGTGCAGTTCTCTTCCTGAGTCTGTCTCCTGTCTGCCGGGTCATTTCACAGAACCGCTGGGCAGGAGACCATGCCTTGTCCTTTCTTAACACTCAGCAGCACACCTGCCAAAGGACGGGGGACATCTGAGAAGCATGACTGGGCTTTCTAGAGTCCCTGCTCCTCTTCTTAAGCCCAGAAGGTGCCCAATGGTTAGGGAGCCCGGATGGAAATTCAGTAACAGTAGAGCGACATGATAGGAGCTCACACAAGAACATGCACCTCCTGGACCGGGAGCCGGCTCTCCCCGGGAATGCGCCTGGAGCTGCAAACATTCTCAAAGGCTCCTTTTTCTAAGCTCACTTCTGAGAAGGAGGTCCATTCATTTGAGTCTACCAAATAGTGGCAGTTTAAACAGTAATTCCGGGGGGGATTAAAAAGCAAAATTCCACCGAGAAAATTTTATAGATGTTATTGGCTTTACTTAATGATGTGCGAGTCGGGGAGCCTCCACCCAGCAGGTGGAAAGGAGCTCCAACGTGTGCGCGAAAGGACGGACTTCTATAAGCAGAAGGGAGCAGGCACGAGGAAGTTGTGCTAGATAAGAAAGTGGCCGGGTCACTGCAAGCTCACTTTCCCTTTTGGGGTGGCCAGGGTCTTATCAGGAGAATGGCCTCCCCAGTGCGGATCAGGTGACAGCTGACTGCCTAGTTTAAGATCCTGCTCTGAGCCCAGACTCCGAATAAGGCTGGGTTCTGTGGCCAGCTGGGCAAAGTCATGCCGTAAGGCCCTGTGGTCTTTTTATCAGGGGGTTTAAAAATAATTTTCTGGTAGTTGGAAAACCAACCATATTGGAAGTTTTAAATCACATACTTGTACATAAAAGGGCAGGTTATTCTTGGATGTTGCTGTTTTATTATCCACGAGGCAGCAAACAAAACCTCTCGACCTAACCCTAAAACCACCTCAGTCCAATGGTCTCCTTGTTTGATTAACATCATAAAACAATGTTATCAGAATAATGATCAGTGGAGGAACACAGATCATGAATTTTGTAAAAATCCTCCTAGAGACCCTATAAAAATCTTCCCTGTCCTCAGCAACTTGCTGTTGAAAGGAATGAACTGTGCTACCACTGGGAAATCATACAGAATTTTTAGAAATGGGGTAGTCACTGGGGCGCCTGGGTGGCTCAGTGGGTTAAGGCTCTGCCTTTGGCTCAGGTCGTGATCCTGGGGTCCTGGGATCCAGCCCTGCATCGGGCTCTCTGCTCTGCAGGGAGCCTGCTTCCCCCTCCCCCTCTGCCTGCCTCTCTGCCTGCTTGTGATCTCTGTCAAATAAATAAATAAATAAAAATTGGGGTAGTCACGAATAGAACTGTCCCGGCTCAAAGGATATTTTAGAGAAAGTCAATGTCCATCTCTCTTGCAATCCCAGTCGGCCAGCGCGGTCCCGTGGCCCTGCCCCTCCCCCGGCCAGCCCCCTCTCACACCTGCTGCAGGGGGAGGAGCTCCGAACACACCGTCTGGAAATACGCCGCCGGGGCACACTGCCTACCTCAAGTTAAAGACACTTGAAAAACAGTAAGTCGAACAAAAGCACTCTTACCTTTCTTCTTTTTCTTCAAAGCAGGAGATAAAATTCCTGTAGGAGACATGTCCTCCCAGTGCCAGAAAGAAAGAATCCCTTCCAATCAGGGATGAGAAGTGGAGACCGGGAATTCTGCACAGGTTTTGTTAAAGGGCTCTTGTCTTCCTCGGTCTCCCCACACAGCCGAGGACGTTTTCTAAAACTGCCTCTCCTTGTTCAACCCATGAGCAAAGCTCCCGACTCCCACCGCTTCTCCCGGGGCTCATTCCTTCTCAAGGCCCCGCATCTTGCAGAACGGGACTCCACAATGGGTCGGCTTTTTTCTCCTGTCGATCTGTGTCTTACATCGGCTTAACTCTCAGCACCAGCCAAAAGGGACCCTAAGAGGAAGCAGGAGAGCGGAGTTGGCCGCCCCAAAATATTTTGAAGGGACAGCACAGCCACGGGAAAGGCTCCAAAAGGCGAGTGTAAGGGTCGCACCGGGGAGATCCCCACGGGTTGGGGTGTGTCTCCCTCTCTGTACTGGGAAGAGGAAAAGGACCCTAGAAATGCTTATTGACTCGTACCTCATTATGGCCTGGACTTAAATCTGCGAAACAGCCACACCCATTTATTGAGCTTTTCCCGGTAACCTCACGGGGTAGGATTTAGTGACTTGTCATTTGCTTGTAGCGCCCAGTGCTCGTTCCGGTGCTCACCCTCCGGCCGCCTCGTCCCCGCCGCCCTACCTCCCCTCCAGCAGCTCTCTGCCGTAGAGCTCAGCATCCCTTATGGTTGCCTCCCTCTCAGTTTTCAGCTCATTTTATTTTTCCCTCCCTTCCCCTACGTGGGATTTAAGAAACAAATGAACACCTTTCGTCTTTAGGGGCAGGTGGTATTTGAGGAGGCGGCGAGAGCCACTCCGGGGAGCTCTCGGGCTTCCTGGGGAGTCTCCCGCGCACGCAGGAGGCACACGTGCTGTTCAACTTGTGTTTCTTTTTCCTCCCATGAACCTGCCTTTTCTTATAGGGTCTCAGTCAGGAACCTGAAAGGGTAGAAGTCAGATTATGTTCTATGGCAGTGAAGGTCAAATTTTACCTCCCCTGTAGAATAAAAGTCTGCGACCCAGCGAGATCCTCGGTGGTTCACGTTTGAGAAACCTGCCTTGTTCGCGGCACTTAGAACTGTGCAAGTCTGACGCCGCTGCTGCGACCGCGTGTCCGGGCGGGCCTCGTCCCCGCGGCGGCCACACTAGCGAGGTCTCCTGCTCGCCTGTGTCCGCTTCTCCAGGGCTTACGGGCCCGCGGCGAGCTCTGGGCTCAAGGACAGACTCTCCGGGGCTTCGTTTATGGCCTCTGCTCATCTGTGGGGCAGGTGAGCGCCGAGGAGCTCAGGTTTCTTAGGACAGGCCCCCCTGAGCCCCTGCTCTCCCAGCAGACGCTACAGCTGCGGGGCTCAGGGGTGACACTCTCGCCCTGTCCTCCGCTGGCCCTTCGCCCCCTCCATCACGCTGGTCACGTCGAGGAGGATCGCCCCTGCCTGCCACTGAGCTTTTCCTGCAAACTCCAGTCTCACGGGACACCGCCCTCCTACAGTGCGGAGAGGGACGGGCTGTGCCGTGGTCCCGAGTGGCTCACTTTCCTGACCCTGGAGTGAAATGCTTCCTCCCTGTAGGTCTGACACAGTAAGAGGAGGACGCTCCACCGGGTTCCGCTGAAGATGCTCGAACTCAAGGTGCGTGTTCTTCCCTGCTCGGGACAGTTTTGACGTGACAGGGTAGACTATGTAGCCTCAAACTGAAAAAGCATCACAACATTCATATACACAAATAACCGAAAAAAGAGCTCGGTGCTTCCACTACTGACGTACTTAGAATAAAATACACCTGCAGAATGCGAGAAACCCCCCCAGTCGGTTATGCTCAGCTGTGTTAACCCGCATGTGGTCACCTACATCTACCGGTGGGGTAAGTAGGGCCAAGAGGCTAAAATTTCTCCAAGGAAATGTTCTGGGCAGGCCTTGGAGGCTGACAAAAGACTAAAAGACAAGGGCCACACTTTCTCCTCGGCCTGCGTGGCTACCCCAGCAGCAACAAGGGGCAGACACGATGGTCCCTTAAAGCAAATCAGGAAAGACGCGAGTGAGGAGGGGTGTTATGGTCCCGGGAGACCCACCCTTCAGCCCTCACACAGGTCAGGTATTGGGGTCCGGGGGTTAGGGGCACACCAGGAGGCATGAGGCTCAGGGTGCACTTCATAATAACTTGGGGTTTTCAGTGCTACCGTCAGATTCACTTTCTGACTTTTCCCCATCAACATCATGTTACAAAAATTTTCAAACATCCAGAGAAGTTGGAAGACTTGTACAGTGAACGCCCACACGCTCGCTGTGTAGACGGCAGCGCTCACAGCTTGTTCTCTGCCTTGTCCCCCAACCTGCCTGCCTCCTGCTCCGGGCACCTGCTCCCTCCCGTCCACACCTGTCTTTGCTCCCTCTCTAGCCCTCCTGAGGCTTTGTCCTGCATTTCTTCCGAGGAGGGGTGGTTATTCTGTCTGGCAGGGCCAGGACGGAAGACACAGCCCTGCCCTGGGGCTTCTGTTCTGTTTTGCTCCTTAACTCTGCTTGAGACTATTCTGAGAAATTAAACTTTTCTTGTGACTTCGAAGAAACAGGACCTTGAATTCAGAATCCCTTGCGGGGAAGGTACAGTTTACAGGAGTGGACAGACATGGACAAGTCTATCCGGGGTGGGGGGCGACCAGGAGCCGTTTAATTTTTCCGGCATGTGAGTTTCCAAGCTGCCGTTTGAATCCCTCCCTTCCCTCGTGGGCGTTTCCCCGAGGTCCCTCGGCTACGGAAGCCGGTCCTGTTCACAGTGGCTCCTGGGGGGGCAGTGGGGGCTTGGCCTCCCACCTGCCCCAGCGCAGAGACGAGGCCGCCTCCGCGTCTCCCTCCCCGGGGCTCTCCTTCCTCCAGCTCCGCCAGGGGAGAGGGAGGACCTGTGTCTCCCGTCTCACAGGCTGCCCACACTTTCACCAAGGGTGGTGCACGCTTGTGCAGAAGGTGTCCAGGGGCCACACCTGCGTCTGCCCCCACCTCCCCGCACGGGGAGGCGGGAAGAGGGGTCACACCACAACAAACCCTTTGACATGTACTTGACCAGCATGGGAAGCTCTGTCTCCCGGCCTGCCGGACGGAGGCAGCGTTGGGCCCTTTTCCTGCACCCTCTCAAGGGCCCTGCTGTCCACCCTGGCACCCAACTCCTTGTGTGGGCCGGTCCACCAGACCACTGTCCAGGCAGAGCCAGAATGAGGCTCCAGGCGCCCAGCCTGGCAGTCACTCCCACTCATTACCCTAGAAAAATCCAACCCACCGACTTCCCGAAATGGAAAGAAAGTTTCCCATTCTTCCCCAGTGTGTGGGGTCAGGGGGTGGGCAGGGCAGCTCCTGCAAGTCAGGGGAACAGAGGAACAGAAAGCAGCCGACCCCGAGCCCCAAGACCCCTCACGTCCATGGCCGCCGTGGCAGAGGGCCAGCTGGGCAAGAGGGTGACAGAACCCATTCCACCATGGCTTGTGGGTCCTGAAGCATCTGGTCTTATTTGCTGGGTCTCATCTTAGAGCGTCCTGCGTGTGACGCTTCTCGTCTTCAGTTAAGGTCCTACTCACCGATCCCTGGGCCAGCAGGAACCTTCTGTGCCGGGTGCTTCTCCCTGCTGAGATGGAGAAGCAGCGCATTCAAGCTGCCTTTACCCTGAAAAACGACCCTGAGCGGGAGCCTGGCGTAGGCAGGAGCCTGCCCTGTCCTGGATGATGCCTGACAAAGTCAGTCCTTAAAGTCAGTCCTTAAAGTCAGTCCTCGGCAGCACTCCCAGTGTGCGTGTTGTGATGGGGAATCCCGGGAGGGGGAGGCGGTCCGGCCAGGTGAGGCTGTGAGTCCGGGGCCTTAGCGCTCATTCCTCCCTTTCCAGTACCTGCACCTGCGTTCCGTCCCTCAGGTCCCGAGCGTCTGGGAGCTGCCACCTTGTGGCTGCGAGGCATCAGTGCGTGTCACTAGACTCTGCAGTCACAGAGGTTCAGGACCCAAGGGGAAGGTGGGCGCCTTCTGGTTCACCCTCCCCTGAGCCATGCCCCGAGGCAGAGGGAGCCCAGCGCCACTCTGTCCCCAGCCAGAGAAGGGCGGCCTTCGGGGAAGCCGACATCTTGCTCGATTACTTTTCAGCGTTTGAGGATGTTGAAAATGGGGCTGTTTCTAATCATGAAAAGACCCAGTTCTTTCAGCTGCAAGAAATGTAGAAGTGGAGCCCCCCACTCGCATCCCCAGCCCCCTCCCGTCTCCGGAGGCGGCGCACTGTCCTCCCCAGCACGGCCCCGGGACGGCTGCCCTTCCTGCATCTTCCTTTTCCTCCACAACGTTCCCCAGGGGTTAGCTCATCTGATCTGTAAAGCCCGGATGAACGATGCTAACTTGATCAAACTTTCCGTAGACCGCCATGGAATAGAAATACCCAGTTTGAAAACAGGCGTGAAGTTGTCCAATAGATCATTATTATTCCACTTCTATTGGCGCATGAAAAATAGAGACCTTAAAATTACATTGGAAATTACTCTTTCCAATAATAAGCTACTGATTCGGATTACGACGATGATCTCCTCAAACGACAACACCCAGGGGCATCTCACAGAGCCGTGAACGCCCAGGAAGGAAGGCTTCCCTCTCCACTTGCCCAAGAACTCTCCGCTGTGAAACAAGGTGGTGTGGTGACAGGCTATGACGTCCAGGTGGTCAGATTAACGGGTCTCCGATTTTGTATTAAAGGGCCAGCTGTTGGTCTGGGCCGGGCCGCTTAGTATCTGAACCCGGCCAGTCCACCCCCGCTGGTGGTCTGGGCTCACCACTGACCTTGGTTCTCAACGTTGGCTTGACGTGGACTCTTCTCAGGAGCTGTTGCACTCCGGAGGCCCGGCCACCTCCCCCAGAGGTTCAGACAGAGCTGATCTGAGGGGCGGCTCTGGCCTTACTGCTTTAACTCGTTAAGCCTCACTTGTTAAACCTTATTTTCTTTGCCAGGAAGTGGAGCTGATGTTTGCTCTCCGTGTCCTGGTGAAGGACGAGGGGGGCTTGGCCGGCGTGTCCGTGTGTCGGTGTCCTTCTGGTCTGGCGACATGCCTCTGGTGCCCACGCTGCGCCTGTTCACGGCTCTGGGTCGGATGCAGGGGATGGGACAGTAAACCAAGTGGGGGCACCCTGTGTGTGACCCACATGCTCCCGTGGGGCTCTGCTTCTGACGCGAGGGCCGTGCTTGGCAGTCTTGCTTGGCATTGGGAGAGTTTTCTCGGTCCCCTTTGGCACTTCCAGTGGCGAATGTCCTCAGGCGGGCAATACTCTCACTTTATCTCCCAGCCTTGTCCAGTCCTGTCAATAGTCCCTTTTAATACTCAAAGCCTGTCCCCCTACTTCCCTTGCTCCTGCCCTTGCCCCTAACTGGTGCTTGCCAGAACACGCAGGTCGTTTCCTCTTCCCTGTTGGATTAGCAGAGCCCAGCCGGGCAGAGTCGTGTCTGAGGGTGTGCTGAGGGGGGGCCCGCAGTGGGGAGTGGACCGGGGGTGGTTATTTCAGCGTTTGGTGAAAGCAGCTTTAGACCGATCCCAGGGAAGCGAGACAGAGGACAACAGCTCTGGAGTCAGGAATCAGGTGTTTCCAGCTATCCCCGTCCTGGACCCTCAACAGGGCAAAGCGCTTTCTGCCCAGTCTCTTGCTGAAATGGCTCTGAAGAACCCATTCCTTCCCGCTCCTTTTGTTTGGCCACAGAGCTGCCTTACAACCGCCTCTGACATCCAGAATGGGTGACCACGGGGCCTCCTCTGAGCTCCGCATTTAGCACCAGGCCCCATCCTGCTGGAGTGCTCTTCTATCTACAACAGTTTTCCTCTGAGACCCCACCTCTTTGCCGTCTGGGGGACATAGAGCAAGTGACAAAGTTGTGGCTTCCCTGCAGGTTTTCATCTTGGATCCAGATTCGGTGATAGGCCGTGCAAGGGGAGTCCTGCCCTGCTCGTAGGGCAATTTCTGGTCCTGAGGATTCCTGAGTCCTCTGCTCTGGGCTGTGGCAGGCTTCCAAGATCAGAGAGGAGGGAGGGTTTGAGACCATGAAATTGGACAGTGAGCAAAGTCTCTTATGTCGTCGTTGCTATTTTTTAACCTGGGAAATTCTAAATCGACTTATTTTTAAAAAACTGTCAGCACCGATGTTCTACCTGGTTAATTTACGAAGCATCCATCCAAGAACAACAGTTAGTGGGGTGCAGAAGGTGAGAGATGCTGTGGCCGGGGGGTGGGGGAGGGCATGGAGCCGGGCACTCGGCGGGGACGGAGCAGGCTGGCTCTGTCCTGAGAGCCCCGGGGACCCAGAGAAATGATGAGGTCTGCACTTCTAAAGATCACCGGAGCTTCTGTATAGAGAACATACCTGGGCAGTTGATTAACCTCCTAGGGCTGCCGTGGCCGAGAGCCACACACTGGATAGCTTGGGACACCGGCAACGCACAGCGTGGCGTCATTGCCCACCATACCACACTGCATACTTGGATGTTGCTGAGAGAGTAGATCTTTAAAGTTTTCATCACAAGAAAACTAAATCTGTAACTCTGTGTGTTGACAGATGTTAAGTAGACTTATTGTGGTTGATCATTTTGCAATTCTGTACACATACCAAATCACGATGTTGCACACCTTACAGCGAATACAATGGCAAACACCAATTATAACTCTATTTCAAAAAATCCTCCTTGAATGAAAATTTGCAATAAAAAATGAAATATTTTCAGGACAGAATTATTTCCATGTGGACCTTGTAGTTCCTTAGCATCTGCTACAGACACAAAGCCCTCCTGGACCTGGGTTATTTCTCTCCAACGACGTCTTGGCTACTCGACCAGGGCAGCCTGCACTGTCCTGGTCCCATGTCCCCACGCCTAGCACTGCCTGTCAGATGATGTGTGCGTGACCCTTGCAACAAGATGCCCGCCTGGCCTGTAACATTAGGGGGACACTGCGGTCAGAGACGTCCAGCCGCAAAGAAGTTTTCTCCCCTCACTTTACAGAAACCTTACTACACCGTTTGGATGGCATCCTCTTTGGACCAACTACCTAAACTTGGCAGGGATGGGAAATATAATAAGCACACTTACAAAGTCATTTTGGCATATATAACCTTTTACTGTTCTACTTGCAACAGCCAGACGTGATTGCCTGATTTGCAAGACGTGCGTGGAGGGGGAGACGTGAAACACACAGAGCGTCAGGTGTGCAAAGCTCGGAACCCGCACTCTCATGTGGCTGTTGGCTGAGCTATTCAGGCGCTGGCAGAGTGAAAGCACAGAAGCTTGTGTGTGGAAAGTGTCCTTGAAGGCCTCATTTACAGAAGGGGAAACTGAGGCCAGCAATGAGGAGAAATCTTGATATATTCCTTGTAGAGGGCTGGGCTCACCTGGGGGAATAGATCTGTGCTGGAAACGGAATGACTTTCTTCATTCTTTTGCAAAAACTGCAATTTTCTCCATTTTAAAATCACATACCTGGTTAGACCCTTTCTTTAAAACCACTGACACGAATCAAAAAGCATTCAATGTCTGAATAAATCGATGTTTGAGATTTTGGAGCTCCAAGACTTTAAAAATTCTTTTCCTTTAAGTGAATAGAGATGTAGCCCGTAGCAGGAAACAAATACCATCACCGTCTTGACGTTAATGAAACAGGACTAGATGGTGATGTCCACCCCCCACCAGGAGGGTGACGGGCCACAGGGGAAGGACACACGAGGTATGTGTGTTCATTTTCTGTGAAACCGCTAACACCCAGTCCATCGGGCACCGTGTGCCCTACAGCAAGGACGGACCCTTATGGGTGCAAAATGACCAGGACCAAGGGGGGTCCCTCACCCTGTCCCGGAGACTGAGGCCTGGTCCTAGAGTAGCTGGGGTCCGACTGTTTGCTCTCAGCATGCCTTCACACACATCACATCACTGGGAGCCCAAAGAGCTCCTGCTGGCGTGGGATATATTTACTACGAGTTACCAGAAATTAAGACTGGGACGTTGTAAGTTTTTCTCAGTTCGTTAAAGATGATACTGAACCCAGTACATGTGAGTGGATGCCACATGCTTTTATGAGAAATAACCATATTTTTAAAGAAATTCTGTTTAGCGTGTAGAGTGGCACTGTTTTATATTCTCGCAAACCTCTTGTTCTAAAAGAGGAAGGCCGGATTCCGCTCTCCGAGTCTGCTCTCAGTCTGTTGTAAATGTCATTTAGTTAAAGGACGTGAAGAAATTCTGGTCTCACACATGTATGCGTACGGAAAGGGAGGAATATTTGAATGACCTTGAGCAGATACCTGTGGATATCCTTCTTTGATAATACACCAAAGCTTGACAAGTGGCATGTTTGAACAATCTGAACACATCTTCATAAACCTTCCGTGCTCTGTTACATCAAAACCAGCGGCCTGTCTGTCTCGCGTTTTGGATGATCCTTCCCTGTGCATGACTTCGAAACGTCGTGCGTTAATCAGCAGGAAACTCTCGGCTCGTGGAGTTGCGCAGATCTTCTAAGTGTTGACAGGTTTCATTCCACAAAATCAGAAAATCACTCATTAATATCTCCACGGATATCACCAGAAACATCTGGAAGTTCTGGGAAGCAGTCAAGCCCATGGTAGCAGACGTAAGTTTTCCAACATTCTAAATTTTGACTAGAATGCTTCCCTTCTGTCACTGGCAACATGACTCCCCGCACAGTCCCTCTTGAAGCGATAGGCTCACTCGTTTACCGTCGAAGCACCATCTGCAAGTGCCCAATCCTGAGCGACACAGTCCGGCAGTCAGTCTTTCAAGGAAAATGCTGTCCCATAAAAACGTGGGCCGTTCAGCCGGCGACTCCAGCCAGCACCCCGCTGCTTCCGCTGAGACTCTGCCCCAGGGGCCACCTGGGCTTTCATGCGTACGTCTCACCTAGTCCCGCACAGTCCTGCAGACGCGCATCCTGGCGGCACAGGACAGTAACGCTGGTGGCCTTTACTGCTTCATCGGTTCTCAGGGGACGTCAGCAATCGAGTCAGGTCACCCATTACTTCATTCCTAAACGCAACAGGCTTTTCCTTCCCTTCTTCCTGCACCTGTGTGGAGATGAGGACACAGGGATGCCTGCGGCTCTGGCGCTGCTGCCTTCCTTGGGGCTGAGGCCCCAGACATCTGTCCCATCCGTGCAGAGGTCATAGAGGAAAATCAGCACAGGACGCTGGTGTGAGGAGGCAAGCCAGTGGCCTTGCGGACTCTGGTGGCGTCAGGCCTCCCGGCTGACCCCACTCAGAAAGCTGCTGCTCCCCAGAAATTACCTCTCCGCGCGGGGATGTTTGTGACCGCGGCATTTCTGTTTAAGCGAAAACAAAGAACAAGTAATCCAGATAACCAGCCCCCGGGGGGGGGGGGTGGTGGGGTGGGGTGTGAGTCAAGGAACTGTCCCCTGTCCGGGTGCTGAAAGGCTACCCCCATAGTGAAACGGGAGAACGAGAGCCACAGGCGTCAACACACCCGCACAAGCTTGTTGCGTGTCCTTGTGACACACTCTGCACTGCCTGTCTCTATTCCCACAGTGTCGCCGTGTCCGTGCGGCTGTCCTGGGGCGTGTTGAGACGTAAATAATACATAATTCTCGATGTAGATCACCATGTAAGTGAAAAGTACTGAGTTTTATTGTTTTATTGATTATGATACGATAAAATCTAAAAATAAGGAAAAAATAAAAGAGGAAACGGGAAAAAAAGCCCAGTTGCTTCTCTCCACCAGTTAACGCCCGGTGCTATTCCGCACTTGCCGTAAGCTCACCGTGCTCACGGCCGGCACAGTCTGCTCTCCCCCTGTGCTGCGTACAGTTGAGTTAGGTGTCCCTGATGTCGGCCAGACTCTGTGAGAATTCTTTTGGTTAGTTCTCCTGCAGACGCTCAGGAAAAGCAGTAAGTGTGACCTGAGATGTCAAGAGCAAGAAGTTATATTTATCCATTAAGGTTTTTTTTTTTCTCTCTCTCTCTCTTTTCTCATTGGAGAAGATTTTGTGTCTTCAGGCAGTTTCTACATGAGTCTGATAAGTGTATCCCTTACTAATTCATGCCCTTTGTATTTTTAAGGTCAACAGCGTCAACAGCCTCCAACAGGAAGAGGATGATCTTACAGATGGAAGAAATGTGGGGTTTGGAAGTCACCGTCTTCATAAACTAAGTGAGATCACACTTGACTCAGAGATTTGATCGCAGTTTCAAGGTTTTTAGTTCTTGGTCGATGTTCAGTTTGCAGAAAATAAATTAGTAACCAGATGTGGCCTTTTGGAATCTTGAGGGACTGCTAGGGAGTTGTAGTGGATGCTTTTATGGCTCCTAGAATATGAAGAATCTGCGAACATCAGACACCAGCCGCACGGCACTGTCCCAGAGCTTCCTCCTCACTGTTTTCCTCTTTATGGAGTTAAAATATATGGGATTGACATCATCCAGTGTGTGGACTTTGGACAGGCCAGGGGGACAACCATGTTTGTTAGGAGCTCAGGCCACCTTACGAATACTTCCTTCCTGTGGTTCTTATCAGCAACTCATTTTCTAATTAAATACAGTTGACCTTTGAACAACATGGGTTCAAAGTGCGTGGTCCACTCATATGTTGATTTATTATAGGACAGGGCTAGTGCGTGAATGTATTTTCTATCCTTATGGACTTTCTTAACGACGTTGTCTTTTTTGTAGCCGACGTTATGTTAAGAATACGGTATATAATACACAAACGTACAGAGCATGTGCTAACCGACCACTCGTGTTATCGATAAGGCTTCAGGTCAACAGTAGGCTGTTAGTTAAGTTTGGGGAGAGTCAAAGTTTCTACGATGATTTTTGGGTACCCCTGGGGGCAGTGCCCCAGCCCCGCATTGTTTCAAGAGTCAACTACAATTTTTGAAAAGGCTCACATGTTTGTAGATAAAAATTAATATGTAGATTAAAATTTAATTTTAAATTAAAATTAAAGCAGCTTTGCTTGCAGTGAGTAGTCAGTTAAACCCTGTGGTCCCTCCCCTGACAGTCTCTGAGCCCAACGTCTGAGTCTGAGTCTCTCCCTGTTGGAAGGGAGAGTAGCTGATGAAGAGACGTTGAAGGCCTATCACCCCTGAACAGAGACGTCCCCAGTGACTATGTCGGAAAGACAGAGGGCAAGAGGAGGGAGGGCCTTGCTCGTCCATTCAGCGGCTGAGGGCGTGTCTGCCATTGGGCAGGCGCTGGCACACGGCAGGCAATGAGTTTAAATGTGATCTTTAATACGATCTCAGGATCCGTGTAAAATCAGGGGGTGGCCCACAGTCTAGAAACGCCTCCACGGTTGTCAAGAGAACCGGCATTTTAAATTTCTAAGCATTGGAGGCGGCTGTGAGGACGCCCGTCTGTGCTTGTCACATCACCTCGCCGTCATCCTCATGGTCGTCACTGTAATTTTAGGGAGAGAGCCACCGGCCCCTACGGCGATCCAAGAGAAGACGGATTATTACCACCCTGGAGCTGGACGAGGAAGATCAAGGACCCTTTCCCAAACTTGTTGCGGAGGTGAGGAGGGCCCCCCGCGCCCTCTGTAGGCACGCCTCCCCTTGTCAGGAGGAACGAGTGTTGAAGAGCTACGTGCGAGGGAGGCTGGGGAGTGCAGTGGGCAGAGGAAGGCCGCACTGGCTTCTAGAACCTGCTCTACCTCCACCCGGCCGGGGCGCTTCGGGCAGATCCCCGCATGTGAGCGTGCGCTAGCGCATCAGTCCCGTGGGACGAGGGCTGCTTCCCTCCAGCCTGCCGGCCTGCTTTCTTTGGCCCACGCCAATGTATTATTTAAAAATAAGGAGCCCGCAGTGACCAGAGACTGGGAGGTGGTGGGA
This sequence comes from Mustela nigripes, assembly GCF_022355385.1. Taxonomy (NCBI): domain Eukaryota; kingdom Metazoa; phylum Chordata; class Mammalia; order Carnivora; family Mustelidae; genus Mustela; species Mustela nigripes. Next base: position 137,485,041 of record NC_081563.1, read on the forward strand.
AAAGGGAGATTTGAGAAACTAAAGAGAAAGCAAAACGCCGTGACTGCCAGGGCCTTTGGTAAGATGACGAGCGCTCCGGACGCGGATGGTGGCGGCCACGCGACAGCATGAGTGCGCTTGGTCCCGCCCGACTGCGTGCTTCAGGATGATGAAGGTGGAAAATACCATGTCGTGTGTATTTTACCACAATGACATGGAACTGGTAGGAAGATTGTACTAGAAATTCTGTACTTCGAGAGGCTTTCCGACAGTCCGAAGGTCTGCCCACAGGGAGCCTACGCTCCACACGGCAGCGACGGGATGGGCTTGAGTTTCCCACGGTCCCCCCGCTCCCTGCTGTCTCCCTCCGTCTGAGGTCGAAGCCATCATGCGACCATCTTGGGATGCCAGAATATTCGCACGTGGCCCATGTCATTCTTGCCGTGACACGCCTGACCCTGTGGACCCGTGAATTACACGCTGAGTGACTCGGTCCCGACAGCACTGACATCCTACAATTTCTGGAGAAAGAAATTAAAATAACTCCTATTTTTGCAGCATTTATAAAAATAGCAGATGCCTGCTATTAAAAAAAAAAAGAATGTTTTCAAGACTCAATGGTTCAGACTCTCCACTCCCAAGAGTTCAGGGGGCGCTGTGGGCTCATACCGCAGGCGCCCCACACCCCTGCTGCGGGAGCCTCACCTCCTCGCTCTTTCTCACCGTGCGGTCAACGAGAGGACCTACCTTGTGGGGCTGTTTTAAGGATTAAACAGGCGAGGGCACAAAAGGCATAGAGTCCGCTGGCTCATTCTAAGCCCTTTCTCCGTGTTAGCCGCACGAGTGTTCCCCCTCTCCCTGAGACAATCACTCCTGTTAACCCCTTCCAGAGAGTTCTCTAGAGTCACACTGAGGGGAGTCCACCTTGACAAGACGGGATCGCTCTATGCGTATCACTCTGCAACTTGTCCTTCTGGTTTACCCGTGAGACACAGCCCCCTTTCTGGAGCAGAGTGTTAAGTCCCGACGGCTGGGGGCCCTGCCCCGTGGAGGGGCTGCTGCGCTGGGATTCTTCCCTAGGGAGGGACACGTGCGTTCTTCCCACTGGCCCACTGTGACAAACCTCACGCCTGCCTCTTCGCACGTCTCTCTGTTTCCTTCAGATAAACCCTCAGGTGAGCGATTTCGAGGCGTGGGGCTTACCAGATGCCTGAGTCCCGGCCTTCGTAGTTGGTGTGCCTTGTGGTTTTTTCTCATTCTCTTTTCTCCCATTACTTTTTCCCTTGCAGCTGTTCAACGATATGTCATACATCATGTCATTAATGTATTTAATCAGTGGACCGGGTGTGGACGCGCACCCGGAGATTGGTTTGTTCTCTATAGAAGATCACAGGAACAGAAGAGTGTACGTTCACCGCCCTGTCGACCGGAGACCACGCTGTCTTTCAAGGTACCTGACATCTGATACATTCTCAGCTTGGGCTTACGGTAAAGCTGTGGCAGGACCGGTATATTCGGCAGGCCTTAGTTAAGCCGCCCATGGGCCATGTCACGGGAGCCTGCCCATGATGCCATGGCAGCTTTACAGCACGGATGGGCCGAACAGGCTGATTTTGCAACGTCCTTTTAAAGTTCTGGACGCTGGGATGAGGTATGGGAACTGACCCAGATCTTCCTTCTAATGACTGGATTCCCAGCACGATCAGATTCGCAAGGAAGACAGAAAAACAGGCTGATGAGCAGAGTTGCTGGCTGCGAAGAGTGGGCTAAGCGGGGGTCATGGAGACCCCGCCCAGGCCGGGCCCTCCAGCTCAGCCACCTGCCTCTGCAGAAGGATGCTTGCTACCGGCTCTCGGCCGTGCGTAAAGCCAGCGTGTATTAGAAGCGAAGTCGGCCCAAGGGTGGGCAAAAGGGCCTTCCCAGTAGCACTGCTGTGCTCCTGGGGCACAAGAATGAGCCAAAACACAAAAAGCTTGTGTTTGGGAGGTGGGGGTGGGGCGGGGAGGGGCTCACTTCTTGATAATTCCGTAAGCCTGTGAGAACGCGGCGCCGGCCGCCGAGCACTGCCACAAGATGTGATGTGGCCGGAAGAGGGGGGAGTCTGAGTCGCTGGGCACGATCTCACCCGTTTATATCAGAACATGCTCAGTTTCTTCGGATACAAACACACGCAGCTAAGTCTTCCATATTCCTCGAGATCCCCGGCGGCGCTTCACACGGACACACTCCTCGCCGCCTCCTTGCTCCGACACGTACAAGGGGCCTCGTCCAGTGTGTTTGCCTTTTCTCCTGTGTGCTCGTCTGTGGCTAAGAGCACCTGACCTGCCCTGTCATATCGGTGGTCGTACGCCCCGCCTGCGCCCCCCCAACGCCACCACACTGCGGTGCATGTATGGCGTTACATCCCAGGATGTAAATCTTAAGTCTGTAACAAAAGGCTGAAAACCCTTTCCAAGTGCAGACGACGTCCGTGACCTTTCCTTTCCCCGCTGCAATTCTGAGTCCCCGGAAATTCTGAGCGTCTTATCAAAGAATAAACAGCACTTGGGCCTCCCAGGCGTCCCAGAGAACTGACGGTCTCCGATGTGGCTTTTAGGATCATAAATGGACTATAAGATAATAAACACAAAACAAACAGGTGGCACTTATTTTTCAGTGGAAGCCTTGCAGCTGGCACCGTGTCAGAGCCAGAAGTCCGCGTGATTCTGGAGCCGAGTTGCCAGCGCGCCCATAAATTATACAGGAGCCTGCGGAGATGGTGTGCAAGAAGCCAATTTGCTTGCACAGAAATTTAAAAATGTATGTTGCATTCCCTGGAACAGACCAGTTCAGTGGTCTTGAGGGGACAGGAGACAGCTAACCGCGGAGAGCCTGGGGTCCCGGCCACTGTTGCAGGAGAGCTGTGGGGACCACCATGGTGGAGGCTGATGAAGGGAAGCCAACAAGTCTGCAGGAAAGAGGCCCAGGGAGGTCGGTGCGGCAGAGACCCCGTGGGCTCTGGGGAAAGGGGCAGGCTGCTGCCTGAGGCTGGTGGGGCCGAGACCCCCGGCACCTGAAGCTGCCTGCTCTGGGCTCTGGGTGGCTGTGGACTTGATGCAGCCAAGTCCACAGCTACTTGGACTTGAATCTGGGCTGCGCCGAGTGTGGACACCCATGGAACCTCCCCGTGGCACGCAGTAGGGCGCCAACAATGCCTCCCTCCGAGGCTTCTACAAGGAAGGGAGGAAGGGGTTGGCGGAGGAGCTCGGTCCTGGGCTTCGCTGAAGCTGCTTCCCTGGAATAAACCCCGTGCTTGCTCCGTGTCCCCTAGCAGACAGCGCTCGAGGAAGCACTGTTCCCAGAGCAGACCGTCCTCCGCCTGGAGAATGACTCCGCGTGCGTGACGTCCCTCTTGCTCATTCCTTTTTCTGGGACTCTGAACTCCGGCCTCAGCGCTGACCCCCCACAGTCTTTTCACCTTTCTACAAATAAAACCACTGTTCATCCGAGAGCAGCAGAGACTCAGCGGCAAGTCGCATCAGATTTACTTTAGCATGTAAACCACATGTATTATGTATGTTCTATCATATATCACATATTTTATGTATATATTATTATGTATTTGTATTATATTATGTGTATGTATGATATATAATGTGCATAACACATGTAATATATAATGTACATAATATATGTAATATATAATACAGATAATGTGGTGACAACATATAACAATTATGGAGGGTCCCAATATATAATACGTAACATCTGTTATATATACCGGGTGGCTCAGTGGGTGAAGAGTCTGACTCCTGATTTTGGCTCAGGTCGTGATCTCGGGGTCCTGGGATGGAGCCCTGCAGCGGGCTCCGCGCTCAGTGGGGCATCTACTTGAGGCATTTCTTCTTCTCCCTTTGCCTCTCCCTGCCTGGCTCTCTCTCTCTCAAATAAATAGATAAATCATTTTTTGGAAAATATATATATGGTACTCACTTCGGTGGCACGTAGACTAGAACTGGAATGGTCCAGAGAAGATTACCATCGCCCCTTGGAAGGATGGCAGGCAAATTTGCGAGGTGTTCCTTATTTAGAAAAACAAAAATAAATCATACATATGGTTGCCCCCTTTTTATTTTATAAGTAGGGACTTTTTAAAATTAATACTTTCTCTTTAGAGCTGTTTTGGGTTGCTGGAAGAGGAGAGTGGAGAGTACAGAGCACCTGCTCCCCCTCTGCCGCACCCCACAGGTCCCCTTCTCACTAACGTGGCGCATCGCTGCTGTACTTTTACAACACATATCACACATATCACATATATTTACGATACACTCCCATTAGGGCTCACTTCCGGTGCCGCCCACGCTATGCATTTGGACAAACTGTATATGACACATATACACCCTTATAGTACAACACAGAGTATTTTCACTGCCCTCACAGTTCCCCCAGCCTCTCCATTATCCATCCACCCCTCTTTCCCGCGCCCCCGGCAACCCTGATCCTTTTGCTGTCTCCCTATTTTGCCTTGTCCAGGATGTCACATGGTTGGAGTCACACAGGGTGTATACAGCCTGCTCAGACCGGCTTCCCTCACTTAGCAGGGTGCACTGAAGAGTCCCGCAGGTCCTGTTAGTGCGGGATAACGCTCCACCATCTGGAGGCTCGGCAGCTTGTCCAGTCACCAACTGAAGGACATCTCGGTTGCCTCCGTGTTTGATGATTATGCATAAAGCCACTTTAGACATCTGTGTGCGGGTTTTTGTGTGGTCGTAAGTTTTCAACACTTTTGCATAAATATCAAGGAACATGATTGCTGGTTTGCACGGTTAGAGGATGTTTTGTTTTGTAAGAAACCGCCAAAGGAATAAGGAATTATTTGCCATCTGTATATCTTTGGGAAAAAAGATTTTTGTCTGTTTAAATCCTTTGCCTATTTTTAACATTTGAAAATCAATTTTAGCAAGGTCCCAGGAAATAAAGTTAATATATAAAAATCAATTGTATTTGTATATACCAGTGACAAATAATTGGAAGTCAATGTTTTAAAAACAGTATCATTTATAATATCACCAAAACAAATGAAGTGCTTAGACCTAAATCTAAAATCTGTGTAGGATCTGTTTACTCAAAGCTATAAAACACAAATGAAAGAAACCAAGGAAGACCTAGTTGAATGAAAAAACAGACTGTATTTATGGATTGAAAGATTGAGTAATAAAGGCATAATTCTTCCTAAATTTATCTGTAAGTTCTCTAGACTACTCGAAAGACTAGCAGACCTTTGCATCGATCTCAACAAGCTGATACCAAACTGTATATGGGAAGGCAACCAGCTTTTGGTTGTGTTGACTTTGTTTTGCTCTTCTGAATCTTACTGATATCTGTGTTCATCTTTATTATTTCCTTCTTTCTGTTTGAGTCTAATTCGCTCCTTTTAAAATGATTTATTTATTTATTTTAGAGAGAGAGACAAAGAGACAGAGAGACAGGAGGGGCAGAGAGAGAGAGAATCCCAAGCAGACTCCCGGCTGTGCACGAGCCCCACACAGGGCTGGGTGCCTTGACCCTGAGATCTCGACCTGAGCCAAAATCAAGAGTCTGATGCCTAACCGACTGAGTCACCCAGGCGACCCAATTTCCTCTTTTTTTTTTTTTTTCTTTTTAAGTTCGTAAGAAACCGAAGTGAGAAGCCCATAGTGTAGCTTTGAGACCTTTTGAGAGGAAAGACTTCTCAAGGCATGTTTGAGACAAGTGGACCCTCCTTCAAGCCCAGAAGTGACATCACTAACCACTCCACAACCCACCCTATGTCAACAGCTGGGCTGGTTCCTTTCAGTTCCCTTTCCCCAGAAGTTCTAATGTCTGCTCGCCACGGCGTCTCTGCAGTATTGTTCAGTGTCTGTACTTCTCACCACGGCACCAACAGCAGAAACTGAGGCTCCTGAACAAGGTGGTTACGTTTACCTGGGTAAAAAGACTGAGATTAGAACCCGATCACAACTAATATTTCCTGAGCGCCTCGTCCGTGCCAGCACTGTGCTCAGTCCCTGGGGTCATGTGGTGAAGGACAGCAGTGAGGTCTCTGGCCCCAGAAACTTTGCAGCTCGTGCAGGAGAGGACGCAGAACATGCGAGGACAGTAACACGTACCGGGCCATCAAGTAAACGATCCCACAGCATCAACTCCGCTCTCTGCTTCCCAGGTTTACTTTGACGTCGTGGATCACCTTACAGGAAAGCTCTTGGATAACTCCTTGGTTTTCAACATTAGGATCCGTGATGTGAATGATCACGCAGCCCAGTTTCCTGAGAAGGAATTCAACATCAGTGTGAAGGAGAATCACATGGCAGGTACGTGAGACCAGACGCGAGGGCTTCCTCTCCCCGAGGGTCCTCTCTGTCCCCCTGCGTCGATGCTGGTGTGGTGCCCGATCCTTCTTGTCTTTTGGGAGAAATGTCACTGTTCAGAACACATCCCAAAGGTGGCAGGCTCTGGTTTTGAGCAGAATGCTTGGAGGTCTGTAAGAGTCGTATTGTATTGGCAATAAAATGAGATGGAAATTGTGTCTGTTGCAAGAGCTGGTATGTGAAGGCTGGTCTCAAATAAGTCAGATGCACTGAGGGAGAAAGGCAGAGTGGAATGGTGCCTTCCTGGACAGCTCTGTAAACTTCTCTCCTGGAAAATGGCAATGAGATGACATCTCAAGTTTCTGAGCTGCAGAGTCTGTGAGTCTTTAAATCCAAACCAGTCTCACTAGAATGTGCATCTACTTTCATAACAGAAAAGCATTATTTATTTCACAAAAGAGGCTTCAGAAAATTTGGAAAAATTCCAAGAAATTAAGACAGAACTAGAGAGCATATTTAATACTTCCAATTAGAGGTAAGTCCCATCCATGTTTTAGTTTATATTCTTTTTTTTTTTAAAGATTTTATTTATTTATTTGACAGAGAGAAATTACAAGTACACTGAGAGGCAGGGAGAGAGAGAGAGAGAGAGAGAAGGAAGCAGGCTCCCTGCTGAGCAGAGAGCCCGATGTGGGACTCGATCCCAGGACCCTGAGATCATGACCTGAGCCAAAGGCAGCGGCTTAACCCACTGAGCCACCCAGGCGCCCCTAGTTTATATTCTTTCAGTATTTTTCTTTGAATTTTATGTGTGTGTGTGTACACACAATATATATTTATCTAGGTGTATATATTCTCCAATTTTGGATATAATTAATTATGCATTTTTCATCTTTATCATAGTACAAAATGTATATGAATATATATGAAATATTTACAAATGTGCAGATGTTTTTTCATACTTGTATAGTTACGAATTTTCTTTTCTAAACAGGCAAATTTACTGTTTGTAACCTAACCGTGTACCCCCTCAGTATATTTTATTTCATGGATGTGCTTAAGGTTTTTTAACTAATCTCCTGTTGTTAGACATGGATGCACTATTTCCACTTTTTGTTATCTTCACGAAATATGCTTCAGTGAACATCTTTGAGCTAAATCTGTGTCCACTGAAGCATGATTCACTGGTCATAATTTAGAGGAGTAGAGTGGCTGGTTCTGACTGCGCACACAGTTTCAGGGTTCTGCTTTCCTCGCCCACCGGCAACATCTGAGGGCACCTGGCACACGGCTCGTCTTTGGTCATTAAATGCTCACACGTTTATCCACTTCTGTGTCTCGAACAGATGCACGGTTCCTTTCTTTGTCCATTTCTGTTTGGGTGCTTGTCATTTTTCTTCTTAATTTTAACCTTCTCATTCGGTATTAAAAGTGTTTATGTCTGCCATATATATTTTAAATATGTTTTTCTGGTTTATCATTTCTTTTAACATTTTGTCTACATAGTTCTTTTTGGCACAGACTTTAAAATCGGTGTGCTCTGTCAATGCTCTCCTTACGTCTTCTGCATTTGCAATCATGATTAGAAAGTTCTCGTGACTACTTAGGGGCGCCCGGGTGGCTCAGTCGGGGAAGTGTCTGCTTTCAGCTCAGGTCATGATCCCAGGGACCTCGGTCTGAGTCCCATGTTGGGCTCCCTGCTCAGCCGGGGTCTGCTTCTCCCTCTCCCTCTATGTGCACTCTTTCTCTCTCTCTCTCTCTCAAGTAAATAAACAAAATCTTTTAAAAAAGAGAAAGTTCTTTTGACTCTTCGAATATCCCTCTTTATTTTTTATAGCATATCCACAGTTTGATTTTATATTTAAATATTTAACCCATTCTGGGGGATGTCTCAATGTCATTTAGCGAAGAAGCATCATTCCATTGGTTTGTCAGGCTGCTTTTGGTCGATAGTAAACGTTAAAACAATTCTTTCCAGGTCAACCTACCTTCAAGATGTTAACAGTTGATTCGGATGAAGAAAATACTCCAAACCCTCAATTCCTTTACTTCCTTATTTCTCAAACGCCGTCGCTGAAAGAAAGCAGCTTCCAGACTGACCCGATTGGCAGAGAAATGCAGCTGTCAGGGTGCTGAGATTATGAGCTTATGTGGAATTTGTGATTTTGGAAAAATGAGATGTTTTCTTGATCTTGGAGCCTGGGCTTAAGATTTATGTTTATAGTGGAAAACCCTCTGTGGCTGGCGTTGCTATTGAATCCGCGATACTGCATTATTACTTCATTAATAGCTCCCTTTGCTGTAGTGCGGGCTGCCCTGTTCCTGTCCTTCCCACCTAGACTGCTCCGCGGTTTACGCTGCTTGTTGGAGCGAAGGATTCGGGAGAACCTCCCTTGACGTCCACGGCCACGGTTCACGTGAACGTGCAAGAAGGCAGCAACCACCGGCCCACGTTCACCCGGGAGAACATACGGTACCTGGACGGCCCAAGATGCCAGATCCCCGACCCCGAGTCCCCGGCTCAGCTCCGCTGAGGGAATTCTCCGCAACCCCCAGGATACAGGTCGCTCTCCAAGATCACTCAAACTAGACGGAGGCGTCCCCCATCCTGATAGAGAATCATTGAGTAACGGACTTGTGAGCTCACGTGTCCTTTTACTGTTTTGAGCCGAACGCTGTGCTTGGAGCGGTCCCGTGCGTGCTTTCGTCTGGGACTGCCGGGATTTGCACGCGGTGTCTGTCTTACAGACGGGGACGCCGAGGCACCGGGGAGAGAAGGACTCCGTGCTCGCGTGGCAGGGAAGTCTCTCAGGTCCGCACTACTGACCGGGGACGGGGAGTTCGTGGTCGCGGGGTCAGGGTCGGCTGCCCGGAGCTCTGCAGGATGTTGGGTAGCAACCCTGCCCTCTGCCCACGAGACACGAGATGCCGGGGGCACCTCCCAGGCACAAGAGCCCAGAATGTCTGCTGCCATTGCCCGGCATCCCCTGGAGGGCAGGCCTGCCGCTGGGGTGAGAAGCTAGACCTGAGCTTTTCATACAACATCTGGAGTTCTGGAATAGTGAAGATTTTTATATCAGGCTCCACACGGGATTTCGCATGCTGCCAATCCCCGTGTGTGAAGAAAGCACTGGAACCCATTGTTGCAGATCATTTGGAAATGCCGCATCCCTTGAGATAGGCAAGATTGCTAAAAACACTCAGGACTGGTTTCCTAGTTCATGTTTTTTGCTCTTTCATTTGCATTTTTTAAAAGAAAAATATCCATTTTACTTCTTTCTCCTGACCTCTCTCAGTGAGACCTTTCCCAACAACCGAGTTCAGTCTCTAACGCAACATCCCACTCACAGTCCCTACCCAATGCACGCACGCGAACGCGCGCGCACACACACACACACTCATCTGCTCCCTGGGGATGGAGTTTTGAGGATCCCGCTCACACACCTAAGATAGAATCTGGCACGTTGGAGCCTTTGTTGAATATTGGTAAATGCTACCAACAATTATTTTCAAAAAGTATCATTTGAAAAAACATGTAAAATCTGTACACCCCACCCATGGGGTGCCTTGGTGGCTCAGTCAGTTAAGGGTCCAACTCATAATCTCAGTTCATGTCTTGATCTCAGGGTCGTGAGTTTGAGCCCCACACGGGGCTCCATGCTGGGTGTGGAGCTTACTTTAAAAAAAATAAAATCTTAAAAAAAATTATACAGAAAAGCTGAAACGTTTTCAAATGAAAACACTTTGCCAAGCACTTACAGAATAACTGAAACATATTGAAACTTGTTTTGAAATCCTTCTCTGGCTTAGTAAAAAGCTCTGCTCTCAAGACCGAGGGTGGGGAAAACAAGCCCTGTTTCCACGTATGTGTCAACGAGAAATTATCTTGTCACCGAGAGGACTAACAAACTACAGATCTACATATGTTAGAAAAATGACTGTCCTCATCTAAGCCACCATCAGAGTTCTATTTGAGAAGAGCTAGGTTTTTTTAGCAGCATAAACTTGGGTGTCTGTGATGATGTTAAAGATTCTTGGGAAAACAGTGCATTGACTTGGAGTTCAGAGGACTTTGAAAGCTGCTCAGCTACAGACACGAGTCACCGGGAGAAGGAAGAGAGGCTTGTGGTGTGGGCGAGATCAGGTGGCGCTTCAGATCGCTCGAGATCAAGTTCCAGAGCAAGGGAAGTAACATTTCCACGTTCCTGGGCGGAGGGCTTACGTTTTCTTTCCTGCTTTCTTTTTCAATTGTGTGTCTCTGCCTCCACGGTGCAGGCATGGCGGTAGCCTCCCCCAGTACAGGATTCAGATTTCCGAAGGCCGCACAAGCCCGAGTGTGTTACGTCCCCCGGTCCGAGATGGGGACTTGCCGTTTACGTCAGCCTGGAGAGGAAGATGTCACATACTGAATGGCAACGAAGAGGGACATTTTGACATTATGACTGACCCCGAGATCAATGAAGGGATCTTAAATGTGATCAAGGTAAGGCCGTCGGGGGTTGATGGGGGGGCGCCCCTGCCAGGCAGCTGCAGTGCCGGGGCCCGTCTTCGCAGGAGTCCCGGGAGCGAGGTGGGAGCTGGTGCTGGGGGACGCCTGCTGGGTGCCAAGCACGTGAGCTGGGGTGTGCTGTGTATGAGGTGGCGCCCAGTGAGGAGGGCAGGCTGGGTCCGGACCACCAGCTGCTCCAGGCCCTTCGTGGCTCCTCCCACCAAAATAATACCAATACTGAAAATGACTTTTGACACAGTGCCAAGTTCTTCAACATTTAATTTTTTCTGTTTGAGGCAAAATGGATATCTATCTATCTATCTATCTATATATATAATTAAGTAGGCAAAATAGATATATATAGATTCAAATAAAAAATTTTAAGACACTTTCTCTCATCCAGAGAGTTCATGTTTTTCCTTTGGAGTCTAAAAGTCCTTCCAAGGTATACTTGGGCCCCTACAAGTCCTGTGGGCTCCTGGCGCTTTGCCTGGTGTGCCTGAGGACAAGCTGGCCCCTCAGAAAAGTAGTATTTTCTCCTTTCACCAACAAGGAACCCAAGCCCAGAGAGGTTGGGTTGTTTTCACGAAGTCACACAGCTGGAGGAGGGGTTCTGACTAAGGTGGTCACTCCACTGCTCTTAGTTAGACCCTGGAGTGACCGGTGCTCCTGGGTTGGGTGGGCGAGTCAACCTGGGATCAGGTTCAAAGACAGGCCTGGGTCAGAGGGTCAGGGGCGAGGTCTGGGCTCCTGCCTGTCGGAGGAACAGGGTGCTGGGCGACGCCCGTGGGCCCCAACAGTGCTGTGAACAGCAAGGCTCAGGGGAGCTCCGTGCCAGATGCCGGGACGGAATATCTCACATATTCTTAGCTGTTCAGTCCTTTTAAGTCACTGCCCCCTCTGCACCCTGAGCAACTGTGATCATTAATTTCTGTATTTCCTTAAGCTCCTGTGGTTTTTTTTTTTTTCTTTTTTTGCAGCCGAGTTGCCACATTAATGTTTCATTAGGTTATGGTTTTTGTTGCATTTTTCATTACTCTCTGATGGATGGTGGCTCTTTTCAACCCAGAGAGGGGGAGGAAAATAAAACCCCAAAAAACAGAACTCTGTAAGTGATTTGAAAATGGGCCAGCAACTGCCTTTTGATCATTACCAGAGACAGCGTCAATAATACATGAAACGCAAAGTCACACGCTTGAGTGTGCGCGGCCCCGTGCGGAGCGCCCTCCCCAGGGAAGCAGCAGGTGCTCACCAAACCCTGTCTCTGGGTCCCGCAGCCCTTGGATTATGAAACACACCCTGCACGAAGCCTCGTCATCGCCGTGGAGAACGAGGAGCTGCTTTTCCCCCGCGAGGGGGCCGGGTCTGGGGGCCCGGGGTGGGGGGTGGCGGCCAGCACCACTGTGAGCATGCAGGTGACAGACGCCAACGACCCGCCAGCCTTTCACCCCCGGAGCTTTGTCATCGGCGAGGTCGATGGCGCCGGGCCTGGAATTCAGCGGGGAGTTTTCAATGCTGCAGATCCAGACAGGGCGGCCGGCCCGGTAAGGTGAGAAGAGAGGAATGAGGAGGGGGTCGTTTCAGTGGAACCAGCCAGGTACCTGCGGGCGTTCCTGATGGATGCCTGCCCTGTGGCGGGTGGGTGAGGTTGACGCCACCAGTTATGAAAACACCAGAAGCCACCAGGAGAAGGCCCGCTGGTCCACGTTCAGAGCCTCCTTCCTTCTGTAGCTGCCTCTGATCCCTGCCCCCCACACAGGGGAGCTCATGCATTCATGTCCCCTTGCACTTAGCACATATCGCTTTTATATGGTTTCCTTGTACTAAAATAATTTATATGTTTCTAGGTCCCTTTTTACCAAAGGGCAGCCCCCTGGCTTCTGGACAACAGAAGTTTTGTTTTCTTTCTTTCTGTCTGTCTTCTTCTTTTTTTTTTTTTAAATTTAATTGTGGTAAAATATATTTAACAAAAAGTTTACCATTCTAGCCATTTTTAAGTATAGTTCAGGGGCGTTAAGCACATTCATATTGTGCAGTCATTCCCACCATCTGTCTCCAGAACTTCTTGGTCTTATAAAACTGAAACTGTCCCCATGAAACAAGACCCCCCCCCCCCATTTCTCTTCCCCAGGCATTGGCAACCACCATGCTCGTTTCTGTCTCTGTCGACCTGATTACTCGAAGTGCTTTGCAGAAGAGAACCGTACAGTATTTGTCTTTCTGTGATCATGTATTTCACTGAGCTTGGCGTCCTCCAGGCTCGTCCACGTGGTAGTGTGCTACAGACGCAGACCTTCCTTCCTTTTCAAGGCTGAATAATATGCCGTGGTCTGCACAGCCCGCACTGTGCTCACCTGAGGGCGCACACCTGGGTTGCACCGTGTTTTGCCACAGACTTGCCATAATCCCTAGGAAGACAGCAGAGTGGGAAGCACCAGGACTGTCTCTCCACTCAGACCACTGCACTGGAAGAATCTGTCTCACGTACCTAGTTTGCAACTCTGGAGTCTGTTGAAGGCTTGCAGCTGCCAGAGAAACGCTTGGATGGTAAATTGCAGTTAATTTTGGTCAATTATGGCTCTGAGCACAATAGTAGCAATGCATCCCTACCCTCAGCTGGTGGCCGGCAGCTGTGCACCTGTTCCTGGAATGGCCCAATGTAGTTTGCAGGAGCCAGAGTGGGCAAAAACCCTCCGTCCTGAAATACCAGGGATGTGTGCACTGCTCACTGTCTGCTGCTTTCATTCCCAGAGGTGCAAAGAGGAAGGCAGCCATTGGTTGCGCCCCTCCCCCAATGTGGCAGACCCCCTCCGCCACCAGCTGAAGTGTCTTCAGGGATTGGGCGGACAGGTGCCATCACTTTCCTCTCTCCCTTGTTTGCTTTCTCCTATTTCGGGAGCCAGACACTGAAATCTTGGACATTCCACAACCACCACATGTATGAGGAAAATCAGAGAGTGGCCAGCGTGCCCAGGGAAAGGGTCAGGAAAGGCCCGAGAGGACACTGAGTTGAGAGGCTGATCCTCAGCGCAGAGACATCCTGTGATGGTCCAATGAACAAACAAAAATAAAATAAAAACGATAAGGAAAAACAAAAAACCCTGGGAAGGGGGAGAATCTGATCCTCAGTGGTCCCACATGAGAGCCAAATGCCCAGTGTTCAAGGAAAAAAACAACCCAAAAACCACAAGGCACACAACGAAACAGGAAAGTAAAGCCCATTCAAAGGAAAAACAAGAGATCATCAGAAACCGTCCCTGAAAAATACATGATGGCAGATCGGTTAGATGAAGGCTTTCAAACAACAGCCTTAAAAATGCTCAAAGACCTAAAGGGGGATGTGAAGAAAGCCCGGAAATGGTGTGTGAATGAAATGGAAAAGCAGTAAGGAGACAGAACACCTAACAAGAAAGGAGAAGGGTGATGAAGGGTTCACTGTCAGAATTACTTCACACGTAAATGGATTAAACTCTTTAATCAAAAGACAGAGACTGGCAGGATTTTATACATTCCAATCTATGCCTTCTGCAAGAGACTCACTTGAAGATCCAAATACACAAACAGGTCACCTGACACCATATGCAAAAACGAGCTCAAAACGGACCCAACTGTAAGACCAAAAACATTAAACCATTTGAGGGAAGCACAGGGCAACGGCGTCATGACACGGGGCTTGGCAATGAGTTCCTGGATGTGGCACCAAAGACAGACAATGAAGGACAAAAATGTCAAATTGGATCTCATGAAAATCCAAACATTTTGTGCATGAAAAGACACTCTTATGGAGTACAAAAGCAACCCATAGGATGGGAGAAAATATTTGCAAGTCCTATAACTGAGAAGAGGCTAATTCCGGAATATATCGAGAGCTCCTGAGAGCGGACACAGGACACAGGACTTGAACAGACGCTTCTCCAACCAGCACACGAGAGATGCGCAACAGCACTAGGCAGCAGGGAGATGCAAATCAAAGTCCAGCTCACACCCGTTTAGGACGGAGACTACCAAAAAACTGGAAATCAAGTGTGGGCAAGGATGTGGAGAGGCTGGAACGGCTGCGCGTGGTTGGCGGGGATATAAGTTGGTGCAGCCACTGTGGGAAACAGTACGGTAGTTCCTCAAAAAAATTCAAGGTAGGACACCCTGAGATCCATCATGTCCGCTGCTGGGTATGGACACGCCCAAAGAAGTGAAAGCAGGGGCTCAGAGAGATAGTTGTACGCCCCTGTTCTAGCTGCATTATTCCCGATAGCTATAATGCCAAAGCCACCTAAGCGTCCACCGAAGGATGAACGGATAAGCCCAACGTGGTATAAACGTGTGACAGAATGTTATTCAGCCCTGAAAAGCGAGGACCGTCTTCAGTACGCCACAACGGGGTTGAGCCTGTAGGCGTTGTGCTAAGTGAAATAAGCCGGTCGCAGAAAGACAAATTCTGTATGATTTCACTTACAATTTCCCATTTTGCTTATGATAGGATCTGTGTCTGCTGTGATACATTTCAATTTGCCTTTTGATGTGACTTTTTAATTTTAAAAGTTGCATGTGTTTCCTTCTTACGACCCAGCCAGTTGGGTGACCGTTGATGAGCTCTCGGGAACAGTTACCACCGCGCAGCAAATCGACCGAGAATCCCCTTATGTAAATCACAGCTTTTACACAATCATCGTGCAGGCTGTTGACGATGGTAAGTGTTTACCCCAAATCAGGGGAGGCGGATGTGTGTTTCCTTGCTTCCCGAGGGGAAATGACACTAGTGAGAGTCTTTCCCCACAACGGGGAAAAATAAATAAAATAAACCTTTTTAGCACCATGCATCCATCCTGGCAACTACTCTTCATGATCATTTTTGAAATGGCAAAGCAAGGACCAGTGCCCTGGGGAGAGGGGCAGGATGCATTCAGAAGAGATGATGTAGGCAGCCAGGAAGCTGCCAGCAGACCCGATGTCCGTTTCATCCCTCCATAAAACAACTCTGTAGCTCTTCCTCAAAGTTGGTTAGCACAGTTTCCCTGTCCTTGGAATGGCTGATCAGCTCTGGTCAATGTGACTGTGTGGGACAAATTTGTCGTAAACCGGGGTGCGCAGCGCTCTGAGCGGGTTACAACCCTTTTCTTTATGATCTCCCAAGGCTGGACTTCGAAAGCTGCCCAAGCACAGAGTTGAATAAACAGCGACTCTCAAATAACTTTAATCATTGTGTTTAAGGAGTCTCTGAGTTACAGCCCAGGGTTTAAGGGAAATGTCGGTGTAGGTCCATTTGCATGAGGTTGTGGATGACGTGTGTAGGTGGTGTACACGGATGTATATAGATGATGTGGCAGATGCTGCAGCAGAATGTTGGTTAGGAAGATGCGAAGTCTGTGTTCCTAATCAGTCTGAGGTAGGCAGATGGCAAGGGGGTGTCCATCTTCCAGGGACCGGAAGGAGCAATGTGGTGGGGTCCAGAGGACCCACTGGCCAGTGTCCCCTAATGGTTAACACATTGCAAGACTGTAGTGTCTGCTGACAACAGGGACTCAGACATGGACACAGCCAAAAGCCAAACATCTCCATCTCCATGTCACACCCATTTCCCTCCTGCCCCGCTCCCTTCTTTACAGTCGGCACGACTCACCGGGAAACACGAATGAGTCCATTTTCTACCTGGTTCTACAAATGATCTGAGGTGGCAAGTGTTTTGTTAAGGGACCCTTCCCAGATACTCTGAATTTTCAGAAAAGCAGGAGAACAGAGCAAGCACCTAGGGGAGAGCCTATGACCTTGAAAAGGAAGTGGTTTCAGTGCAATGGCTCCTTTCCTGGGAGGATGACATTGCCCATTCTCCAGGGGCATGTGCGCATCGAGAGGTCTCTCTAAATTAACAAGCAACCCCTCCTGGAATTCCATTTCCAGGCCTCCCGCCGCAGACCGGGACGGGGACCCAGATGCTTTTCCTGTCTGCCGTCAGCGACAACGGCCCCGCTCTCCATCCCCGTTCCCGATACGTGGAGGTCTGCGAGTCTGCGCTGAGTGAGACCCTCCTTCTCCAGGCCGAGGAAGCCGACCTGGAGCCCTATGCCGACCCCTTTACGTTTGAATTGGACAATTCGTGGGAAAGAGCAGGAGACACATGGAAGCTGGGGGAAAATCGGGGTGAGTATTTGTATTGGTTGGGGATAAAGCACTGAAAATAACCTGACTCAAACCGACCCAGGAAAGGAATAATGATGATAACAACAACAACAACAACAATAATAATAAATCAGCTTTTGTAACTGACGGAGATGCCAGCCAAGCCTGTGTTCTCTCAGAGCTGGGCCTGGGTGCTCGAGGAATGTCCCTGGAAGATGTTTGTCCTGTGGCTCTGCCTTTCCCTGGGTCCCTTCATTTCCAGGCAGGCTCTCCTCTGGGTGGCAGGTGGCTTCTGGGAGTCCCCGGGACTCACCCGAGTGTGTGGCAAAGGTATTTATATCACTGTGTGGCTTTGGTCAGCTGCCCCATCAGTTATTGTGGGTTGGGGTTGGGAAGGCAGATCTGCTGATTGGCTGCTTCTTGTTGGGCTCTGGGCTTCGCATGTTCTGACCTGCATGGGCTGAGAGTTCAGGAACTGGGGGCTCTCCCAAAGAAGACCTGGGGTGCTGTTCCCAGGAGCAGCCAAGGGCATCTGCTGTCAACATTCTCCTTGGAGCCGCTATCAGTGTGTCCGTAGAATGTACCTTATTTTGTAGATGGAACTGTGAGCTCCTGTTTACAGCTCCCAGACCCAGAGTGTGTCGTAAACCATTGAACTTTGCCCCAAACAAGCTCTGACCTTTGCCCTCAGCTTCTGAAGATGAGCTCTAGGCCTTTGGGATGTCTTGCCTGAAAGGAATGCCTCCATTTACCTTGGGCTTGTGCCCACCAGATACAGACATAATTTAGGGTGGGGGCTCTGGGTCCTGTGGGCAGCCACGGATCTCCAGCAACACTGGGGACCGAGGTCAGCCGTTGCATGGCCAGGCAGATTCACACGACCGAGTCTGGCTGAAGACCCTGCACGCAAGGCTCAGGGGAGCTCCCCTGGCTGGCAGCGCTCCACGCGTGCGGTCACTCACTGACCTGGGAGGTCCGTTCTGACTGCTGGAGAACGGAGAGCTCAGAGTCTGGTGCTGCTCTGGATTCTGCCCCACGTGCTTCTTCCCTTGGCCAGTTTTAATCCATATCCTGTTGCTGTGCTGGATCATAACTGGGACCACACAGCCTTCAGGGAGTCCTATGGTCCTTCCAGAGCACTTTCAAACCTGAGCACGGTCTTGAGAACCCGTGGACTAGGAGCTGGTCTCAGGCATACATGAGGGTGGTGTTGGTGCCTTTTCCCTCCAACTTTGGACTCGGCTAACTTCTGTACAGAGCCGTGGTGCTCGGGAGGGACTTAGTCCATCTCTGTTGAGTAGATAAGCAAGTGAGCAAATCAACTCGCGCAGCGTCCACTTCCCTTCTGCGGGTTGGTCCGTGGAACTTTAAATGTTGAGAAGCCTCCTGCCCGGTAATTACTCAGTTCATCAGAGACAAGCAGGGACTTTCCAGAAGCCGACTGTCCACGCAAGGGTCTGTTCCTGTCCCGGCAGAGGCACGTGTGTGGAGCCCTCAGTTGTGGTCACAGGAACTGGGCTCCTCATGGGCGCCCTGGCCCCTGCCTGTGCCGCGCTCATGATGCTGGCGGGTCAGGGGTCTGTGGGTGCTGGCCTGGGGATGTGGCTCCTCTTCCCAGCCTCCCAGCAGAGCGCAGTCCTCTGGGGCAGGGAGCCGGCATGGCAGAGACCAGTGGGACACCTCGAGAATGACCCCTCGGCTCAGCAGAGTCTCAGACTCAGATCAGACGTCCCCAACCTGGTCGGACACACTGACTGCCTGGTGAAAGCAGCTTCTAGGAATTTAGTAGGTAGCAGTTTACTGAATGAACGAATGAATGAACCAACCCAGGAAAATAATAATAATAATAATAGTAATAATAATAATAAATTGGCTTTTGTAACTGAGGGAGATGCCAGCTAAGCCTGTGTTCTAGCAGAGCTGGGTCTCAGTGCTCAAGGGACGTCCCTTGAATAAGCCCCACGAATGAACACTGTGGTTTGCAGAAATAGTGGGGGCAGTGATGGACAGATACCTGGACTCCTGGACTTGGAGGACACGAATGAGCAAGCTCGGTTCTCAAAGAAATGACAGGATTTTATCGGTCATGTGGTATTGATTAATTCAACCAATAGTTACCCGGCGCTGACGTCTGCCCCAACCCTCACTGTCATATAGTTACGGAGATGACCACCACCCACTTGACCTTGTCTGTTCATGGCTGAGCTCCGAGTCATCAGAACGAGGTCCTGTTCACACCCCTGTTGAGCACGAGATGCCCGGCTCATTTTCCTGCTCTGTCCCATTGTAGCCACTCTGCTGTACCTGCTGCGATGCTGTTTTGTGTCCGAAGTCAGGTCTGGAAGCTCCGAGGATGGCCAGCAGACTCTGATCACGTATAATGATGAGAGCAAACCCATTTCAACGCTGGTAGTGGAAACCAGCGCGTCGTGTTTCTGGACGGTGATGTCCGTCAACCCCGGGCCTGTTTTTCCACCCGCCGAGCCCCCGTCACTTCGTCATACTCCCTCATATTCGAGTAGCAAACAGGAAAATGATCCCCATGAAAACTGTCCAACTCAACTGAACTGAACTGTTATTTTAGGTCATAATGAGGGCGTGATTCTGCCCCCGCCCAGGCGATGTTTGGCAATGTCTAGAGACCGTTTTGGTGGAGGCTTGGCTGGGGTGGGAAGACACGGCTTTGGCTTCCAGTGGAAGCAGAGAGGCTCAGGGAGCTGCCGAGAGCCCCACTGTGCCCGGGGTGGCCGCACCACAGAGAAGGGTCTGGCCCAACGTGCCCAGAGTGCTAAGGGGGGAAGCCTTGCTTAGGAGGAGATGGTGCCCACCAGCGGACTTGCTCTAGATGGACGCGTGTCAGGCTCGCTAAGGAAATGCGGAGCCCGCCCCACCTCCCTTGCCCGGCGGAGGCTGGACACAGAGCTCGCTGGTCGGGCAGGGACGAGACCCAGACTCTGCTGCCCATTAGCTTCCTCTTTTTGAGCGAGTCTCACCCCGACATCTTTACCTGCCCCCAGAGAGGATAAAACTCAGCCAGCAGATGGGCTGTGCACCAAAGACGACGCGCCCAGGGAAGCTCCCGCCCTCCTCCGGACACAAGGTGGTCAGTGGGTACCTGAAGGCTGTCAGGCCGCTCCTGCTGACCCTGACCTTGCGGCGTGTCCTCACGGCAGCCCTGGGCTGGGGTCAGCCGGGCAACCAGAGGCAGGCACCGTGAGCTCTCCTGCTGTCTTCACCCGGAACCAAGCGTAGCTGGTTCAAACACTGAAAGCCAAAGAAATGTCCAAAGGGAGCACCGTCTTTCCTGCACGGAGGGTGCAGGGCCCACCTTGCTGCTGCCTTAGATCTCGAGCCACGATTTTCTCCCCGAAGGACGAGATATGTTGTTCTAAGATGCCTTTGAGAAGAGACAGTGCAGTTGGTGTGGCGTTAGGCTGCAGTAGGCAGACAGGGAGGTCCTCTAGAGAGTGCCCGCGGATGGGAGACGCCAGGGGTTGATGACATCCTTGGGTCCTTCTCGCATTTTCTCTTTCTTCCTGGCACGACGGAAGGGAAGTGACCACCTTGGGCCACGGTAGGGGCGTGCGTGCCTGTGCGCCCACGCAGGCCTGCGTGGAGCCCTCCCCGGTGTGGGGTCGAGGAGGCAGGAGGTCTGGTCCGAACTCTCCAGACTGCTGGACCCCCCAGAAGAAGCCCCATCCCCGCAGTGACAGCCGCACTTCACTGTTCTGATTCGTTTGTGTCGTTCTGAGGAGACCGTCTGGACAGACTGTCTGGACAAACAGCCGCGCTCCGTGAGCCCTGGGAAGCTTCACTCTGCTCAGATGCTCAGTCATCCAGGGACAGGGACAAGGCTCCTGGGCCCGGGCTGAGCTCAGCCTCCTGTGTGGGGTCGTGGTTGAGGCAGCCGAGCCTGGAGGAACCCACTGGGGACATGGCCTCCCTGAGCAGCGTCCGTGGGCACAGCTGCACCAGAAGAGGTCGTGACGATGCCCGGTGCTGTTCTCGTCGTCCGGGCGCCCACTGGCTATGTCCTGGGGCCGAGGAAACCGCTGGAGAAGCAGAGGGTGTGGAAGGGAAGCCTGGTCCTTGCAGGGTGAGGGCCAGCAGGCTGGGGGCCCCTGTCAAGATCAAGGACCAGCAGTCAGAGGGACGAGACAGCCTTCCCGTCCCCTCCTTGTCCCAAAATGTCCCCTTGTCTCCTACTCGTAGCTCAGGATGTGTCCCTGCTTCTACCATCATATCTTTGGGGCTCTGAGACCTGGGATCCAGCAAACCTGGGTTTGGACTCCAAAACTGTGGCTTATCAGACAGAGAAGCTAACAAACCCTTGGTTTTCACATATAAAGAGAGCTTAATAATGCACGTGCTCTCTCTGTCAGGTTTACTGGACAATTTAATCAACTAATACGAAATCTTTAGCACAGGCAAGGGCATTGCCAGGCACAGAGTGAACGTGGCTGCCGATATTAGTGTTATTAATGATACTTACTAGTTTATGTCTTTGGAGCCACGGGTAAGTCAGGCCATTTCCAAGTGTACACGCCTCCGCAGGCATCCGTCTCACGTGAACACTCCATGCGCACACACACGCACACCCAGGGGCCTTCTGCGCTTGTGGCAGGACTCACCTCCTCCAAGATGCTGCTGCTGATCCCACCGCTCTGTCGTGTCCACGAGACGGCATAGACGACCCCTCCGAGAAGAGGAACCCAGCCCCAGCAACGCCTGGGCCCTCGGGGATGTGTGCTCACTGAGGAATGAACAAGACAGTACACAGCACCGCCCGACCCCAGGGGCCCGTGAAAGTGTCGCCCCAGCCTCGGGAGCTGTTGAGCCGTAGATTCTGAGACCCTCTCAAGAGCGGGGTCTTGTCCCCATCACATCCATGGGACACGGAACGAGAAACTCCACCTCCTGACCAGCCGTGCCAAAGGAGCCCAGATTCTGGGCGGAATAGGTGTATTTTCCCAGCTGTGGATGTTTTCTGTGATAGTGTGGAGACCTGTGATGTCATTTCTTGGTCTCTGCTTTCATTCCTGCTGTCTATGATTTCAACTTGGTCATTATTCTTTCCGTGTGTGTCCCACAGGGAAGGCCAGATGTCAAGGACCAGGCGCCAGTCCTAGTGCTCGATGCCACATGAGGCCGGGGCCGAGCTGGGCACTAAGGTGAGCACGGCCTGTTTGCTGCTTGGGTTTAGACGGAAAGGTGGCTTTGTGAGGGGGTTCCTACGGCAGAGAACAGCACCCCCCAACGCACACGAGGTTCCTGGGCAAGCCCGCTCTGCGCCTGCCTGCGCCCAGCCTCACCTGCTGAGCTGTGAGCCGCATGACTCCGTGTAGCCCAAAAGGACAACAGCATCGGATGCCCCTGGGCCCCAATTTCATCCTGGCCGGTCACTGTCGTGACTTTCTACTGTGTGCTATGTCCCCAGGGCTAGGGTACTTTTTACCGTATCTCTTTCTCTACATCAACCTCAGTCCAAATAAAGTACATTTCTTTAGATAGGGCATTCTGTATTTCAACAGCAAACAAACAAACAAACAAACAAAAAACAGTTTTGGGGCACCTGGGCGGCTCAGTGGGTTAAAGCCTCTGCCTTCGGCTCAGGTTGTGGTCTTGGGGTCCTGGGATCGAGCCCCGCACTCTCTGCTCGGCAGGGAGCCTGCTTGCTCCCCCCTCTCTCTGTCTGCCTGCTGCTCTGCCTACCCGTGATCTCTGTCTGTCAAATAAATAAATAAAATCTTAAAAAAAAAAAAAAGTTTCACTGGTATGAAGAGCAGAGAGGGAAGAGAAAAACAGACACAAAAGAAATAAAGCCCAGGAGCTCTGGCTAGAGAAAGCCACCTGCCACAGGCACAGGGTCCCGGAAGAAGGCAGAGATAGGAAAGCCATGCTGGTTCAGACGCCCGGGCCCCCGTGCCCTCAGCATGTGGGTGAGGAGTCGGAAGGGGAGTCATTTTCTCACCATGCAATTTAGTGCCATTTAAGCCTGTGTTCCCAAACTGGTTAAACCTTCCCTTCTCTACGGGCAAGATGACCCCGCTGCGGAAAACAGCGACTTAATCCAGGGCTGCCATAAATTACAGAGCAGGTGCCTGGCCGGGGGTGAGCCGGGGCAGGTCCCGCAGGCATTCCGCCCACCAATCCGTGCTGGGGGAGGGCCGCCCTTTCTCTCCCGTGCGGACACGGTGTGCGCTGGGCTGGGGGTACTTCCTCTCTGGCTGGTCTGTCAGCCTCCAGAGGCCTGAACAATCGCTCCCGAGAAGCATGCGAACAGCTCTGCTTTACTGAGTGTGCCCTGGGGGTGTGCACACCGCAAGGACCATCCCTCGGACACTTCACCAGAGCCCCTGGGGGAGGGTAGTCCGCTTTCTCCATCTCCATCTGCGGGGGATGAAGCCAAGGCGTCGGTTCCCGTCTCTCCGGGCGTCTGTTCCCTGCACTGTGCCCCGCTCGCAGAAATTGCTCCGGTGGCTCCTGGTTAGCCATGCCCCCACGGCGCATCCCCCCCAAGTGAGGGCGGCCTGCCTTACTGGCTAACCTGTTTTAAAACCTGCTCGAAGCATGGAGTCTCTTCAACCGTGGTTAAGATCTGTTGCCTGCTTTATTCTCTTTGAAATTCTGCTTCGTTATCGAAAGGCCTCATAAACTAGGACGCCCGAAGCAGAAATGGCCGATAGCCCCATCCTTCACTCGTCTGCTCACTGGCCTGGTCTCACGCACGCGCTACCCCGTGCTCAGACTTCTACAGTGTGGCAGGGGGGGTCGCTGGAGCCTCCTCCTACAGTCACTGCTGGCCACGCGCTTTGTTTCCAGAGTCTCCGGGTGCATCTCCCCGCCTCCCCTCTTCCACTCGCATTCTCCCTCCCGTCTTTAGCGCCAGCGTCGATGGGCAGAGGAGCGTAGGGCAAGGGGAAGGGGCAGAAGGACACACACGCATTATCTTCTGAGTAAGTCAGCATCTTCCCCAGGATCTACAGGACACGCTACCACCGGCAGCGAGAGCACTGGACCAGGAGTACTTGGTCTCAGGGACCCCAGGGCATTACAGAAGTTCACTTTCTCTTGCCATAAGCCCCCTAATGGTTGACAGTTGGTTCCCTTGAGGAGTGGCCCTTCTAGAAGATTCTGTGATACCAGTAGAACAAATACGAGTCAATGAAAACCTCATTTATCTAACTAGCTAAGGTTATTGTTGGTTGTTAAAATGTTATTTGACAGTCCCGATCACATATGATGCTTTTTAGAACGCCCACGGATGAATACATTTTTCATGTCCATCTGAGGGTGTCTGGGTCATCTGGAAGGTTCCAAGCACATTGCTTTGGCCCCGCATTTCAGTCCCATCTTTGGTCGCAAAAGCCCAGTAAGGTCCACTTGGTGCCGTGGGCAACCCTGAGCCCTGACGCCCTCCTGCATCATGTCTTCAAACACTCTTTGCACAAATTCTAGAACTATCGCTATGCTTTTAAAAGTGATTTTTCTGGAGGATGCCTGACTGACTCTGTCGGTAACGCGTGAGACTCTTGATCTCAGGACCACGTTCAGTTCCTACGTTGGCTGTGGATCTTACTTTAAAAAGTAAAATAAAACAAAATCTTTAAAAAGCAAAATGATTTTTTTCTGAAATAATTTGGCTTGTAAGAAGTTGTAAAAATAGGTCAGACTCCCTGTGTACCCTTCACACAGCTCCCCCCGAGGATAACGTAACCATAACACTTGATCAAAACCAGAAAACCCACTTTGGTGTAACACAATTAAGAGAGGTTTCAAATAGAGACATTATTTGTACTGCCCCAGAATAAGCAGGTACTACTTTAGCAAAAAATGTACTTTTTTGGGACAACTACTAAAAGAGATATTCAAGGTTCAAAAAAAGCTACAATGTTTGTGATGAAACCTCTAAAAAAGAATTCAAGATCTCTATAATTTCATTACCTTTCCTCGGGCTGTGTTTGAGCTAAGATAAAAATGTGGTGTTCTTTTCTGCACAAAGATGATGTCATGAACCCACCTTTGAAAGGGTTTGTGCATTCATAAATGTGTCCCTTTGGCCCTGGTAGGGCCGCCTTTGTGGGCACAGATAGACCCGGGCAGTCACATGGGGCCCGTCTTGAAAGTCTTAATATTTGGGCAAGTGGTCCCACATGTTTAAATTTTGCTCTGGGTCTTGCAAATTATGTCGCTGGTTTTGGGTCCTAGGGATCACGAATGTACCTCATTCACAAATGTTGAGGCTGTGCCCATGCACCAAGTGAGCCTTACTGGGCTTTTGGGACCAAAGATGGGACTTGAAAATCTCCTATTTTCAAACTCCATCCCCATCAAGCAACCGAAAAGCTTTCCCATGGATTTTTTCTACGGTTGGCTATGCTCACTAGAATCATGATTCCTTTAGTGCAGAAATTAAAAGCACTATGATGGCAAGAATTTCTAGTCATATGTCTGCATCCTTGGGTGATTTATATAAAACCCGTAGCATTTCTATCCTTATTACTTTGTTTTACTTATTTATGTATTTTTTCATCCTCTTTAAATTAACGGGTTGTGACATGCTTTTTGAGCCAAGAGGAGTGAGAAACAAGTATTCTACTCTTGTAAGTACAGATGAAGGTGTTACTATGGAAAGGGTTGCCTTACCCTGCTAACAACTGTGGGAAGCCCTGAAAATTAGAAAGTTGAAAAAATATGCCCAACATAAAAATAAAGTAAAAGGAGGCGTGAGTGTGGAAAAATGAATGATAAGTCATTCGAAACCACACATCTAGACTTGGAAGCAGAGGGTTTTTAGTCCCTCGCAACTTCCTTTTGCTGCTGAGTCACTAAGAACTTGGCCAAGGCCTGAACAGCCCTCAGTGTTCTTCGCAAGTTTACAGGAGTTTGGAGCTAAAGGGGCCCCAGAGACCCTCTGGTCCATTTTGTTCCTCCACCTTTTTTAGTAGCCAGATTCTTCTGTCACATGAGATCCTGGGAAGAGCGCCATTATAAGTACAACAATAAGAGCTGCTTCTTATTAGTATCTGTTTTGAGCCCAGAGACATAATATACACCCACCACCAAAGCCCTCAGTAGAATCAGGGGTTCCCCTGGAAATAAAACAGAAGTCGATGTGGTGGATGCAGTTCGCAAAATCATTTTATCTTAGCACCTAATCCCCTGCCACACATTGTTGTAAATCGGTTGTTAAAATATCAAGAAAATTTGGATTTCTGCCAAGGAACAGTTTCAAATGTGAAGTTTTTAGGTAGCTCCACTTATAATACCAAGATTTCCTTTGATTTAGCAAACAGGAGATGGAAAATTCCTTGAATTCATTTCATAAAAGCAAATTATGAAGTTTTTCCTTCTATTAACAAGTTGGGGGGGGGGACTCAATTAAAAAGATGTAAACCATTTTCCACTATATTAAAAGCCTGCTGGCTGGTTCCACTCTGCCTCCCTTTACCTCCAAAAGCCACGGCAATGAAAGGTCCGGCGATGACACTTGCAGGGCCTCCCCCTCTCCCAACACACACACAGGAGAGGTGTGCACACGGTCCTTGGCCTGACTCCTCTCCTGGACGGCCCTGCCCAGGGGCAGCAAGGGTACTGACCTGGGGAGCCGGAAGGGGCTCCTCAGTGGTGCTGGCACTTGGCTTATTTGCTTCACAGGTTTTCTAGGACACTGTGGTGCCCAGACGATGCCTGGACTCGAGGGCCCGGAAGGTGGCAGAAACCCTGAGTCAGGGGGGAAGGGCATCCCTTTGCCCATGCGTCAGCTGTGGCTTCGGCTCCTGCCTCTGACTTGAGGCTCCCTGACCCTGTTCTGTGAGGTCCGGGTCAGGTGGTCCTTCTGCTGGCCCCTCCCCTTGGCTGTTAGAATGATGCCCCACATGGTACCGTGGCCCCAGGAACGCGAGCCTGGCCCTCTGCAGTCACAGCCTGGGGCCTCCCCCGTGTCAGGCCCCAGAGTGGGGGCTGCAGGTCTCCATGAGGGCCCGAGGCCGCAGGGAGTCGGTCGCTCCCCAGCCCTGCAGACAAGAGCACAGACACTCTCCAAGTCTAGAGGCAAAGCCACACTGTCCAGCCCCTTCTGGGAAGCGCCCCCCCAACCCTGCAGCCTGGGGCCGCAGAGCAGTGTCTGCCCGATTCTCCCTAAGCTGACGCAGTGCTGAGGGCAAGGTCGTGTCACCCGACTGTGCGACACGTGGCGGCGGAACCCCGGCCGCCAGAGCAGGGAACGTGGGCGCAGGGTCGTTGCTCCAGGTGGTCACCGACAAGGACGGAGACCCAAGGCCGGGCTTGGCGCGCTCATGGCGGACCCCGGCTCCTCGAACGCCCACCCCCATCTCGGAAGGACACGTAGACCCCCTCGACCCCCCATCGGTGAAGGAGCCCTGAACAGCGCGCTGCCCGCCAGGGCACCGACGCATGGAGCAGCCGCGCAGATAGCGCCGACCCGCGCTCACACGGGGCTGCGCCGCGCGGACTGTGTGGACGCGGACGAAGGCCCACACCCAGCGGGGAAGCCCTGTCCCCCTCCACCCGCCTGCCCGAGGAGAAAAGCGCAGAGGAAAGGCCCAGCTCTTTGTTCCCCGAGACTTCCAGTGTCGGGGCGGGGGCCTGTGCTGGGCCCCGGACCTCCCGCCTCTGGAGTCGCTGACTCTGTGGTCGGCCTCGGGGGTCTGCAGCCGAGCCCACAGCCGCAGCTCGGCGCTTCCCCCCAGCTCCGCGCGCCCCGGGTCCCTCGGGGATCACGGACTCGGCTGGGGCGGAGGCACCTGTGGGTCCCGTAGGGCCGCGGCCAGAGCCCGCGCGCGACCTCTCCTCCCGCCCGCACCCCTGCGTCCCCGCCCGCACCCCCTGCGTCTCCGACACGCGGTAAGCGCAGCTCCCGAGCGAGCAGACGCCCGCGGGGCCTACCTGTGTACACGCAGGGCTCAACGCCGAGCTTCGGAGGGCCTCCTGGGGTCCGAGGAAGTTGGGGACAGCGGGCGGGGAGCTCGGGGACACGGGTGCTCCCCAGGGCTCCTCCACTTTGGCCTTTGGCCGACTTTCTGCCATCTCCCTCCTCCTGGCTCTCTGGGCCCTCCGGTTCTGCTCGTCCTCGGGCCCTCGGTGAGCTCAGCCCCTTGGGATGGCCGGTGGGCGACAGCCGGGAACGCTCTGGCCATGCCCGCCCCACCAACGCTTCCTGCCTCCCTCAGACCAGAAAAAGCCAGAAAAGTCCTCACGGAGAAATGACCTGGGTCCTGAAGGATGAGCAGGAGTTTGCTCAGAGGAGGCTGGCAGGTGGCAGCGGTCATTCGAGGGGAAGGGACAGCGGGTGCACGTGCCAGGAGGGGACAGGCCAGGGCGGGGTGAGGGAGGGGTCACCCGTGAGCACCACAGGCGGGAGAGGGCGGGAGCAGGGCGAGGTGGCCGTCCTCCCTCCCAGAAAGCAGCTGCCAGGTCGAGGTCGGGGCTGTCTCCCCTCAGCTGGGGGCCCTTCGTTTCTGGTAGAAACGTCTGTGACAGCAGGGACTGTGACAGCGGGGGACGGAAAACGGCCGCCTTACACCGCATTGGGGGTCGCACCAGTGGGGCCTGGAGAGGACGGGTCTGGTGTGGAAGGACCCAGCACTTCCTCCTCTTTCCCTGGCTTTTCTTCAGAAGCTCCGTGGCCTGGACGCGCTCGCAGGTGGCACTGGGGACGCGCCGCACATCTACGCCGAGCAGGGAGAGTGTGAAGGAGCAGAAAGCCTCAGCTCTCTTGCCTTCTCAGAGCCCGACTGGGACCCCTGGGCTTCACAGGCTGCTGCACGTAAGGAAACGCATTCTGAGTCAGGCGGTCCTTCCTAAAAAAGCGTATTTGGGGGAAGTGGACTAATTCGTGGAAGGTAATCCCTGTTCAAGGACCTTCTTCTCCCCCACCCTCCTCTTTCTCCTTCTTAAATCCCTCCTCGCCCTAACACAAGGGCCTGGATTAAGTGCTCTGATAGTTTCAGAACAGACGTCTTGAATCAAAGCAAAACAATAGGTCATGCTTTTTTGTGTGTGTGTGTGAATTTGTAGAGAAATCTTCATTTAATACTTTAATTTAATACTTTGTTTCTATTAGCAGCCCTGCTCTGAGGGGAAATAAAATGATAACTTATAGATTACACAGCAATTTGGTAACAACAGGTAATACTGGGGAAAATGAAAATGGATTACTTTTAGTAATTATGTACATTTCTCTAATTATGATTCTGCTTCAGTTTAAGTAAGAAAATAGATGCATAGGGAAATGTCTTTTGTAATATTTGTGATCAGTTTTTTAGTAGTTGTCAAGAAATAAATATTGATTCCTTTTCACTTTTGAGTAAATAAATATAAGACAAATTATAATGTGTAACACTTTATTTTATTTTATTTTATTTTATTTATTTGACACAGAGAGAGAGATCACAAGCAGGCAGAGCAGCAGGCAGAGAGAGAGGGGGAAGCAGGTTCCCTGCTGAGCAGAGAGCCCAAAGCGGGTCTTGATTCCAGGACCCCAAGATCATGGCCGGAGCTGAAGGCAGAAGCCCAACCCACTGAGCCACCCAGGCTCAGTGTTACACCCAATGTGTAACACTTTAAAAGTAGTACACACTGTAACACACGAATGGACACAATGTAACTTGTATTTATTATGAACATGAAAGAATTTAGTAACCATTTAATGAATAAATTCCAATTAGATTTTATCTTTAAACAAAACCCAAACTTTAACCAGGTTTTTACTTACCCACTTACTGCTAGTTTAAGTGTGTGTGTGGTGGGGAGAGGAGCTTCTTTTAAAATTTTTTTTTAGGGCGCCTGGGTGGCTCAGTTGTTATGCGTCTGCCTTCGGCTCAGGTCATGATCCAAGGGTCCTGGGATCGAGACCCACATCCGGCTCCCTGCTCAGCGGAAGCCTGCTTCTCCCTCTCTCACTCCCCCTGCTTATGTTCCCTCTCTCTCTGTGTCTCTCTGTAAAATAAATAAATAAATAATCTTAAAGAAAAATAATTTTAAAAAATTTAAATAGTGGGACATATACTCTATAAATAGTTTTCCTGTCTGCGTAAAAGATGCGGGACACAGGACAAGAAAGCTGCAGGTTCCTGCTACCACGAGTCTCTGTGGGTCCGATCCCCCAACCACCTTATTTTGGACTCAAAATCAGAGAGGTTTAAATACATCTTGTTTAAGCCACTGCTCTTTTGGATTGTCTGCCACCCATGGGCAAATCTAATCTTAACTGATCTGAAAGAAAGGATCACGAGGGGCGCCACAAGGAGAGGAACAGTGACACAATGAGATAATGACAGCGATGGATAGTAATAAAAACAGAGTTTTCTTCTCCGAGTCATTTTACTTAGTAAGTGGCTAAGCAAAATTTTAAGTGCTGTCAGGACACTTGAATAAATACGTTAGATATCTAAACGTCTCCGGCCAGATTCTAAAAATGTATATAATGGATGGGCATCATCTTTGGTGAGAGCCTTCTCACACCCCAGGATCGGTCAGGAGGAAAACACCTTTGCTGTCTGATCAGTGAAGTATTACATCACGTCGTTTTAGCTGACTCGGGGTGACAACTTGCCCTTCTTTCTGAAGAAGCTGTGCAGATACTCACGTGTTGGCACATCATTACTTCACTCATCACTGAGTGCTCTGGGGAACTGAAAAGGAAGAAAAGCCATCTCCGAAGCACTGGGACATCAACCTGACACTGAGGTAGAGAACAGCTGTGCAAATGCTGGAGTGATCCAGAAGAAAGTCTGGCGCATTTTCTGGGTAATTTGGGATAAAAGTCAATTTTTAGAGAACTATACTTTTTGAGACTGAATTGTTCACAGGGACCAGTAGGTGGTCATTAGACCTTCCTGGCTCTGAAGCAATGGTCAGAAAACACAGCAGTGCGGCCAGTAGGTATGGCCTGTAGGGGCCTACTTAGCCAGAGTGACTCCATCTCGGTTAAACAGCCATTTTGTTGTTTATGCAGTAAAACTTAAGCTGACCCTGTACCCCCCCCCCCCCAGGGGACCTTACTTAAAAGCCTGGGAAACCAGTAAAATATGGTTGACCAGTCCCTGATACCAGAGCCCAGAATGCAAAGATGAGTCAGGCCAGGTGGAGACATCCAATCAGTAAAGCACACATACTATCTCCCTAACCACCAAACAATGTAACCTTGCCTTTTGGGCGCCACACTAGGGCACCAATTCTGACCAGAGTGATAGGCTAGTTCAAACAGCTACTATAGGGTAAATTGTAATTCAATTGGCCACCTGTGTGTGACCTAACATGACTATGCAACTTTCTCTGTGTTACAATCTCATTGGCCAGGCTCAACCACATGGCCTTTGTGCTATAAAAGCTAGTCTGTGAGGCTGGGGGTCATCACTCTCTCTGTGAGAGACAGACCCGGCTGGTCGGTTTGATTCTCGGTGCTGGCACGAAATAAAGCTTTGCTTGACCTTTGCTTTGTATCAGTCTCGCTCCTTTGATCACGGACCTCATCGTGGCCCACTGTCTGATTTTGTAAATAAAGTTTTATTGGCACATAGCTATGTTTACATTGTCTACATGCCATCAGTGACTGGTTTTGTGCTGTCACAGCACAGCCATAGGGCCCACCCCACAAAGCCAAACATAATTACTTTCAAGCCTTTAACAGAAAAAAGTATGCCAATCCCTTATTTAAGGCTTTTTTTTTTTTTTTTAACTCCATATTGCATCAAATGTTAAAGAAACGTATCTAAAACCTGGGTTAAAAACAGACACCTTGGGCACCTGGGTGGCTCAGTGGGTTAAGCTGCTGCCTTGGGCTCAGGTCATGATCTCGAGTTCCCAAGATCGAGTCCCACATCGGGCTCTCTGCTCGGCGGGGAGCCTGCTTCCCCCTCTCTCTCTGCCTGCCTCTCTGCCTACTTGTGATCTCTCTCTGTCAAATAAATAAATAAATAATCTTAAAAAAACAAAACAAAAAAAAAACAGACACCTTGCCATACAAATTTTGAAAGGTTTTTAAGCCAGCTTGCTTTCAGCTATGGGCAGCTTGTTTCATTTACTACTGGTTATGAAACTTGGCCATTGTGAATATTTGTGAATTCTTGCATCATGAGATCCTCTGCAACTAATTATTTTCAAAAGTAATAAAATACTGATGAAAAATTCATGAACACAGAATTTAGCAATTAACAAGGAGAACAAAGTATTATATTTTGTAGGTACTTAACTAGACATTTATTAATTTTAATTTTGTTGCTCCCTTAGTGAATTTTGAAGACCATCTATATGTCTATAGATATAAATATATGGATATATAGATTTCAGATCTTGATCATTTTCATAGGTCTCAAGCTTTGGGGTTATAGTGTCCAGTGGAGAAAAAGGCCCCATTAGCATGTGTATGAACACACCTGGTGCATAGACTTTCCCTTTAGGATGTCGGTCTGTATTATATATCATCACTTTCCCCAACTGACATCTATAGGGAAAGTTCATGGATGTTCTTCCCCACAAGTTCGTTCTCAAGTCTATGTACATGCTTTAAAAAGTTTCCATTAGAAACATCAGCCTCAGGAGGTTTTGGTGAAAATGTTGCCTCCAGTGGATTTACATACATTTGTGAACTAAATCAAGTCTCATTAATGGCAATGAAGTAGGCAGTAAAACAGAAATAGTAAATATTTTCAGGGAAAATGTGATTTTATTAAGAACATTAGCCTCGGAATTACTTAGCAGCCCAAAGATAGCTGCCGTCTGGGAAGTTAAATATTTATTTTGCATTTCATCAATTTTGGTTTCCCATTTGCATTAACAATCTCATTGGTTTTATGGTGCTTTTCATCGGAGGTGTTTGTTTTGCTTACTTTTATGATTTACTGAACACGGAAGCTCTCTCGGTCTGTAAAACCTCCTCAAGTGGAACACTAGCCTGAGAGCCCTCCCTTCTTGTCCCGGCAAGAGAGGTGTAGCAACAGCCCCGTCCTCAAGGAAGGCTTGGGGGGGAGACCGCACACCTTGTCTGGTCGTTGTCTCCCCAGAAACGTGCATGTCATAGGCCAAATAACTCTGCCATAGTAAGGAGGATAGAGAACCCCGGAGCTAGGGGAACCGGAGAGACACTGGCACTGAAATATCTGTCACCTCTCCTTCCTCCATAAAAGAATCTTGACTTTTCTGCCATCCGGACAGGGGCTGATTTCTCCATCTTCCGCGGAGCCAGATCTGGCCATGTGGCTAAGTTCTGGCCAATGGAAGGCAACTTGCAGGAAGTGTCCTTGATGAGCGGAGACGTGCCTGTCTCTTCCCCGCCTTCTTCTTCTCCTGGCTGTGGGGAGGACAGGACGGCTGGTGGGGAGACAGCCATGTGGGACATTGCCATTAGAGCTGGTATGCGGTACAACAACAGGATCGGACACGTGTGGGTCCCTGCTGCCACGGAGCCCCACTGGACCCCTCCATGGACTATCTTCCTCTGGGCTGAAAAGGAGGGAGGATTAAATGTCTTGTTTCAGCCACTGCTCCTTTGGGTTTTCCATATCTGTCACTCATGGGCAAATCTGGTCTTAACTGCAAACAAAACGAAGGACTCAGAGCAGTGAGTGGCGAGCAGCAGAGCTGAGGCATTTGGCACTGGCTCGCTGGCCGCGGTCAGGTGGCAGGGACTCGGTATTGTGGGCTGCAGGCCTGGCGATGGTGACTGCGGAGAAATGGAGCATTTCAGAGCAGCTGGTCCCTACTGGTTTTTGAAAAGCAGCCCATGTTCTGAACAAGGATTGAGGTAGGAAATGAAGGAGAAACCCATCATGTAGAAATGTTGGTAACCGCTTCTCACTGCTGCTAGCAAAGCTTTACAAGAGAGACGTGGGCCGCGGCTCCTGGCGGCTGGAGGAGTGGAAGGAGCGGGACGCAGCCGTGCTAATGGCGACACACTCTGCCTGCAGTCTGCAATCGAAGTTGACCGAGAGCTTGGTAATTTGGAGCCTTGCAGGGTTGAAAAAGCAACTACTGTGTCTCTCAGATGACATCAGTAACAGGGATGGTTTTCTGCCAAGCAGCACACTTAGTGGAAAATAATACCAGGGCCAGTCCCACCAATTTGCGAAGCTTGCAGCCAAAGCCCATTGCTTTGGAGGCTCAGGGCGGTCAGGACACTGTGCTTGGGGACAGGAGGAGCTAGCAAGCAAAGGCCAGATGCTTCAGGGTTAGAAACTGCCTTGATAGAGCTGAATGGAAACAAATACATCAGAAGAGTCTATACGTTTTCGAATAAATGCTCTGCCACAGAAAGCACAGCCCGGTCTGGGAGAATCTGCGATTGTCCAACCCCAATGCAGTCCCTGGAACCACCGATCTGAAGGCCAAGAAGCAAAGTGTGGCAACTGTGCACGGGTATGTGGGCGACCAAAGGGTAGGCGGTAGCTGAGACTACTCCCCCGGGCCCTGTCCCTTCTTTCCTTCCTCCTAAGGAATCAAGTCTGCGAGGTTCACCTACAGCAGGACTCCTCCAGATGAAAACCTTCCCCAGCCCCTCCTTGAACTAGACACGACCAGGTGACCAAGTTCTGGGGTACAGATAGAAAAGTGGACTTTTGGGGAGACACAGGGACATAGGACGCTTTGCACCATGCAGCATGCATACGGAGGAGTCTGGACCCTCTCCCCAGCAGGCCTCCGGAACCTGGATCGGCACGCTTTAACAAAAACAAACACGGGTCACTGTTACTTGGGGGACTGTGTCTGCTATTTGCAGCCAAAGCAAATGTCAAGCAGCCCAGACTAGATGACGCAACAAACACACCCACGTATAGAAAACAGCCCAGCGCACTACCGTGTGTGATGCGTCAGGGTAGTTACCTCAGTTCATTCGTTCAATTCATGGCACAGATTTTTTTTTTCATTGTGTTTAAATCTTTGTGCAATGACTGTTTTGTATTTACAATGTGCGGCATTTTTGCTTACTACGTTTTCGAAGCTCTTTTACAAATGTCACTGTCCGGTGGTCGAGCCTTTAAAATACCGTCTTCTCTGGCTACGCTGTGTATTTTGACATTGGATTTGGTGTCTGACTGCCCAAAGTCATTCAGGACCCTTTGGGGTAAGCAGGTGATTCTGTTTTGAACTGGAAGTAGGTGCGAAGGTGCGTGGACCAGGCAGACCATGGGTCCTGTCAGACGCTGGAGCCGGGGACATCCCCGGGCAGTGGCTCAAGGTGGGCTGACCGTGCCGGCCTGTCCTCTGCGTTCTCGCTCTGCCTGTGTTAAGGCCACTGGTTTCATTCTGCATTTGTCGCTTGTGATGCTCACTGCCAGGCCCAGCGCGTGGCTGAGGGAGCACGGGCACCTGGGGAGCGAGTGTTACCTCTGCTTTAACCAACAGGAAATTTCCCGAGGATGCTACATTGTGCGGGTGGAGACTTAAAAAGCCACACACACATGTGAGCCCAGGAAGGAGCCCTCTTTGGGGAAAGGTCGGTGAGCAGATCCCAGGTCTTTGGAGCCACATCACTGAGGCCACCGTTCCCGTTTCCAGACCCTGCAGGCTCCGTTTTTAACCTCCAGCTGAGGGAAAAGAAAGAAGAATGATTTTTGTTGCTCTGCTCATTCATGTTGCCTTCGCGCGGGCCCCTCCGACAGCTCAGATCCACTCTAAGCCTGCCAGCATCTGGGGAGAAGCCTGGTTTGGAGAACGTTAGGGTCGGCCTCTGCTGAGAGCTCTGGGGGTTGCTCTGTAGGACTGTGGTTCTAGCCGGGATGACCTGCCTCGAGGGAAATGGGGACATGTCTGCAGACACTGCTGTCGTTATGACATGGGGTGGGGGGAGGAGGGGGCGCTGGCACTGAGCAGGCAGAGGCAGGCGTGGGGCTGAGCATCCCACCTGCACAAGGATGTGAGCAGTGCTGGGGTGGAGAGACCCTGCCACCGACCCGCACAGAGCCCCTGCGAAATCCGGTTCGGAGGGCAAGAAGCTAATGACCTCAGCTGAAAACATAACAAAACAAACGCGCTGTCCCGGACGAGCTGGGAGCCGGACTATGAAGCCTCAGAGTGAAATGCAAATGCGGAGCGTTAACTCCGGGCGGGACCGCCACTCTCCAGTGCCGGCCGGACAGCCACCTCCCTGACCGTTAATGGAAGCAGTCTTGAGCTCAGCGGGGGCTGAAAGTAGAACAAAGATAATCAGACACGGGCGGCTTGCCCCCATCCGAACAAGCCGGAGCTGCTGGAACACCGGGTCCGCTGCGCCCGCCGGCAGGACGAGCTACCGCTCAGCACCACGGTCAGCGCACAGGACCCGGCGCCGGCGGAGCCCAGCGCGCTCAGGGGGCGGCGAGGGACGCGAGGCCCACGGGAGGGCCCAGCTCACGGCTGGGTGGGGCTCGGCCACCCCGTTGCTGGGACTTCCCAGGTGGGGGCCTCGGCGTGCGGGCGCACGACTGAGCGGTGCTTTCACGGATCCCGCAGCCTCGGTTTCCGCGACGGTGTCCGCTCCGGAGTCCATCGCGGCGGAGCTCGGGTGTGCGGGCCGCCAGCCCCTGCCTTCGCACCTGCCGCCCCTCACTTCTGAGAAAGCCCGGGGGGCCCCGGGTGTAGGATCCTGAGGGCTGAAGGTTGAGCTCAGCTCAACATTCTACCCGCTGGGGGCCGCTTGGGGCACCGCCGGCCGAGGGGGCAGGGGCCGCAACTGAGCGTCCCCGAGTCAGCGGTGGGGTCGCGGCCACGCGGCGGGGGAGCTGGAAACACCCGCTGCCGGCCTAGCTGCCCCTTTGGAGAAGAGTCTTGATGACCAGGGAGGTCATCAAGAGTCTGTATTGGTCAGTATGGGAGCCGGCACCGCATTTCTCCTCCTCACAGATTCCAGTGCCTGAAATTCAACTTGGGGATTAATTGAATTAGATTATTTGTAACAACTTCTTCAGGTTCATTAGATGAAAGGGGTGTCATATTCATGAAATTCTGTCTGTAATTTCCAGCAGTTGATATGATTCTGCTGCCTTTTTTGAACTGCTTTAAGGGGCACAGAAAGTTCTTTGTAAGAAAGGTGGACAGAGCGGGAAGGGGCCCGGGAGAGAGAGTGGCTTACGGCCCCTCCCTCTGGGCTTTTGCTGGGTATTTATCCGGAGCTGACTGGTGACAGGGGTCTTTTTTTTTTTTTTTTCCACTTTCTGGATTTGATTTCTGAGGCTTTTGTCTCCCTACTTTGGAAGCATATTGACTTAACCTACCACGTGACTTGTAAGTCGGGAGCCCGACGGGAGCCGTCTGCTTCTCTAAGCTTCAGTAGCCTTGGTGATGTTGCGTGTTAAGACCTGCCTCTTCCCGAAAGTCAGTTTTTAATATGGGGCAAGACTGAGTTCTTCCTCCTGAGCCAAAGAGGCCGGGACTAATAAGAAAAGAAATAATAATACACACAGTATCATAATTCAATACCCATCATTATTAAAATGCCACCGTAAAGCTCCGAGCTTTGCAATGGATGGCAGAATTTGGAGAAATAAACCCTGAGATGAATCTGTCAGTCAGGGAGGCCCATGTGGGTTCCCTCAAGCAGACACACCTGCAAGTTCTCTTAACCAGGGCAGGCTGGTTTCTCATGAAGGCAAGGACCGGTCACTGAACAAAGTGGACCTCCAAGCTCACGGTGACAGAGCAGACACGAAGGAGGCACAGTGGCTCTCGGGTTCTGTCGGCCAGCTCTGGCCGCACGGCCGCAATCTGTCTTCAAGGGGGTCAGTGGGCAGAGGAGGGCCCGTTCGTATTAAAGCCCTTCACCGTCCCTGATGGATTTCTGCTCTGTGCTCCTTCGTCAGAGATTAAAGTCAAGATCCCGATTTAGACAGTGGGATTACGGAGACTTGAATGTGGCCCTAACCTGGAGTCACGCCTCCGGCCCCAGCGGCCCGCAGACCATGAGAACGCAGCGTGTGAAGATACACGTCGGTGTCTGGAACACCAGCTTTGCTTCAGGAGGGAGCCAGGACTTAGACTCCACCACTTTCCTCCTGCAGCCAGCCCTCCACCTTGAGCCTCCGTTGCTTTGTCTGTGAAGTGAGGACAACAGTAATGCCTCTCGCACGGGTTTTCTGAGAATCTTCAGCGTTTCTGTCCTCCTCCCATTGCCATCAGCACCAGGGGCACCGGCAGCAGCAACAATGTCAACACACCTGGCTTTTTAGCGTCGTGAATAGAGTAGCCACATTCCTGCGGCTCGGTCTCCAAGAGCTAACTGGCCCCTCCCGTTGGCCTGGTGAGGGCCGCAAGCCCCGGGGGAGCCGCAGATCCGGGGCCCCGGGCTAGAGTGTGTGTCTCTCTGCTCAGCCCAGAAGCTCCACTCTCCATGTCTGCGCGTGAACGGCTCCGACTATCTAAAGAGTCGCCGTTCCAGGCGGGGGTAACGGCGCCCCTCTGCTGCCGGGCAAAGTCACATGCTCAGATTAGCCTCTGCAGGGCCCCGTTCTGTCCTGGGACTGCTCGGGAAGAGCTGTGCCCTCTGGGGGAAGGGTCACAAGGGAAGCCATGCAAGTTCTAAATTAGCCATGGGACCTTGCCCAGCCCAGAGCAGCGACCCGAGATTCAAGAATGTTCTCTGGCCCTGGCCTGGAAGTCCTTGCTCAGAGCCTCGGAGCAGCGGCTACCACAGAGAGTGGCTAAAAATACCCTGGTGATGGGTCTACAAGATCACATTTAGCAAATTGCTTTCAGAGGCAGCCTCGGGTGAGCGCCGACCATAACTTGGGCACCAGGCGGGCCGCCCTGCTTCAAAGGGCAGCTGGCCCCTGGGACCTGCAGATCTGAGCCCCTCCGGGCCGGTCTTCGTGCTCAGGCTCCCATGAAATGCCACCTGCAGCTCCTCTGCTTCCGAGATTTTCAGAGCCAAAAGCAGCCGAAGATCTCCCTGTTTTTCTATCTTCACAGCAAGTCTGTGGGTGCGGCGGGGAGTGACCAGGCCGGGCTCTACCCCGAGGTCGCCTCTGAAATGCTCGTGCAGTCCCTCGGGGCCGACTCTGCTTCTGACCGCTGCCAGCCGCAAGACGGACTCAGGGCCTGGGGTGCGGCCTCAGGCTCTCCTGTCCGGGCTTCCGAGGAGGGACAGACACGGGCAGGAACTGACTCGCTTCTTCCCAGTGGGAGGCTGTGGGCAGGTCCTGTCCCACTTCCTTCCCATCGGCCCGGAGGTGGGGGCGATGAATGCCATGGCCATGAGGCAGGAGGGCTCCGGACTCTGGGAAACCACACAGACACGCACAGCTGTCCTGTAACTAGCCCACCCACAAGTGCTGTCTCTTCAAGGGACAGTAAGTCGCGAGGGGCAGAACTGAGCCGAGTGTCGCTTGAACAAGACTCCTCACGGCAGCTCCCGACTGAAGATTCGCTGTGCTGGGCGCTGGGCGCCGTCTGGTTTCGTCCTTACTAAAGGACTTACAAAAGCAAGTGCCCCGGGCAGGGCCACCACTGTCTCTGCTCTGCCCGCGAGGACGCTGGAGCTGGGGGCCACGGTGGGCTGCGGAGGCTAACCCGGCTGGTCGGGGGACAGTGGGCATTTGGCCCCGACTCCTGGGACACTCCAGGCACCTGCCTGGGCTCATCCTCCCAGGACTGAGCAGGAACGTAGGCCTTGCTCAGTGGACTCAGTGCTCGTGGCACCAGCTCTCTGGGCCAGGATCCTGGAAGCGGTTATTTTTGAGTAGGATTTGGCCGGGATCCTGGGGCTGAAACAGAAGCCACACTTTGATCCCCTTGGGGAGCTCTCCAGGGCTCCTGGTGACCTTTGTCCTAGAAGAGAAACCGCACTCCCCCACCGGAGCCGCAGTTCTCAAAGTGGGTGCCCTGGATAGCAACATCGGCCTCGTCCGGGAGCTTGTTGGAATGCACATTCCCGGGCTCAGCCCCAGAGCTGCGGAATCAGAAACTGGGTGGAGACCAGCACATGGTCTCAGGAAGCTGTCCTGAGGGTCTGGATGCTCGGGAAAGCTGGGAACCGTGGCCCAGGGAGATGGCAGGCACCCTCGTGTCCTGTTCCATCCCCCTGAGACAGCTGCACTGACAGTCAGGGTTGAGCTGGGCCAGTGAGGGGCTCCCAGTGGCGAGGCATTCCTCAAGCGAAGAGAGGGGCCGGGTGTGCGACTAAGCCACATGCCAGGCGGCGACCCTTGAGAAAGCTAAGCAGGTAGCTCCGTTCGAGACAACCAGGGGTCTTCCCTTCCCTGGAGCAGGCTGTCTTTTTCCGGCCCCAACAGTGCTGAGAGATGGGGCTCCTGAAGCTCTTAACACCTGGTTGGCGGTCCCGCTAGTAGAGGAATAAGGTAGGTAGCGAGGTTTGAGAATGATAGACAGCTTCCTTCTACCTTTCTACCCTATACAGTTCTCTCTGGCAGGATCCCAGTGCCTGAAATCCTGCCTTTATTCCTGTTACAGTGTCGCATCCTTGTGGGAGTCATTTACACTTTAGTGTGAAATAGACTTTCAACAGCATTTCTAAATCATGGCTGCTGAGAGTCAAGTTATTCCGCTGAGAGTTAGCAGGGTTAGAAGTCGTATGGAAGGCTGATGGAGGTGCTAAGCACCAGCGGGGAAGGGGATGCCCGTGAAGAAGAGTAGGTATGGTAAGCGCATGGTCAAACTTGAACAGTCTGAAAGAACAAACTGTAAAGGGGTAGTTTCTTTCCCCTGCAAGAGTCCAGTCCCTTGGTTCTCCTTCCCGGAGTGGTTATGATTCATTGTATCTTCTGACTAGGTCTGTGTATCAATTCTTTAATTGTAATAGGTGCGTGCAAACTGTCCCAAACCTTATCTGTTCACCTAACCCTCCGCCTCAGGTACTGCAGATTATCAACACACGCATTGTCTCACCTTCTAGAGATGGGTTTCATACCACTCTCTTGTATGATTATACTGTGATTTACATAAACACTTTCTTGCTAAGATTATTCTGGTGATGTCCAGCCTTCTGCTGCAACAAACAACACTGCTGACAGCGTTTTTTTTTTTTTTTTTTAATAAGATTTTATTTATTTGGCAGAGAGAGATCACAAGTAGGCAGAGAGGCAGGCAGAGAGACGGGGGAAGCAGGCTTCCTGCTGAGCAGAGAGCTTGGTGCGGGGCTCGATCCCAGGACCCTGAGATCGTGACCTGAGCCGAAGGCAGAGACTTAACCCACTGAGCCCCCCAGGGGCCCTGCTGACAGCATTCTTAATCACATTTCTCTATACACATGCGAAGATATATTGTTCAGGTAAAACCCTCAAAGTGAAATTCCTAAGTCAATGGGATGGACAGATTAAATTTTAATACGTATTGGCAAATTGTCCTCCAGCACTCCCACCAGTAGTGTTTACCATTAATTTTTAATCTTTACTAGTCTAAGTAAAAATTTTAAAAAGTTTTTGTAACGGCACTTTTAATGTTCATGTCTTTCATTATAACTGAAATGAGCTGAGCATATGAAAATATTTATGAGCCTATGAACTTCCTGGTTTTTTTCTCTGCCCATTTTTCTAATGAGTTCATGGTCCTTTTTATTTAGTTATAAGAGCTCTTTATATATGAGGATATCTGTCACTCATATGTGTTACAAATATTTTCCCAGTATGTCATGTCTTGGTATTTTTTTCCATGTGGAAATTTGAAGCATCTTGAAAGAAGTTGCTGTGGCCAATGTCAAAGAGGTTACTGCCTGTGCTCTCCTCTAGGATTTTGATGGATTCCTGTCTCACATTGAGATCTTTCATCCATTTGAGTCTTTGTGTCCGGTTTGAGAGAACGGTCTAGTTCATTCTTCTGCTTGTGACTGTCCAATTTTCTGGGCACCGTTTATTGAAGAGACTGTCTTTTTTCCATTGGACATTTTTACCTGACTTGTCAAAGACTAGTTGACCATACAGTTGAGGGTCCATTTCTTGAGACTCTATTTTGTTCCACTGATCTATGTGTCTGTTTTTGTGCCAATACCATACTGTCCTGGTGATCACAGCTTTGTAATGTAGCTTGAAGTCAAGCAACGCAATGCTGCCAGCTTTTTTTTCTTTTTCAATATTCCCCTGGTGATTCAGGATCTTTTCTGGTTCCATACAAATTTTAGGATTGTTTGCTCCAGCTCTTTGAAAAATGCCAATGGTACTTTAATAGGGATGGCACTGAAAGTGTAGATTGCTCTGGGAAGCACAGACATTTTAACAATGTTTATTATTCTGATCTATGAGCTGAAATGTTTTTCCATCTTTTCGTGCCTTCCTCGATTTCTTTCATGAGTGTTCTGTAGTTTCTAGAGTATAGATCCTTTACCTCTTTTGTTGGATTTATTCCTAGGTATCTGAAGGTCTTTGGTGCAGTTAGAATGACAAAAATTAACAAGTCAGGAAATGGCAGGTGTTGGCAAGGATGCAGAGAATGGGGAACCCTCCTGCCCTGTTGGTGGGAATGTAAGCTGGTGCAGCCACTCTGGAAAACAGATGGAGGGTCTTCCAGCTGTTAACAATAGAGCAGCAATTGTACTACTGGGTATTTGCCCCAAAGATACAGATGTAGTGAAAAGAAGGGGCACATGTACCCCAGCGTTCATAGCAGCGATGGCCACAAGAACCAAACTGTGAAGGAGCCAAGATGCCCTTCAGCAGATGAATGGATGAAGAAGATGTGGTCCATGTATACAATGGAGTATGATGCCTCCATCAGAAAGGATGAACACCCAACTTTTGCATCACCATGGACGGGACTGGAGGAGATCATGCTGAGTGAAATAAATCGATCAGAGAAAGACAATTATCATACGGTTTCAGTCATATTGGACCATAAGGAATGGCACAGAGGTCATCAGGAGAAGGAAGGGAAAACTGAAGGGGAGGATCTGAGGGGGAGACGGACCAGGAGAGACTGCGGACTCCGGGAAAAGATCTGAGGGTTTCAGAGAGGGTGAGGGAAGGGAGCAAGGGTAGCAAGGTGGTGGGTGTTAGGGAGGCCGCAGGCGGTGTTCTACGCAACTAATGAATCATTGAACATCACATCGAAACTAATGATGTACAGTACGGTGGCCAGCTTAACATAATAAATAAATAAATACAATTTAAAGCATCATGTAGCCAGATCCCCAGTGGTTCTCGGTAACCCACTGAAACCCAACGCCAGGGACGTCAAAGGGAGTGGAAACAATGATCTCTGTTCTAGCGCAGCGGAGTGACTTGGAGTGACAAGAATTAATCAGACAACGTCACACGCACACACACACACACCCCTGCGGCTGTGGTCCTTGCTGAGAGGGAGGGTGTGATGACAGGGTGTTTGACCTCATCTGGGCGGTGCGACAGCCCCAGTAGGTCCTGCTGAGCCTCACAGTGACCCGGAGGGAGGCGGTGCCACAGGCTGAGAGGGCAGCATGGCTGGCGGGGCAGTGAGGCTGGGAGTGGGCTGGGACGGTGCGCAGCCATCCTGCTTCCGGTTGACCTTGCCTTTCAGAGGATTTCAGGTCGAACCAGACTCCCTGTGAGGGGAAAGGGGAGGAAGTCCCCCAGTGTAGCAGGTGACAAAAAGAACAGTGTTTTTCTCTGGAGCAAACATAATTTGCTTTCAAGCAAGTGTACCAAGGACGCAGCAGCCGGGTCCCCCAGGGTGGTGTGTGACGTTGCGGAGGCTGGGCTCCTGTTTCAGGACAGGTCCCGCGTGCAGGGTGACTGGGCCGTAGTCTCTAAGGCACCTTCCTTCCGCCGAGAAGGTGAATCCGCACAAGGAGGCTACGCCACCGGGCAAGGTCGTCTGCGGGGGAGCCCTCCAGACACACATGAGCTGGAACATTTGGGGACCCTACCATACCTTGGGTTCTGTCTTTCCAACGTGTGCAGTGCACAGAGAGAGCGGAGATCACGGCTGAATGTTAGCCTCTGCCCCGGATTTTGCCTGCACCGTGAAGACAGACGGTCGAAATAACGCACATTTCAGCTTCAGATGAGACACCCGGCAGCTCAGATCGGCCTTTTTTCGCGAAGTTTACTTGATCGGTGAATCAATCTTATGCAGTGACGCCGTGAACTAGTAATTCAAGGCTGGTAACCTTCAATCAACCGCAACTGAAGACCTTCCACTCAACGGCGGAGGGGAGAGCACGGTTTCCCGAACGCCAGCGGCAAAATC
This sequence comes from Mustela nigripes, assembly GCF_022355385.1. NCBI lineage: Eukaryota > Metazoa > Chordata > Mammalia > Carnivora > Mustelidae > Mustela > Mustela nigripes. The sequence continues at coordinate 137,529,054 of NC_081563.1, forward strand.
CGCTTCCACCCTCCCTCGTCACTTGGATGAACTGCCCTTGACTCCTAACTCCCGACGGCAGTTGTCGAAGTCGAGCACGGGGCTGGCAGGACAAGCTCTCAATCGTTGGAAAGACTCTTTTACTGCCGTCTTCAGATGGGCGCTATTCATTTAGGTTCCGGTGTGGGGGGGTTACCCCAAATCTCCCCAGGGCAGCAAACACCGTACCCATGGAGGGTGGGCAGCTCGCACCTGCCGCAGACCTCACGTGCTGTGCTCCCTGCCGGAATCGCAGATCCCGGCCACCCTGGGCTGCTCCTGGCTGTGCCCTTCCCAGCCCGCAGGTGCTGATGGGGATGGTCTCGGCCAACGTCCCGGGCCAACTTCTCTGACCCACAGCTCCTCACGCCGGCCCCTCACGTGGCACTGGGGACATAAGCCTCTTTCTGGCTCGTCCGGTCTCCCCTCTCGGCTGTAGGCAGGGCCTCTCGGGACACGTGCTATGTCTTACCCTCGTGCATGGCCTCCCCACATAACATGGCCCCTGGTGGTAGGTGGGCGCTTCCTCAGCATGGGCTGAAATACAGTCGAGCGAAGCAAGCCACTTGCTGGTTCACACCACGAAGGAGGGTGGAGAGACGGACAGCAGCAACAGACGGAACCTAAGCTCCCGTGCGCCAGAATGTCCTGGGCCGAGTGTTAAAATGCAGATGCCGGGGTCGAAGCAGGAGGCCTGGGTCTCCACATTTGACACGCCTGCTGGAACTCCACAACCTCTGGGCTTCCCCTTTCTTCTTTGCCTCGGAAAGCCCTGGCTGTGGCCTGTGGGCGACAGGCTCGTTTCTCGCGGGACCGTGTTGAGTGTACGGGTGACGTGGGACATGGCCCTTGCCCACGCCCCAGTAAGCGGCGGGAAGGATCATGGGGAGCCCTAGGAGGTCCCTATGGCCAAGGGACACCAACTGAAGATGGCGCGTTGTGAAAACCGCACATTCGTTCACCCGCTCAGCAGGTGTGTCGGGCGGCGTGAGGGGCTGGGGGAAGGGGTGAGTGGGGACGGCCACGTCACGGTCTGGTGAAAGGTGACGAGTGTGAAGCCCTTGGCCCGCTGTCCCAGGGGTGGGGAGTGAGTTCCCACTGGCAAGGTCTGTCTGAGCTCGCTCGCGGCCCAGGGCAGGGCGAGCCCCAACGCTGCAGCCGCTGCGCCGCCCGCGACCACCGGCAAGTCCTGGCCGGCCCAAGCGGGTGAGCGGTCTGGAGGCGTCACGGCCCCGCCGTGCCCGCTGCGGCCTCTCTCGCTGTGGCTTTGTGCATGGTTGGCCTGGAAACTCACGGGACTTTCAGTGGAACTTGCTGACACCCCTTCAGACTCAGGGGTCTGTCACAGTGGGTGCAACTGGGGGCAAACTCCTGCCGGTTCGAATCAAGAGAGACCGTGGACGTCTCCTGCGGGGCTCGTGAGCCCTCTGAACTTGGCTCCTCAAAGTGTGTCCCTGCCCGGCAGCACGGGCACCTCCCAGGAGCTTGTTAGAAACGCAGAGTCTCTGATGTTGCAGGAGAAATGAGAATTCTGGTATTTCAGGTCAAATTCCCTTTTCCATGTCTTAGGAACAAATCTCATATTTGAGAGCCGGTAACCAAACAGAACGCTTTCGCAGGTCAGAGACTTCCCGCTCCGGCCAGGCTGCTATCCCTCTCTCGGCTCAGTAAGGGGAGGAGAGTTCCTGAGGCGCGGGGCGGCCGGTTGGAGCGAGCCTGTCCTCCGGTGGGGAGCCCCGCCTCCCCTGCCTTCTCGAGGAGCTGCACGGGGTGTACCCCAGGCTGGAGGGTGCAGAAGAGGTTGAAGAGTGCTTGTCACACCCACCACCCTTAGGAATTCCTGCTGATCCTATCAAATCCCATTTGGCAGGTTGGGATGAGATTCCGAGACTCTGGGTTTCTAACTAGCTCCCAGGTGGTGCGGGCCGGTGTGGGTTCCGGGGCCGGGGCTGAGCTGCGGTCTTTCCAGGCGGCAGTCCCTGCAGGGCAGAGCCGGACACTGGGAGCACCCGGAGAGATTTAAATCCCGCTCCTCGCCTAGGCGGCACACAGACCCTGGACATTAGACCACCTCGGGGTGGAGATCTCAGTGTCAGGATGTTTTAGAGCCTCTCAGCGAAGCCGGTGTGAGCCAGCCCTGGATTAGAGAAATCGGGGACACACTTCCGTGCTGGAGGAAAGTGGTTTAAGGCAGCGGGGGGCAGGGAGGGAAGCTTTTGAGTTTTCAAAGGGAAGGCTCTGGCACCGCAGAGAGGGAGCTGCTGGATCCCACCGGATGGTCACTGAGCCCCTGAAATGTGAGGGACAGCATTGGGTGTGCTGCTGTGTCGCTTACACACTTGATCTTGAGGACTTGGAATAAGCAATAGACAAGAAAGAACTTCATCGGTCACTTGCATACCGGTCATATGCTGAAATGATACTTGAGGAACATGTTGTTGGATGAACTGGGATAAAGTAGGTTTTAAAAAAAACTAATATCCTGGGGCGCCTGGGTGGCTCAGTGGGTTGAGCCTCTGCCTTCGGCTCAGGTCATGATCTCAGGGTCCTGGGATCGAGTCCCGCATCGGGCTCTCTGCTCAGTGAGGAGCCTGCTTCCTCCTCTCTTTCTGCCTGCCCCTCCACCTACTTGTGATCTCTGTCTGTCAAATAAATAAATAAAATCTTTAAAAATAAATAAATAAAAACTAATATCGCTATTAACCTTTCCTTTTAAAAATGTGGCTATTATAATTTTTTAATTGTAATAAAATGTGCAGCTATTAGAAAATTTTGAATTACGAATAAAAACCATATGATCATCTTAACAGATGCAGAAAAAGCATTTGACAAAGTACAATATCCATTCATGATAAAAATTCTCGACAGAGTAGGTTTAGAGGGAACAGTAAGGGTCAGCTATGAAAAATGTGCAGCGGACATCATTCTCCAGGGGGGAAACTGAGAGCTTTCCCCCTCGGATCAGGAGCAAGACAAGGCTGTCCACTCTCGCCATCAGATTCCACACGGCACCGGAAGCCTTGCCCAGAGCAATCAGACAGGAGAAAGGAATAAGGCTTCCAAACTGGAAAGGAAGAAGTAAAACTTTCACTATCTGCAGACGACATGACACCTATAGAGGAACCCCTAAAGACTCCGCCAAAAGTTCTGCTCGAACTGAGAAATGGATTCAGTGGCATCACAGGCTCTCGTCCCGTCTCTCCTGGAGGCTCTTCTCAGAACCTTCACTGTCCAGAAGTCCTGCCTGGAGACCCGCATGTATTCAAAAATCGGAAAACCACCGAGCTTCTTTAGAACCGTGCACACAGGCTGCTGTCTCTGGCTCCGGGACGGCAGCGTCAGCATCACCCGGGAAACTGCTGGAAATGCACATTCCCAGGCCCCATCCCCAGACCGCCTGCATGGGGAATTCTGGGAGTGGGGCCCAGCGAGCAGTATTTCAGCGAGCTTGCCTGCTGGTTCCCGCACGTTCAAAGCGCCCAAAGCGGGGAGGCACTGGTTTACCCCAGTCATGAGGCCTGGCCAGGCCGGTCTCAGACGTGTCCCAGAGGGCGGAGTGGCAGTCCCAGTAGACGTGTTTTGACAGCAGCGGCCCCAGCACCAGCCCCCCAGCACCCGGCCTGGTAGGGGAGCTGTGATGGACTTAAGGAAAGGGAATGTTTAAGAGGAGGAGGATCCTTTCTCAGAAGCAAAGCAGATTTGCAGGAATTGCTGAGTGACTGAAAAGCAAACCCTATTGATCTGTTACTCGTGGAAAAGGGTGTGGGCAGCACTGTCCCAGCTGCGGGAAAGAAAACGGTCATATTTTGTAGCTAAGTGTGAGAAGAGCCCTCAGCGACTGGCCCTTCTCCCCCGCCCCGGGCAGAGCCCACTTTCTCTTCCTTCTCTCCCCTCAAGTGCAAGGCCTGTGGCCTCAAAGACGTTGACTTTGCAGGGAGATGAGACTGTGACTTTGACTCTGGGAAACCTGTGCTCCTCCACGTCAAAGGCAGAGCGGGGCTCACCCTGCTGAATCCGGAGAATTCCTGTCTTCTGGGCCTCCTCTTCCTGCAGCGGCGAGCCGGCTGCACTGAGGCTACGGCCCCACGGCCACACCTCTGGGTCAGAAGCGTGAGACACACACGAGGCTCATCCCTACTTCAGGGACAGACTTCAAAGCTGGATCTGGAGAGCAGGTGAGTCAGGAGACAGACTCGCCCGACTGATTGCTGAAGAGGCCCTACAACCCCACAAGATGCTGACACCAAAGGGAAGCGGTCTTACAATTTAGCACATTTTGAACATCGGCCAAGAAGGACAATCTGGTAGATGACGGATTTGTGACCAAGATCAAGGGGATTAGCGGCCTCTTGGGCAGCCTCCCAAAAGAAAGGCCAGCCCGAGGTCATCTGAACCGCTACCAGCAGGGGAGTGGACAGCCACAGCCGTCTGCTCTGAAAGAGAACGTAGCAGGACCAGGAGGACCAGGAGAAGTCCTGTTCGAGAGGACACATAACCCACACATTACGTCGCATTAGGAAGTGGAAGGAAAATTCGTCACCTGCTCCAAGGGCTGTTCCGCCTTGGAGAACAATTTGTTAGGCCTGTTTGTCACGGCAGGCAGAGGACAGGGCATTGCCGGGAATGGGGACATCCTGGCAAAGAAAGTCACATCTGTCTGCGTAATGAGATAAATGAGTGTCCTCCACCTTCCGATGAGAAATGGTTCTCAGTCTGGGATGGACACAGTCCCCACTGCAACTTCCACTTCCCCCTCTCTTAGCAGCGGCTCCTGAATTCAATTCGTCTGGGAGGCCCCAGAGATCAGAGGTTTGAAGCAGGCCATGGGGCACCGGGGAAGCCAGAGAACAGGGTCCGGTGTGGGTGTGAGAGGCAGAGCGGGTGGGGGCCGTGGAGAGGGCAGCTGGAGGCTCCCGTGCGGGGCAGCATGGAGCTGCTGTGCTCTGCAGGTGTCTTGCTGCCTGGTTTTGTTTTCAGCTCTGGGCTGGAATATGCTTTCTTCCTACCCCTCCCACTCCCAAACCATCACGCTATTTTATACCCGCTGTCTTCATGGAACCTTAGTAGCACGGTGGACTGGGGGAAGAAGAGGTCATGTTCACGTTTGGGGCAAAATGGAGTTGTGCATGGACCGCAGCCACAACAAAGACAAGATATTAGCGGTCACGGAGAAACGCAGGATGAGAGGACAGGCCGCTGTTGGAAAATATGTGCTCTACCCCCCCCACCTTCCTTTTTTTCATAAATCCTCAGAAATATCCTGGAGAGGACTCAATGCACCAGGGAAATGTGTGATGTGCAGGGGTGGGTTATTCTGCCTGGCACTGAAGGACTGGGTGGACCCAGGGGCTGGAGGCCTGGCGGGGAGGCGGAAACTGCGGCTGAAGCTCAGTCAGGGTCACAACTGCAGTTTTCCCAGCGGTGAATCTAATAACCATGGGGGAACATGGGAATTCAATGACTTGAATGCGTATCCTGGTTTCTCACTGTGAAGTTAAAAGCAATTCAGGGCAAAAAACTTGTTGTACGCACAGCCTTCCCCCCATCATGAGAGGACATGAGAAGAACAGATATTTGAGTGTCCATTTTAAAGGTGGGAATCTTCAGTTTTTGAAGAGGAACTTAGGAGTCAGAGATGATAAAGGTCTGACCCAGATCAACCAGCGGGTCAGAATGCTTGAGACGGCATCGAGAGAGGAAATAAGAAATCACAGGATTTGAAGGCTGAGAGTGTCCTTAAAAGTAAAAAACAAAACAAAACAAAACAAACCCCCCAAACAAACAAACAAACAAACAAAACCCAACTATGATGATGGAAATAGAAATAGTGGTGATGTTGGTGGTCATGGTGGTGATGGAGGTCGTGGTGGTGATGGGGGTCTTGGTGAAGATGGAGTTCGTGTTGAGGATGGAAGTCATGGTTAGGGCAGAGGTTGTGGTGACAGTGGAGGTTGTGGTGAGGACAGAGGTCATGGTGATGATGGAGGTCATCATGAGGATGGAGGTCATGGTGGTGATGGAGGTCATGGTGACGATGGAGGTTGTGGTGAGGATGGTGATAGTGGTGGGACATTGTCGTGATACTGATGACCTTCACCATCAGGTAGCTCCACATATGTTGAATGCATCTAACAGCTCCTATGTGGATTATTTGTCTGGATAGTCCACAAACCAATTTTCATCTGGCCAGAGTTTTACAACATTGGCACTATTGACATTAGGGACAGAATAATTCTTTTTTTTTTTTTTTTTTGAAGAAAAATGGCCTATTTTGACTCAGCATTGATTCAGTGTTTTGTGCAGACAAATACAATCATCCTTAATTGTCCAGTGCCCATTCCTACTGCAGACCTATGTGCAAGTACAAATCTACGAAGCTGGTTTCTCTCACTGATCGCTGTTACCCAACTGTGCATTCAACATTTCCACAAACACTTGATCATTTTACCTCTTTCTGACTTTACTGGGGTATTATTGGCATGTGACGTTTTGTAAGTTCAAGGTATCCAGAATAATTCCGTCATGGGGGCTGTGCCATGCGCTGTAGGGTGTCTGCCACATCCCTGGATTCTACCTGCTAAATGCCCCCTAGCCCCTGCCTGCAGCAACCACAGACATCTGTCGAGATCGCTGCAGGACCCCCGAGTCTTCTCAATCCACCCATGAGATCTCCCTTGCGCGGTGAGAACCTTCACAACTTCCAGTACTTGTCCCGAGCTGCCACGTCAGCTGTGAAGCTGTTTGAGTCGTTATGTCACTCAGGTTGATCACGATGACCCTGAACCATCAAGGAGGCTTCAACGGTGAGCACCAGATGAGTCCCGAATTGTGTCCAATGCCGGGAAGAGATTCTCCCCCTGGTACGGGCTAAAGCTATGACGGGGGGCACGCCCTCCACCCCCAGCCCTATTGGGTTCTTCAGGAGGTAAGATCCCAGCAGCTCTCCAGAGTGGTCTGACTTCCTGGATTAGCCAAGTTCATGGTGGTTCCTCATAGTTGAGGCCTTCCCAGATTTGTCTCTCCAGAATATTTTTACAAATTTTTGTGACCAACTTTCTGCATTGCCCGTCTTTCCCCAAGGACTGGGCTGCCTCTGCTCACTGCATGTCCCCAGTGCGGGGCACGGAGCATCCCATGTGGTAGGGCTCGGAGGGATTGTTCCAGTGAGTGAAGACAGGGGTGGACGACAGCTTGGGAATGAAGCCTGTGAACATTCCAAGGGCTCCGCTTGAGCTTGGGTTTTGCCTGACTCACGGGGCCACACAGGGGCGGGGTGGGACGGGTCTCAGGAAGGGGACTGTTCCCGGATGGTGGGCTGGGAGCAGGGCTCAGGGACCACCCACACTGTCCCATCTCAGTACTGACACATCTGTGTGACTGGAGGTGGAAAGGCTGGATGTTATTTTAATTTTCTCAACATTAAAATGGGGATTAAAATTGCCTACCTGGAGGGATTAAGATGAGGATGAACTTGGTGAAAAAAATATTTCCAAGTACCTATTGTTCGTTTTCAGAACTTCCCGCCTCTTCTGTCCATGTATCTGGTGGGGCTGTGAGTCGGACTGGCCCCAACCTGGCCAGAGTTACCCCTGCTGTTCTCCGACCCCGTGCTTGGTGGGCACGTGACGCAAGTGAGCCAGTGGGGGTCTTTTGAGATGGCTGATGGGGATGCTGTCCCTCCCCTTCCCAGGGTCCTGGGCCGCAGGGTGAGGGACCGACCCAGGGGGTGGGTGGAGCAAGGCTGGCCACAGGGGCCACTGGAGATGCACACGGCAGCCACGGGGACACGGAGAGAGGCTGGGTGCTGATCCCAGGGCTCAGGCTCCTGCATCCACCTTTGCCTGAAGTAAAGCCTGATTTTCCCATTTCCCGAGTCAAGACTCCCGTAATTCTTGTTAGTGCAGATCAGTTTGGCTGTTGCCAAAACCTCGGCTGTTGACTACAACATGGCTTATCTCTTTCCTACGGCTTTCCTTCTCCCTCTCTGACCCCTTCCGCCTCCCGCTGCCATGTTTCCTTCCCTCCCCGGGGAGTCCTCGTCTGGATCCCACGTTTGTCCCCGTCACTGCTCTGGACGTGTCCTCCTACAGCTGGTTACTCCTGGACACGTCGAGTCACACTCCGAAGCCCCTTGCAGGACGCCCCGGCGCATGGCTCTCTCAGGGGGTGCCGGGCCGCACCGTGGACAGTGGGTCTCGAGGCCGAGATGCCCGAGCTCCAGCCCAGACACAGTCCACCTCACCGGCTCCTGCCTCATTTTTGGTTTCATGTAAGTGACACCATCTTGTTCTCACGAGGGCCAGCCTGTGTGGATTCCCTGATCCAGGTGTGTTTGGAATGTTGTCTCCAGCTCCTGCTCGTGGCCGATGTGGCTGAGGGCTGCGGGGCTTCCCCGGCCGGGGACAGCCTGTCCGGTGAAGCGTGCCGCCGTGGCACAGGGCTGAGCGTGAACGCAGCCTGCTCACCCATCACTGGGCCTGGCACCCCAGGGCTCCCCGGCACAGTCACAGGCAAAGGATGTTGCGAGCGTCCTGGGGTCTCCTGAGCAGCGGGCGGGCTCACCAGCCACGGGGAGTGTGTGCACACCGGCAGGGCGGAGGTATCGCTCCTCAGAGGAGGAGCACACGCCCGTCAGCACACGCCCCGGGGACAGCTCCGGTCAGTCACCAGGCACGGTGGCCTGGGTCCCCTGGGCCATTATCCCCATTGTCCTCCGCCAATCTCTCTTCCAAAGGGCGGGGCAGGAACTGGGTCAGCGCAGCGGCCTCAGCTCGCCCCGGGACGGCTCAGTGGCCTCAATATCCGGACGGCAAGAGCTCTGGCTCCGAGCCCGGTCACCGCGCTCCTGCTCGGCTACCCCTGCCTCTGCGGCTTCTCTGGCTCAAGTACCACCTTCAAGGTCTCTGCCACATTCATGCAGCATGGTTTTTCCTTTCTTTTCTTTAAAAAAAAAAAAAATAACCCCAAACTAATTTTTTTCCTTTGGAAAGTAAACCTCCTAAATCTCTTCTGCATGGGAACTGCAACACTTGCTAGAACAGGAGGAAACCGTGAGAAATAAGATGTGAGTCGTGTGGACGCCCGTGGTTTCTGGCCCGGCTCGTAAGCAGCCAGAAGATGCGCTCTGGTCTAGCAAGTACGACGTGGAACAAACTGGAAAATCAATAGCTCTTCTCACATCCGTCAGAGAAGTGGAGTCCCAGGGCAAACACCTGCCCCCAAACTGGAGACCCTGACCGGCAACCCAGGGAAGCAGAGCTTCCCCAAGGTGAAGGCCACGGGCCTGCCTGCACGGCCGCTGGAGCCAGTGGGGGCAGCGGGGACTCACCGAGAAACTGCTGGAGGCTCCGTGTGGAAAACTCTGAGCGAGAAAAGCTCGGGGATGACCCAATCATCAGGGCCCAAAATACTTTTGTGAATTTTACCTACAGGGGCTTGACCAGGTTTTCACAGTAAATATCAGAAATATCCCCTTGGCTCTGGCAAGAGAAGAGGAAGAAGAACCTTCTGAGATGCATCAAAGCATCTGTTCCAACAAGCTCTGCCCTTGGGAGAAACTCGTGAACCGGAGCCAAGCCTGCTGGGCTCCGTCGGAACCTGACTGCCCAGCGGGGACAGGAATATCCAACGGCGGCCCCCGGGCGCCATCCTGCCCGCCCAAAGGAAGAGGAGAAACCCGAGGAAAACTTGAGAAGCTCACAGTCCAGAGGCACAGGTTCACCAAAAGACTGAGACCTAATCGCGGGCTCCAGAACGCTTCCCTTCGCCGCACCTGACCGCAGCACGGCGAACGACCTGGCCGTGCGGTGCGCAGCGGAAAACCTGTAAGACATGTTTGAAAACAAAAAGAAACCCCAACAACAAAAACAAAACAACCCCCACCCCCCCACCCCCCCACCCCCCAACACACAATTAGAAAAGACAGAGAAAGTATCAGAACAAGACTCAGACACGGCAGGGATGTTGGAATTCTGAAACCAGGAATTTAAAACAACTACAGTTAACATGCTAAGAGTGCTAACGGGTAGCGAGGATGGCACGCCGGAGCGGACAGGCAGTGTGAGCAGGGGTGGAAGCCCTGACAAAGAACCGCAGACAAGTGCTGCGGATGAACACAGTGGAGCAGAAACAGTGAGCGCTTCTGACGGGTCACTATGGAGCGGACCCCACGGAAAGCAAAGGGAAGACTCTCTGAGCCAGAGGTCATCTCCGCAGAAGCAGCCAAAAGTAAAAGCAAAGCAAAAACTAAAAACTAAAAAAAAAAAAAAAAGACTACTCGAAGGCTAAGGGACGACTACCAAGGGTATAACCTACACAAAGTGGAAATTCCAGAAGAGGAAAGGAACAGAAGAATTATCTGAAACGATAATGACTCAGAATTTCCCCCAAATTCGTGTCCAGTATGAACCACAGATCTCGGGAACTCAAAGAACACTGAGCACACTAAGCTGCCCAACAAACCGGCAAACTAAAACCACACTATCGAGGCATGCCACTTCCCAATTACAGAGAATCCAAGGTAACGAGAAAAGAAGTCAAGGGAAAAAGCGGCGTCCACAGGGACGCGAAGACGGGGATTGCTGTCCGGCTTCCCGAGATCTCGGCCAGCAGGAGAGCGCGGCCCTGGAAGTGTGCAGGCGAGAGAAGACAAAACCGCAAGGTAGAATCCTGGACCCTGTGAAAACACCTTTCAAAAGTGAAGGTCGAACAAAACCCGCGGGGATCTCTCGCCAGCGGCCTTGCCTGCTGGTCTTTAGAGAGAGGAAACAGCGCAGGTCGGACCCTCGGATGTGCAGAAAGGACGGAAGAGCGTCCGAGAAGCAACGCGTGACGAGTAGATAAAACCTTCGCGCTTCTAGCTCTTCACCGGTCGAACGGGCAATACAGTCTCTTCCAAAGCAGCAGCCGCACCGCGTTCAATTACGTGTCCACACGCACCGAGGCCTGTGAGAATGACGGGAACCGCAGCGTGACCCGAGGGGAGGCCCGGGGCGTGAGGTGTTCCCGCGGCTGTGAAGTGTGGCACCACCCGTGGAAAGTGGCCTTTGGTAGCTGTGACCGTGCACTGCCGATTCTGGGGCAGCGACCGACAAAGGTAAAATAAAGAGGTGGGACTGGTGGGTTAATGGGATCATGCGGCGTGTTCAGCTCAAACCACACAGGGAGAAAGAGAAAAGACAAAAGCTGGCGCGGCGCGCGAGGGTTAACAGAGAGAAAAGTAACAAGCACGACAGACGTTCCTCCAACCGTATCAATGACACTTGAGGTATCAACGGTTAGCAACAGCAATTATAAGACAGAGACGATCAGGGTGGGTCAGGAAACACGACGCAGCGACGTGTCGTCCGCGGGACAGCAGCGCACAGCTTTGGGACGGGCCAAATCTGGAGCGCCGTCCACACCAGATGCCGGCGAGGACGTGGGGCAGCGGGAGCCCCTTCATGCTGCGGGGAGTGCAAAATGGCGCAGACACTTGGGAAGACACTTTGGCAGTTTCTTTCCCCAAAACTGGACATATTCTTACCATATGATCCAACAGCCACTTTCCTTGGTACTGATCCAAAGGAGTCGACTACTTCAGTTCACACAAAAACCTGCGTGTGGTGCTTACTGTAGCTTGGTTCATAATCGCCAAAACTTGGAAACAATCAAGATGTCCTCCCGTGGTGATGGCCAAACCGTGGTCCATCCGGACGATGGACTAGGATTCAGGGCTAAGAAGAAGTGAGCTGTCACACCACGGGAAGACGTGCCGGAAACTTGGATGCGTATTACTCTGTGAAAGGAGTGGAAGACACCAGTCAGAAACGTCCCCATATTGTAAAACGGTGTGCATGACAAGCATGTGACTTCCAGAAAAGGCAAAACTATGGGCACGGTCGAGAGATCGGCGGTTGCCAGAAATCAGGGGCAGGGAGGGGCGAATGGTGGTGCGCAGAGGAGTTTTCGGGCGGCGACACTACTCTGTAGGGCACCGTAATTGTAGATACATGTCACCCTGTATTTGTCCAAGCCCACAGGATGTTAGCGTGTGACATGACCCTCACGTGAACTAGGGCCTTTGGCAACTGAGGACAAGTTCCTGCAGGTTCATCAGTCCTAACGAGCGGACTGGTTGTGGGGAGGCGGATGGTGGGGGGCTGCGCGAGGGTGATGGTGACAACGGGCAGGCAGCAGTGATGCGGGAAATCTGTTCAGTCCTACCTTCCACTCAATTTTGCTGTGAACTTAAAACTGTTCTAAAAAATAAAGCCTACTTCAAAAATTTACCGGGAGCGCACGAATGGCTCAGTTGGTGAAGCATCCGACTCCTGATTTCAGCTCAGGTCATGATGTCAGGGTCCTGAGATCGAGCCCCACATAAGACTCCGTGCTTGGCAGGAGTCTGCTTCTCTCGCTCTCTCTTTGCCTCTCCCCTCCACTCGCACGATCTCTCAAATGAATAAATCATATATATACATGGTTTACCATCATTCATTATAACGTGTTATCATGTTTTATATTATATTATTTATGTTATTTGTTATATTTATGTATAATGTAAGTAATATAATATAAAACATGATAACACGTTATAATGAATGATGGTGGATCCTGTTGTCTGCCCAGGGCTCCGAGCGGAGCCCGGAGCTCTCGTTATTACAAGGATGTTTAGCAAGGGCTGGGGACAGATTCACGATGCAGGTGTGATGTCAGAGCTGTGAGGCGTGCTGACCGGTCTCCGCAGAAGCACAGAAGAGGAGCTCAGAGCAAGAAAGTTAGCGTTGACCACGTCGAGGCTGCCTCGCCTCACGTCACCGCCAGGGCCCAGAGCCGGGGCGCTCTTTTGTCTCACTGCTTCCCGTCTCACCCCCAACCGTGGTCCCGGGCCATTTCAGAGTTGAAGAAACGCACTTAAAAAGGTTGCCCGGCAAGGACGTTTGGGGTGCAGACCTGGTCCTGGGGTGCTGTGGGCGGACATCACTCCGAGGCGGGATGCCGAGGCCCACTGGGTCGGAGACTCGCCCAGGCTCGCCGGCCCGGAGCACCAGCAGGGCTCTCGGCAGGGGGCCTGGCCTCCTCCCACAAACGCGCACGGGCCACTCTCAGACGTCATCCGTCCTGTGCTTCAGCAGTGGGTCTCGCAGCCTCTGTGCAGCTGGGGTCTTGGAGTGGCGAGTAGCAGGTGCGGCTCTGACCAGCGCAGCAGAAAGGGAGTTTTCTGGAGGGACCTGCCCAGGGCCCAGGTCCAGACTGGGGGCTGGAGAAATGGACCTAAAGAACCAGAACGCAGGAGCTCCGGGTGTCCGGGTGGCCTCAGAACATGGCTGCTGGAATGAATGAGCGCCTGGCTATTTCTTCATCCTGGGGTCTGTCTGCTCAAGGGTGGGGTCTTGGACCTAGAGGGCCTGATGGGCTTGCTCAGGGCCCAGGCCTACCCCCGGGGCAAGGTGGGCTCCTGGTTGGGATGGCCCCAGCAGGACCTCCCTTAACAGAGGAGGGGCTATTCCCTAACCAGAAATCAGGGTGCTATCATCCAGGACAGGGTGGCCCACACTAGCCGAGGTTACCTGTAGCACCTACCGTGTGCCCACTCCGGGCCGGGCTTCCATCCCACACCCATAGCCACAAGTCCGAGCCTGAGGAGGGCATCGGGGGCTAGCCCTTGCTTGCTCTCGGCCTCCAGCTCCAGGAGGGAGATCCTGGGTTGGGCCTTATCATCTCTGGGGGTGAGGGAAGGGTGTATCAGAGAGATTTAGCTCAGCTTCCTGGGCCCTGTATCCAGGGTGGTCTTGGAACCCCTCCAGGCCTGACACCCACAGACCTGCTCACCTCCTACGCCCCCAAAGCCCAACGCAGCCTCCAAACTGCTGTGCCCCTCGGCAATTTCTCTTTGGGGATCGCCCCTCACAGGTGCCCCCTTTCCAGGGCCACCCTGATTCAAACAACGTCATGCAACAGCACCTCCTCCCCGCTGTTAAGGAATGGGTCACCATGGTGTATCTTTCCAACAATAGTTTTCATTAAATTAAACCCACAGCACCTACATCCGCTGGGAGTAGCAGGTAGGTTAAGCATGGCAGAAATGTGCTGGAATGTCCTCAGAAATCAGCCTGTTGCTCTGTGAGGACCGGCTGGTGGTCAAGGGCATAGACTACGGGGTTAGGCTTCAGGGGTTAAATCCAGGCTCTGGCTTCTGTGGCTGCGTGACTTTGAGTAAGAAGCATCACGTCTCTGGGTCTCAGCCTTCCTGTCCGAAGAACACAGGTCATAGGGATTCCTACCTACTTGCTGGCCTATAAGGGTTAAATAAATACCTAACGTTCAACAAGGCGAGCTACCGGCGTGTCCACAGGGACTCACGTGGGCCATTCCTGTAGCAACAGGGATGCGGCAGGAAGCTTGCTGCCTGAGGTCAGACTGTCATGTGTGTGCAGAGGACGAGGCCGGAGGGGAAACCTGTCGTGGGGAAGCTGGCGGCGGCTTTAAGACTAAGAGTGGGAATGAGCCGCCCTAAGCGTCCTTCCCTCTCCTTGCTTTGTTGGCCAGACAGAGTCTCCTTTGCTCTCTACTTCCTACTTGAGTAAATTCCGTGATCCTAAATGGAAACACGCCAAGCCAGCACAGACAAGCACTTGCTTCCGGCACACGCTGCTAAAAGAGCAGGAGGAACGAGGGGTCACCTGGTGAGCGACGCAAATGCTACAGGACACAGAGCAGGATTCGGCCAAAAGGCCGTGCAAGGTCAGTCCATTTGCTCCTTCTTTGTTAGACTGTTCGTGGGTTCCCTCCCTCCTTCCTTGGTGTGGGGGGCAGGGACCTACATGCAGGGGAGACAGGGCAGACAGGAACCAATGCCGGCAGAAAGAAGGCCGGCGTTCCCCCGGGAGGCATGTACACATAAAGAAACGAGAAGGAGGAGATGTCAGCCCTGCAACAAGTTAAGGGGTGTGCCCCAAAGTTCTGTAACAGCCTGGAGTCAGAGAAGCTGCAGGAACTGTGTGGAATTGAAAGTCATCTCTCTGAGGCTGAAAACCCATTATTTGGGCATAACATGTCCCTGGGAAATCTCTGCTCTGTCCAGCTCCCCAGGCCTGTCTAAAGGTAGGTGTCCCGTAGCACCCACCATCTCCAGTCCCAGCTCACCTTCTCTGTGTCTTACTTTCCATTGCACCTGTTGTCAGACCGTTTGGATATATCCTCGGCCTGGCTCTCCTTCCGCGACGTGTTTCTGCTCTCCACCTGGGAAGCCGGTATCTCGAGGGCAGGGCCCTCTGCTGTTCCTTCTCCACACCCCCTCTGCACGACTGAGCTCACAGTAGGTCCAACATATGAGCGGCCGATGACGGAGTTCTTTGTGCATTAGAGACATAGACCAGAAACCTTGCCAATGTCTGCACTGTGGCTTGTGATCCAGAATTCAGGAGATGTTCTCATGCCAGTTTCCCTCAACTTGACGGGTGCTGACCCTCATGTCTTTTTGTCCCTTTTCCATTCCATCTGTTCGAGTCCGGCTGATGTCAGGCCGTGCTGTAGGAACACAGGAACTGTAAATCATAAGCGCTTAATGCAACGTTTGTTTCTAGGTTGTGGAATGAGCACAGCTTGCGTATGCATGTGTGCAGGGAGGTTCTGTTTCATGGCCAGCTAGAGACATGGTCTGATGGAGGAGCTGCCATCGTGTAGCTGCACCACCCAGGACAAGAGGACCCTCTAGTTGCTGTGACAAAGGACGAGACCTGGAGCATCATGTCCCATCCCGACTCTTCCCTGTCTTGGCTCCATCATCCATTCTGCTTGCAGCCCAATGGCTGGAACAAACCTCATGGTGCTAACCAAAATGGAGGCAAATGGATATCTGGTGTGTGTGAGTGTCTTGGCCACAGCATCTCATTCCTCTTTGCTCACTCTGAAACTCCCAAGATACACGTGTTTTTGTTTTTGTTTTGTCTTCTCTGCATCCATTCCCTCCACTTTTGGTATCAGGCCATGGATAGGTGGTTGGGTCCCCATCCATGATCCTGGGGTGGGCGCATGGCAGTTAGGGTGCTTGGAGGCTGCTGTGCCAAGAAGTGGGAGATTGATCTTGTCATCAAGGTATTGGTTTGACTTTCACCTTTGAAGGATACTTTGGCTGGGTATGGAATTCTGGGTTGGCCTTTGTGTCCTTTGAGAAGGTGTTTTTCAACTGTCTTCTGGCTTCCCTTCCCTCTTTGAGTTCATCTGTACTTTCGCTGTTGCTCCTCTGAAGGTAATAGGACTGTTCCTCTGGCTGCTTTGCTTTACTCTTGGGCTTTGGCTCTGAACAGTATTACTGTGACATGTCTCAGTTTTGTTTTTATTGAATTTGTCTTGTATGAGATTCAAACTGATTGTTGGAATTATGGTTTGATGTATTTCATCAATTATAAAAATCTCAGGTTTTATCTCTTCAAATATCGCTTCTGCCTGTTCCCTCATTCCACCAGAACTTCAATCACATTTACATTACTTTTCTAACATGGCCCATATATCGCTTGTGATTTTTATTTTCTACTTCCTTTTCCCTCGATTCTTCAGTCTGGATGACTCTTCTGATTCATACCCCAGTTTACGAAGCCTCTCTTTGGTTGTTAAACTCATCTCACACACTTTTAAACTCACTTATTCTATTTTTCAGTCCTGTGATTTCCTTTTGCTTCCTTTTTTATAGGTTCCAGTTCTATGCCAAAATGATTGACCTTATATTTTAATTCTTTCAAGATCTTGATCATATTATTTTTTAAAAATCTCCATTATCTGGATCTGAGGATCTGATTTTTTGTCTGTATTTCCCCTTTATTTTTGGTCACAAAATGTATCAAATGTCTCATTATTTTTGACTGAGTGTTGGACATTGTTTTTTGCTTTTAAGATTGATTGATTTGAGAAAGAGAGCAGATGGAGAGGGAGAGAGAATTTGAGGCAGACTCCATGCTAACTAAGCACAGAGTCTGTTGTGGGGCTTGATTCCACAACTGTGAGATCATGACTTGAGCCTAAACCAAGAATCAGATGCTCAACCAACTGAGCCACCGAGGTGTCCCAGTGTTGGACACTTAAATAAAAAATTCTTGAGTTCATATGTAGTTTTCCTGACAGATGTTATCTTCCTTCAGAAAGGCATTAACTTTATTTTTGGCAAGCAGCCATCCCAAAGGAACACACTTTACATGATTATGGTTTGATGTGACTTGAAGCTGACTTTAGTTTCTCCTGGGCAGGATTGTTCTCCAGTCAACCCTTCCCTGAAGTTGTCCAAATCCCAGTCCCAAACTCAGGACTACTTCCCAGATCTCTCCTCCTCAGCAGCCCTTGAATTCTAACACTTGTCCTCCAGCCTAATGAGAGCGTCGTAAATTCTAACTTCTCAGCATTTCTATCATTGCTTTTGGGATTGGCAATGACTTCTAGGGGAAATGAGATACCAAATGCTCAGTTCTCACATCATGGGTTCCTTTCTCTCCCTGATTTGGCCCCACACTGTCTCACTGTTTCATTAACTCACTGATGCCCTCAACAGGTATTTTTAAAAAAATTGTCCCGATTTTCTTCTATTTTAAGTAAATGGATTGGTTCAAAGGCATTAGCCTGCTGGAAGGAGAATTCCACTGTTCCAAATTGTATCCATGAAAAATTGGAAGCAACTTAACCCTAAGAAAAGATTCATTATAGTATATCCATGAGAATGGAATAATAAACTATCATTAAATGTTAAAATTTTGTTGTTTAAAATTGTGTCATTAAAATGTTTAACATTTTATTGTTATGATAGAACACCAATAATGATATTTGAAGGAAAATCAGAATATGCTTCTTAAACATTATCCCAGTTCTATGAAAACAGCAAAGTATCTGTATGAGCAGAGATAAATGAC
Source organism: Mustela nigripes (assembly GCF_022355385.1). NCBI lineage: Eukaryota > Metazoa > Chordata > Mammalia > Carnivora > Mustelidae > Mustela > Mustela nigripes. The sequence goes on from NC_081563.1 coordinate 137,546,948, forward strand.
TAGAGATAAATAGAGTAAAATGTGTCCTGAGGATATATTATCTCTAAGCCAAAAGGTTAGGAAAATATTTAAATTTACTCCAGGTTTGCAGAATTTGCTAGATTATTTCTTCAGAACACCCCCCCACCCCATCCCCCGTATCCCAGCAGCAGCTGTGTCCTCGGGGAGTCCAATGCTACTTGGTAAGTGTCATGTCCTTGGTCATTTCATACCAATAAGTTTTATTTCCCTGATTATCTGTCTGAACTTGGGGTGGGAGGGGGCTGGCTTTATCTCCTGGATGCTTCTTTTGCAGCCTAGGTGTCTTATCCCACTTCTGTCTCATGAGGACATCTTGATGAACATTTATTGATTAGCTATTGGACACTTATCACCACACTCATTGACCAGCTTATGAGGCACCCACGTTGGCAGGGAGCTTGGAGATCCTTCAGCTAAGTTAAACATTATGTAGAACACACACACACACACATACACACACACACTCAGCTGGGCTGCTCTTCCTGAAGAGTGTGTGTGTGGAGGGTCGGGGGGGTGATTTCCAGCCACATTCAGCTAAGTTAAACATTATGTAGAACACACACACACACACACACACACACACACACATACACACACACTCAGCTGGGCTGATCTTCCTGAAGAGTGTGTGTGTGTGGAGGGTCGGGGGGGCGGGGTGATTTCCAGCCACACTTGGGGTCTTTGATCTACCTCAGCACGCGGCTGCTGGGGCAAGTTTGGGGACCCTACTGTTAAGTATACAACACAGATGCTTGTAGGCCCCTTGCTGTGTGAGCAGGACCCTCTGACCCTGACCAGTCAGGCGAAGCACCTGCATTGTCTCCTCCACACGGCACACTTGTGTTCTGACGCGTCTCACCAGGGTGTCCATGACTTACCTGTTTAGGTTTTGCATTTCCCAGCGGAGCGTAAGCAGCATCAGGGCAGGGACCCTGTTCGCCAGGCTCACTCCAGCTCCTCGGGGCCATGCCCTCCCTGTGTGATGCTGGCAGGTTCCTAGCCTCTCTGTGTCTGCTTCCTCACTTGTATTGTGGGGGTGCCTTAACAGTCACACGTCATAGGGGTCTCTAGAGAAGGAAAGAGTCACCATATGCAAATGCTTAGTGTGGCAGCCGATGTGCAGTAAGTGTCCCCCACCGGTCACCTGGTGGGGCTGTTACTGTCACTGTTAAGGGCAGGGTTTCTTGTCTTCTGCAGCCATGCCTGTCACTTCTGCCGACAGCCCTGGTGTGAGTGTAAGCCCTTCGATCTCTGACAAGGGCCGGCACTCCCTCCCTGCAGCGGGTCCCAACCCCCTCCTTTTCGCACGGGCAGTGGGCTGGAGGCAGAACCAGCCTCTGATGCTCACTCACTTCCCCTCCTCGCCCCTGCTCCCTGTCAGCGAGGCTGGTCACTGGGTTTCCCCATCGGTTTCCGGGGTGTTGGTGCAGCAGGAAAGCAGGTTTCCTGTTCGCTTCCCTGTGCCCCAGGGCCTTGCGAAACCCCAGTGGACAGCGCTGCCCAGCAACGCAGGGTGTGCCCAGAAGTCCAGTGTCCAAGTCGCCTGCCCTGGGAATGATACAGTGAGAGAAAGCATCGCCCCAGTGGGTCAAGCCATCCCAGGTGCTATTGTGGGGTCTGGGGCTGGAGGGCCCGAGCCTGCTCGGCTGGAGGTGAACTTTCACAATGCAGTGCAAAAGCCATTTAGCACCTTTAAAGAAATTAGAAATGGGTTTTTCACATGTGGCGGTGCTGAAAATTGCAAACAATGATAGAATTATTAAGAACGGCCTTCCTGGCCTTACACTCTTAATTGCCTCTGGTCTGTAAAGCTGACAAATGTGAACCGGTCTGGGAGCCTGGGAGAATGGCTCCTGGTTCCTTTGTTGTTCGGCTGGAGAGGTGCTGGGGGAACGAGTGCGGCGAGCGGGGAGCCGTGGGCCTGGGCTCCCAGCTGGTCGTGCTCTCTGGGGCCTGAGGCGCTCATCCCGGTAAGGGACTGACGGGTCTGAGAAGGTCAAGCAGGGTCTGTGGAGGGACGATCTTCCAGAACCCCGCGGGGGCTCGCAGGCAGCCAGCTCGGGGGCAGGCAGAGCTTAGCCGAGTAGGCGTCTTGCCGCAGGACGGCCCAGCGCCGTCGGTGGAGTTGTAACAACACGTAACATTTCGTAAGCACTCGCCCTGAGTCACCCCAGGGCTGGCGGCTTTGCATGCGACCCCACTTGTCCCCATCCCCATCAGCAGGTGCATGGGAGCTGCTGGGGCGAAGGGAGCACAGACAACTGTCCTGCCCTTCACAGGGCTTGTGAGAGAAGCGCCAGTCTTCCCCTCAGACGCTCCTACTCGGTGCTGCCTCCCTGTCCTGCCCCGAACACCTCGAGAGCCACCTTGAAGCCACGCCGTCCGGGCTCCCATTTTCCAGGTCGGAAGATGGAGGTTTCTCCAGGCCTGGGAGGGGCTGGGGGCAGGGTTCCTTTCCTCCCTCCGCCACCCCCCACGGCCCTCCCTCCCGTGCGCTGGGGGCACGCTCACCCAGCCGGGCCACCTGGGCCCTTTGCACAGTCGTTGCTGCAGAATGTGCCCTCCCGTGTCTCGCTGCTGGGGTTCAACCTCGGCTACACCACCTGGTATGTCACTCTGGGCTTTTACCTAACCTCGTTGAGCCTTAACAGCCTCCGCTGTGAATGGTCTGGCATCCTAACAGAGTTAATCGATGTAAAATGCAGAAAAGTCATGGGACCAGGAGCAGGGCATATCCCCCACCCCCCTGAAGCCCAGAGTCCGCCCTACTCAAGGGTTGGGTCTGCCAGGCTCCCGGCTCTTGCCAGGGGAGAAATAAAGTTGCCAAAGAAATCTTGCAGGAAGGAAACCAAGGCGCCCGCGAGCTCTCTGCTGCACTTCCCGGAGAGGCCAGCAGATGGCAGGAGCAGGCCAGGGACGGGAGCCGCGTCCCACCTGCGGGCGGGCGGCCGCGCCTGGGCCGCTCCCGGGCTGCTGGGTCGTCTCGAAGAGCTCTCCGGGGGGTGGGGTGGGGGAGGTCCTTCATCCTGGGGGGGTCCTTCAGCCTGGGGGGGTCCTTCATCGGAACGACCCGCACTGGCCTGCGGCGGGCTCCCGGCGGGCACGATGCCTCCGGGTCCAGCCTCTCGCGGAGGACCGGCCTGGGGACCTCCCAGGCGGGCGCGCCCAGGCCGGCGAGCGCCGCGGGGACCGCGTGTCCGCGTCCGCACACTGGGCTTGTCCGCCAGGCTGGTGCGCGTGGCCCGGTCGTGGCCCGAGCGTCTGTGGGGCACCCGCGGTGTGTCCGGCCCCTTCCCCGGCTCGGCCGCAGCTCGGGGACACGCGTCCGCCGGCGGCCCGCAGGGAGCTCGCGTTCCTGCGGGAGGGACCGAGCCAAGTAGGGGGGTCCGGACGGGCGGGGACGGAGCCGGTGTAAGAGAGACAACCGCACGGGGGACCAGCGCGGGGGCCGTGGCGGCCGAGGGACAGGGTTGCGGGGGGTGGTCAGGGAGGGCCTGGAAAGCAGAGCGGGGCGGAGGGAGCGACCAGGGCGGACCCTGCGTGCTGGGGGGTGGGGAGGCCTCCACGGTTCCCACCTGGAGACGGCGGGTGAGGCTGAGCTGAACACGCGAGGGGGCGGGGCGGGCGGCGGGGCAGGGGTCTGGCCGCCTGGAGGTCAGGGTCGGGGGTCGGGGTCGGATTCTGCGCCGTCCCTGGCCAGATGCGGTCAGTTCGCATGATTCCACCGCCCGCTTGGTGGTCAGGGGTTTGGTTCTTGAGCTTCGCGGACCCTGGGATTGCGGCAGCCCCTCCCTGCGGGGGATCGAGCTGACCCCGGGAAGCTGCAAACGGCCTCAAGCCCCCTCCTCGCGTCTTGCGGACACCGTCTCCCCCGCCGGCGCCCAGCGCCCCTGCGCAGCGGCGCGTCTCTCCTGCGGGTCCGGCTCCCCGCCCGGCGCCCCAGGCTGCAGGCCCCTCGCTCTTTGCGGGGGGGGGGGGGGGGGCCCCGGCCCCGGGGGGCCCCCCGCGCGCCCCCCGCCGCGCCCCCGGCCCGCGGGGGGGCCGGCCCCCCCCCCGGCCCCCCGGGGGGGGGGCCCCCCGCCTTTGGGGGGGGGGGGGGGGGAAGCTCAGGCCCGCGGGAGCCTGCGACGAGCCTCCCGCCCCACCTCCAGCAGGTCGCCGCGCCGCCCGCACCCCGCGCCCTGGAAAGCCCAGACCTGCTCTTCACATCCGAGAAAACAGTAAAACCGGCAATTCCTCGCAGACTCGGGTTCAAGTCCTCATGAAGCCGTTCGGTCGCGGGGATTCCGCCCTTCCCGGGCTCCGTCCGCCAGCGTCGATCCTCCGCCGTCCCTTGCCTGTCTGTCCCTTCTGTGTCACCCGACGCCGTGGGCGAGCCGCGACAGGCCCCCCTAGAGCCTCGGCGGAGGCAGGAGCCCAGGCAGCGGGAACTGAGGGCCGGGGAGGCGGTCGGAGAACCGGGGCGGGCAGCGTGGGGCCGTGGGCAGGAGAGCAGCAGAGAGCAAGAGGCCCCGGAGATGCCGCGGCACACGCCCGAGCCCTAGAGGACGAGATGTCCGGGACACGTGCTCAGCTGGGACAACTCGCGAAGCACAGCGGAGACTGTGGCCGAGGAGTCCCGGGAGGCGCGGCTGTCCCGCCGGTGGGGTGGCTCTCGGCCTCCTCCGAGTCTGGAGAAGGGGCCCCCAGCCACTCCTCCAGGACCCCTGTGAGGCTGCCGCACAGAAGTCAGTTTGCTCTTGGCTCCTGCCCTGCACCGAGGGCTCCCCTCACGTGGCCCCCTCGGGTCCTGCTGGAAGCTCTTCGCAGGGCAACGTCCCGGGTGCAGCGGGGGCCTCGGGGAAGGTCAACACCTGCACCCAGTCGGAGTTGCTGCAGTGTCACCCACACAAACCCCCTCAGCGCGTCGCTCTTCCGCGTCAGGGTTTAGTGTCGTTGGGAACACGGGCCTGCGGGTGTGCAGGGCCAGCGAATGATCTGGGCTTCCTTCCGCTTTCACGTCCAGGGGGAACAAGCTTGGGCGCCTGCAAATTAGCTCTGCAAAGTGTTCCCAGGAATTGACGATGTGGGATCACAAGGGCTGCCTGTTCCCGGCTGGCTTTCACCTGCCCGGCGTCATTGTCACCGGAGTGGGCCAGGCCAAGCCCGGAGAAGCAGGCGTCGCTGAATCCCACCTTCTTTCGTCATTCACGGGAAAAACACAAACCAGAAATGCCCCCAAAGAACCCTGCTGCTTGCGGCCGATGGAAACCCTCTCTTAGGGGTCCGCCTGCGAGCCGTGGGACAGGAGCTCCGCGAAAGCCAGGGAAGGGCCCTTCACAGCCAGACTGCGGCAGGAGGCCAGCCCCGACAGAGGACTCCACAGAGCCGGAATGCAGGGCGCTGCCCCTCCCGGTGCCCGCCGTGGGCTGGTGTCGTGGCTACAGCCGATTGATCTGCTTGAGGCTGGCCTGTCGCCAGGCACCCAGAGACCCCGTGGGCCCGCTGTGCCGTGGGGCTGCTTGGGCTGCCTGGGAGCCGGCTGCAGCCTTTCCTTCTGCGACCTGGTGCTGGCCTCGGCCCCGCCTTGTCCACCACGGCATGGGCCATGCCTGCCTGTGGCGCCCGGCCACTGAAGCACCCCTGGCGTCTGCAGAATGTGCCCCTGGCCTGAGAGCTCGTTCTGTGGTCGATCCACCCGGAGATGCAGCTTCTGTGCCAGCAGGGTTCACGCTCAGCTCTTTCCTCCTCGGGCCTGCATCACCACTGTCTGCCAAGGACAGCCCCTCAGTGAGACTGCTCATTGAAACCACGGCACTTGGGGGCAGGACAGAAGTTAAAAACTCGGAAGTCGCTTTCCCTTATCTTATTTTGGAAGGGCTCACGGAGCCCAGGCCAACCAGGAAAACCCGCACATCTCAGATGAGCTCAAGCAGGTTTCCTGGCAGTACTCAGCTGGATGCCCGGGGGCAGGACAGAGACAGGCACCTGCCATTGGCAACAGATCGGGGGGGGGGGTGTGGGGCACCCTCACCTGGAGCCCCAGATTCAGTTCTGGGGCAGGGGACGGGAGGAGGGGCCCAGATTTTCTTGGAAGCCCGGAGAACTGCTGACCAGCTGCTTTGGAACCTGCTGACCCAGGCGTCTGCGAGCTCAGCCTGCCGGCTATCCCTGCGTCCAGCTCTCTAGAATTTGATGACTGCTGTCCACAGGAAGTCCACTGCAGTGTGGTGGCAGACAGTGCGGAGGGGCTGTGTCTGGATCCTTTAGTCACACAGAGGACTCCCCGCTTCTCCGTGTTTTCCGGCCCAGGCAGCTGCTCTGAACGCTGACAGCTCTTTGCAGCTGGCGGCATCTTGGGCAGCCTGCGCAGACTTTCCTCCTTTGAGAAAACTCGGAGTGACGCGGAACGACCCAGAGGGAGGGGCGTGCTCTGAATCGGGGGCAGCAGAAAGCATCTTCAAGGTGCAGGCCCAGGCTTTCTGCCTCGGAGGGTGCAGGACTCTCGCTTCCGTGGGGTTCGCTCATCCTGGGTGCTTGGACTAAGTCGTGAGATGCTGCTTCTCACGGAGCAGCAAGAGCAGGGCCTCCAGGAGCAGCGGTTGAATTCCAGATCGTGGCCTTAGTCCACGAAATACCTAATTTTCTCCTCTCTTCTCCACTTGCCCATTTAAAGCCCAGCGCACCGGGGCTGGGATGGGGCAGGGGTCTGGAGTTGCTATGGAAACGTGGTCTGGAACTCGATACATCAGCCCGAGGCTTGCGTGTAGACTGGACCAATCCTCTACTCCCTCACCTTTGAACCCTGCCTGCCTGCGGTCCTGGAGCCACACGGAGACCACAGAGTCTGGCCTGCCCCGCAGGAACCCAGGGGAGCACCGCGCACGCTGACTTTCCCTGAAACTCACACACACCTCCTATAGGCTCCTTCCAGAATCTTCTCCAAATCCTCTCCCAATTCAACTCCCTCTGTCTCCATAGCAACCGACACCCCTTGACAAGAGGCCAGACCCATTATTGTCTTTGTTTTACTCCTGGCATCTTGGGCCACTGAGGAGGCCGGGGGCTCCTCAGATGCCAGAGAGCCACTCCCAACCGACTCTGCCGGAGTTCTGGATCCAGGCACGGCTGTCCTGCACGGCCACGCGAGTCCAGCCCAAATGTCCCCGTGGTGTAGTAAAGGATTTCTGGCCTTTGCCCCTGCTTTCCGGGAGGCAGCCTCTACCTCCTGGGAGTTTCCCCGGGGGATAGGAGTCTCTTGGTTCTTCACGGTGGGCACCTGGCGCCTTCCCTGGGTTCCTACCAAGGAGGTGACTCAGGATGGGGCTGACCCTGCTGGGAAGACCAAGCCTGTGATCTGACCCACAGGACATCAGACCTTGGGGCGCAGGGGCGGGAGGCTGAGTTCAATCCATCCTGCCTCTGTTCAAAGCTCTGGGCCCCGAGGCACAGTGGGGCCTCCGGGCCGGAGATGCACAGCAGTGTGCTAGAAGGGGATGTTCCAAGTCTGGGACCCTTCCAGGCCTGGCCCTGGCCCCTCCGTTTGACTGGCCCCCCTCGGATCTTCTGTAATGACACTGTTGACATCGGTATAGCATCCCTGTGTGTTCTGTGAGTCCTTGTGCAAATGACTGTCCCTGAGGGGGTGGGGGACCCTCAGATGTATAACCAGATGGTCCAAAGTGCAGGTGGCCCACGGACCCCCAAGCACCGGGCACTGAGCCCCACCCTGTGAAGACTGAGCCTGCTGTGGGCCGGGCCTCCGCGCAAGGGCAAGGTCGGGGAGGGGGGAGCGAGAGCATCTCCGCGCGTCTGCTCTGCGCTTCAGCAGCGCCCAGGCCTGCTGCCTCTCTGAGTTGCCGAAGGGGCTTTTGGAAGCCAGAGCTGCCCAAGCCCCCTCTGGAGCACGTCTGATTTGGGAAGCCTGCAACGGGAACCCGGAGTGGACGTGTTTGAAAAGCTTTCCCAGGTGGTTCCGAGGCAGAATCGTATTTGAGAATCGTTTTCTCAGGAAGCTGAGCACGTGTTCCAGGCAGAGAAAATCTGCTTGAGAGAAGAGAAGATGCAGGAGCCGTGTGCCAGCGTTCAAACAGAAGGGAACAAAGGGGCGGCGGGTAGAAAGTTAAGTGCTGGTGGGCAGATCCTGTTAAGCTCTGTCTCTGGGAAGGCACAGCTTGAAAGCCACATGTCACCTGAAACGGGCTGTGATACGGCGGCCACTTGAGAGATTTCTTGCCTCTAATATGCTCTCCTCTGGCTCACGGGACCTGGAGTTTTTCTGTAGGGTCAAGACACCAGTGTCCTCTGCTGGGACGCACGTTTTGGATCTCGGAACCAGGCTAGGGGCCGGAACCTTGGCCCTGAGCCTTTGATCAGATGGAGCCGAGATGGTGCGGATGCGGGCGGTGGGGTACCTGGTGGCATGGAAGTAATTCACTGTGACAGCTTTCTCAGCTCGGTCCTGTTCCCCCTTCTCCCTGGCCACGGCCCTGAGCCACCGTTGTCTCCAGCCAGGGCGACAGCTGCAGACTCTGCTCACCTCCCGCTGCTTCTCTTGCCTCTGTGTAACCTTCCCCCGCCCAGAAGCCAGCGTGATCCCTTCAGAAGTTAATCATGTCGTGTCTTTCCCTTGCTTAAGATCTTCCAGTGGGCTGCCACCGCACTAAGAAAAGCACGAGTCCCTGTGATGACGGTCCCCACCCCCCCTCACTTGGTGCACTCACGTACCCGCTGGCGGCCACACGGGCCTGCTTGCTGTTCCTCAAAGAGGTCCCAGCTCTCTTCTAGCACAGGGCCTTTGCATAAGCTGGTCCCACCACCTGCCATGCCCTGCCCTTAGCCTCACCCTTGCCATGGCCTGTTCCTTGAAATTCATGCTCTCACTATTGTTTCTCTTCCAAAAGCCCTTCTTTCAGCAAATCCATAGGTCGGTCGCTTCTTTTAGGTCCTTGGCCTCACTCTACTCATGCCCTTCATAGAACTGGTCGTGCTTCTCAATATAGACCTACTTGCTTACTTCTCCTGTTTCTTCTGCTCTGCTGCTGAATGCCCCATGAAGTGCCTGGCACATAGTAGGTGCTCACTTTAGCTGCGGTGATTACTACGAGCTTTGCCACATCTGACCCTAAAACCCTCAGGGGCTTATCCCAGGAAGGTTTATTTCTTGATCCCGTGACTCACCCGGTACGGATGCGTGGGGACCTCTGCTCTGCACATGCCAGGTTAAAGGGGCCTTACCGCTTTGTAGCCTCCTAACCTGAACAACCTAGCCCAAAAGATCGGCCAAAGAAGAGGAAGCAAGAGAAAGATGAGGCATGTGGCTTTGAACAGCCTGGAACGCACGGGTGTCACCTCTGTTCATGGTCCATTTGCCCCAACCCGTCACATGGCTCCCCGCGCGGCCGGGGGTCTGGGAGACGGAGGTAGAGGAAGGCTGCGGGGGTGCAGGGGTGAGCGGTGGGGGTAGGGAGATCCGTACAGCCAGGGGCCCCGAGTGAGAGGGACCTTCCCAACAGCAGAGACGGGAAGAGCTGGACAAAGACTCAGCAGCCATTAGCAGGTGCCGCTTGCCTGACGCTCCACGAAGCATCTTGGAAATAGGCCCCCCGGGAGGGAGAGGATCCCCGGGGCCCCGTGACCGCCACCTCCCTGGCGGGCACTCCCGTTCCCCGGAAGCCACCCCTCCCTCCTAGTGGGCTCCCGGGAAATGGGTGGCAGGAACCAGCCTGGTGATTTACCTCCTGCCTTCCTGTGACTGCCCACCAGGCCGGGCATCTCATGCTTAGTTATGAGGCTGGGGACGGCGGTGATATTAATTCTAGGGCCGCGGCTGTGTTACCTGGAGAAGGTTGGTGCACGTGTCATTTGACTCTCCTCTGGAAAGAGAATTCTATTTTTCCCGGTCTCAGAAAGAATGCCAGGGAAACAAGCAGAATCACACTTGAGGGTTTTAAACTAATGAGCTTCAGTTAAAAAAGTTGAAATCCTTCCACTCTGGTGAAGTTTGGGAGGATCCAGTTCTAGCATTCGGGGCTTCTCTGCAAGGCCAGCGGCTCTCCCATGGGGAGGCTGTGCGTGCGCTGTGAGGCACAGCTAGCGTGGCCTGGGGTGCAGAGCCACGGATGGGGCATGCGCGGGTTTCCTACGTACACGGAGCAAATGTGTTTCTTGGCAAGATCTATTCTTGGTGCAAAGCAAAGGGGCACACTCCAAAGGATGAGATGGGGAGCGTTTGACACACGTTGGCTTGTGAGTAAGTAAACACCAGGTTAACGTGAGTCATAGTAACACCGATAATAGTAACAACCTTAATTAGAGCTGGTGTGACAGGCCTGGCCTCCGTCCATGCGCCGGGGGTGCATGCTTGCTGCCGTCCAGTCTTCCCCAAAGCCCTGCAGGGGTCCCCCGCTTTAACCCCATCACACAGAGGAGGCAGGCGGCGCAGGTGGGACCGGCCTGTGCTCAGTCTGCGTGACAGATCGCGTGGCGGACTTTGTCCCTCGGGGTGACTGCATCAGGAGCATCGTCACGCCGTCGCGTCGCTATGAAGTTCATGCTGCCGTTTCTTTTTGTTTGTTTTTTAAAGATTTTATTTATTTATTTGACAGAGAGAAATCACAAGTAGATGGAGAGGCAGGCAGAGAGAGAGAGAGAGGGAAGCAGGCGCTCTGCTGAGCAGAGAGCCCGATGCGGGACTCGATCGCAGGACCCTGAGATCATGACCTGAGCCGAAGGCAGCGGCCCAACCCACTGAGCCACCCAGGTGCCCCCGTGCTGCCGTTTTAAACTCGGTTTAAACCAGTTGTGTGCTAAGCATTTGTGGGTGCCTGTGTGTGCTGGTGTGTGTGTGTGCGCGCGCACACGTGCACACGCACAGAGAAGGAAGATGACCTGGGTGAGCTTGGAGAATCCCAGATGCCCGAGGAGCCCGCATGGGCGAGTGCTGCGGGAGGGGGAGTGGGGCTGTGCTGGTGACCTCAGGAGAAAGGGGTTCCAAATCCACATCGACTCCCAGTTCTCCGTGTGATCTCTGTCATGTCGCTTCAGCTCCCTGAACTTTGTTCTTTAAACGCCCTTGAGGCTTTAAAGCTGTCGGACCGTCATACACAGAGAGAGGCGCGGGTGCAAGCCTCACGTCATGAGTTCTCACAGGCCAACAGACGTGGCCACCACTCGGTAAAGAACTCACCGCCCCCGCTGGGCAGCTCCTGGGCGCCCCTCCCCAGAGCCCATCGCTGGCCGGGTCTTCTCTCAGCTGCCGGGAGGAAAGGCTGTGAGGCGTCATCAAGAAGGCAGTGACAGGACAAGGGTGACGGTGTGCCCGGGTCGCTGCCAAGCCCTTGGCGGGAAGGGATCTGTCGTGTGGGCTCCGCGGGGAGCCCTCCGCCCACCTGCAGGTGAGGACAGCGTGGGTCTGAAGCGGGAATCAAACAGGCTAGCCCAGTCGTGAGCGCCAACCCTGCCTGCCCCACGCGGGTCCCGACTCCAGTTTTCTTTCTGCTTCCTTTATTCATTCCGAGCGCCTCCCTGGTCTCCGGCCACAGACCACAGCTCAGGCCACCGGACCCCGTCTCAGGCTGTGATGATTTCCGCTCCTCCTCTCCAAGGATCAAGGGGCCCCAGGAGGAAGCCAGCTCATGGGATGAATTATTCAACAGAAGGCCAGAAAGCTCTGCTCCGCTGAACCTGATTTGGGATAGACAAGGGGAAATTATTAATAAAAGAAATTCTACCACTTTCCTGATCCCACAGTGGGAGAGGCTCATGGAACCAACTCTGAGTGAAGGCATCAAGTTTAAGCTGCTAATTACTTCTTAATCATGCAGAATAAAAGCTACATCCCTTAAAATACACCAGATAGCTAAACCTAATCTTTGCTTTTCCTGGGTATCGTCGAAGGAATCCAGATGTTACTGCAATGAAACTGCTCCATAAACAATCAGAGTATCCAGCTGTAGCGAGAGACTCCTCGGCATCCATGTGCCCCCAGAGGCTCTTCCTGGGCTGGGGTCCTGGATGCTGCTTGGCGTCCCCGTCTCCTCTCCTGGCAGCCCCCACTGCGGACACGTAACCAGAAGGGACACCAGCACAGAACTTGCTGAATGTCCAAGGGTCTAAGCCTGGGACCCATCTGCAGGCTGTGTCTGTGGACTTCCCAGCAAGCGAGGGGTAGCCCTGGGTCTTGGTGGGTCTGGGTGTGGAGAGGGTGCCTTGTGTAGATTCAATACGTTTGACTCAGACCTATGGAGGTGCTACAATTGATTTTAGGTGCATTGACATTAATAACAGTGGAAGTAGCTAGTGTTTATGGAGATCTCAGCGGTGCTTCCTCTGTGAGCCCCCAGGACACGACGAGGTGGAACCTGCTGCTGACTGGGGTTCATAGGTGAAATCCTTTCCCCAAAGTCCCTCAACAAGTCTACAGTGAAGGTTGAACTTGAGTGCAGAAGAGCTGATTCTACTACTGTTTTACGAAACGTTCCTCTTTGGTTTGAGCTGGCTTTTGTTCTTTCAAAACAACTTTAGCTGAGCTCATGGTTTAGTAAAACAAAGTCAGTTTTGAGACTGGCAAATGAGTGCATTTAAACATGTTTATTCTTTTATCTTGCAAGTCACTACGTGTTTACAAAATGATAAATGTTCGCTTGTTGTAAACATTTTGAACAAGACATGGAGAACCAGTTAGGGGCCGCCCGAATCCCATACCCCTGTTTCATGCTTTGCTGAATATTCTCCTGGACCTGCTCCATCCCAGACTGTCTCAAGAGGCAGGTCACTCCAAAGATGCTTCAAGAAAAAAAGGGCTCTGAAGTCCTGTTGGTTAGGAAATACTTGGAGGGTCTGAGAAGTTCTGCAGTAAGTAAACCCTTTGGCTGGGGTCAGTGTCATGTTTCCCAAACCAACGTGTGCACGGGATGCCTTATCCCGTAATAAGGGTTTGCCTTCTCTCCAGAGAGCCCGTCCTGGGAAGTGGCGGCCATACAGGACGGCACCAGCCAGCAGGTGTGTGCTAGGTCTGGGCTGTTCAGGCTCTGGAGGCCCAGGGATGAAGGAGGCAGACGCCTCTCCCGTGGTGCCCCTGCTGTGGGGCAAGGCGGTGCATAAGCGAACAAGAGAGAGGAGACCACCCAGGTACTTTCAGATGCTGACCATGGCCACCATGAAAAGAAGAGGTGCTCATGGTGTCTGCTTGCACAGAAGGCCTCTCAAGGACGAGATCCAGAGAGCCAAGGGAAACGTGCTGGTTCGGGGAAGAGCCATCGTGAAAACCTGTGGACCTCTATGAATACAGATGAGGCGACGGGTGTGTGATTGTGTATACTGATATCACGGTGTACGTCGACACTTGCCTTTTCCACTCAATTAAAATGTCAGAGACGACATTTCTAGCCACTATTGTCATGTTTAACAACTTCTGGGCATCTTTTAACCAATCCCCGCTGGTAGAAACTGTGTTTCGGTCTGTTGAGGCTGCTGGGACAGAAATAGCCTAGACTAGGCTTGTGTTGGTCACAGCTCTGGAGACGGAGGAGTCTAAGGTCAGGTGCCGGCAGATCTGGGGTCCGGCGAGAGCGCCCTGCCTGGTTCCTGGACACCCGTCTTTCTGCGGTGTCCTCACGTGGCAGAAAGGGCAAGGGAGCTCCATGGGCTCTCTCTAGCAAGGGCACTGATCCTATCCATGGGGCTCTGCCCTTGGGACCCAACCTCCTCCGAAGTCCTCACTTCCGACACCATCGCACCAGGGGACACAGGCGGGGGGGACACAGATATTCAGTTTCTTAGAAACTTAGAATCTTAGAGAGTTTTCTTGTGGGAGCATTTTTCTCACTTCTGAAATAGTCTCCTTGGGATAAACTCCTGGAGATCAGACCATTGGGTCCAAAGCTGTGAGCATCTTACGATGTCATACGACCTTACCAAAGCCTCAGTGGCCATGCACGGCCTTCCGTTCTCTCCAAGTCCGCACGCGATGCCTGTTTCCCCAAGTGCCCGCTATGGCTGGTTTTCATCGACATTGCAAATGCCAATCTGGTAGGTGAATCACCAGATTTTATTTCTATTTATCTGGTTGGTAATGACCTTGAAATGCCTATTAGCCTTTCCTGTTTCTTCTTTTACAAAACGCAGTTCAAATCCCTCGCCAGTTTTTCTCCTGATACGCTGATGTGTTTTCCGACTGACTTCCAAGAGCTCTTTCGTATATGGGGGATATTTGTGATAAATCTGTGATAAAGTTTATTGCTGTCTTTTGTTTTTATTTGTGTTATTTCAAGCCATTCAGATATTCTTGCTGTCTTTTGGTTTGGCTTGTGATATTTTAAGCCATTTAGATGTTGTTGTCGTGTTTATGTTGTTAAAATGTCTAATTTTGTGTTTTCTGATCTCATAGCCCATGTACAATGGCCAGCCCTACCTTATGATTATATAAATATTCTGTCATATTTACTTCTAGCTTTTTTGGGGTCTCTGTTTTTCTGTTTTTCTTTTCCTTGAAACCTTTTGTCTTTCGGGAACCCACTTTGCAGGAAGGATGAATTTGGGGTCCGGTTCTGTGCTCCCAAATATCTCTTCGGCTCTTCTGCTTTGTGCCGTGTTAGAAATGACTGTTAGAATCTCTGCGTACTTGGGACTCTAACAGTGACCTTGATCTTTGTTCTTCTGAGCTGTCTTTTGATGTCTTTGCCAAATCTCACTGCTCTCCTTCCTGTGGCCATATAATATATTTTCGATATCTGGCAAGACAAGTTTCTCACTACCACTCTTTAAAATAATTTTCCCGGTGTTGTAAGATAAACATCTTATAATTTACCTTATAAAACATTTTGTAACACTTCCAGATAAATTTTAGAATTACTTTTTTTTCCCCAAGCTAAAATACATCACATATTGGGAACATATTGAACTTAAAGACTACCTTAGGAAAAATTACATCTTTATTGGAATGTCCTCTTGTTCAATAAAACAAGACACGACTCTCCATTTGTTGATTTATTTTAAATAATCTTCATTAGAAACTTAGTTTTAGCTTCACATCTGTCCTGCACATTTATTGTTAAATTTATTTCTCAGCGTTTTAAGGCTTAGGTTCTATTGCAAATGATTTTCTAAATCATATTTTTCTATTTTTTTAATAACTTACGTATGAGATTGTAAATTATGCCGATTGTTGTATAACTGATCACACTTCTGTGTTTTTATTATTTTAATATTTTTCTATTACTTCGGGTTTTCCCAGAAGCATACCTTCATTAGTTACAAATTATAGTTGGTTTTGTCTCTGGTGAACATAGAGGAAGGAAGGGAGGAAATAAGATGAAAACAGACAGGAAGGTCAACCATAAGAGACTCTCAGCTCTAGGAAACAAACTGAGGGTTGCTGGAGGGGGTGGGGTTTGTGGGGGACGGACAGTAAGGAGCCAGGTGATGGAATGAGCCCTGGGTGTGATGTGCAAATGATGAATCGCGAAATTCTACCTCGGAAACTAATACTAACACACCCTATGTTACTTAAATTGAATTTAAATAAAATTTAAGAAAAATCAGGGTTGGCTTTGCCTTTTCTTGTGATCACAACTGCTTTTATATTTTTGTCTAATTCTGTTCAGCACTTGGAGAACAGAGTCATACAATTGTAGCGATAGAGGGTACCAAGAACTTCTTTTTTTTTTTTTTTGACACAAATGGAATACTTCTAGTGTTTTCTCAATGATGGTAATTTTTGGATTGAAGTGTGTGTTTTGAAAAACCTTTAGAAGGAGGTATCCACCATTTCCCTTTCAAGGATCAGAAGTGGGTTTTATGAGATGTTGTTACGCCTTTTACGAAAAGAAATGACTGTGTGCTTCTTCTCCCTTTGTTCTAGGAACGTGGTGGAAGTGTGTTTAGAAGCTTCTTACACTGAATGGTTCCGGACTGCGCCCGTCAGCTACCCACTGCTGTGATGTATTATCGATTTCTGTTTGCGAACACTTCGTTCCAGCGTTCTGCAGAAACCTCCTCCAGGACCTTTCCCGTGGTTTCCGGATCAGGCCCTGCATCCAGCAGATGCCGGGTTCTCCAAAACCATCCCGTGACTTTCGTCTTTCTCTGTGTGCTGGAAGTGTTTCACGAGCGCAGGATCGTTCCTTGAAGGTTTGGGAACATAAGACTCTTCAAGCAGTGACTCATAACCCACTGTCGAGAGCGTGACTTGTCTCAGCCACTGTGACAGTCATTCGTTAATACCCAGTTAGGTCTATAACACGTCACCCCTGCAACCCCGTGGAGGCACTCGGGGTCTGCACCCCAGAGAAGCACCCTTGTGAGCACAGCAGTACGTAGCAGCACTTCCGCTGCGGTGCTGCGGCTAACACACTGGAGAGGACCTGAGTGCTTTTCCCTGGAGGGCCGGAGGTAATTTATGCGAGGACTAATCTGAGGACTTGAAGTGATTGGATGAGTTCTCCCCACATCAGGCTGGAAAGTTCTCAAAGTATCCCGGGAAGGAAAAGAAAATGAAAAAAAAAAAAAAAAGTCCATTTTGATACAATGATAAATGATAAAAATAACAGAAACAATGCTATGTAGGATTTTGGGACGCGCATATTATCAAAAGGGAAGAATATGCATCTCCGCTAAGAATCTCAGTTTGGAAATGGTCACTCAAAGGTCTCAGTTTTATTCTATTTGTTAAACCAAAAAGGTCTGCTATAAATCTGGAAAGCTCATGGCATCTTATAAAGCTGAGAGCTGGGACGTGGGTACCCGTGGTATGAACCACGTTTCACTTACGGTTTTACCTTCTCTGCTGTCTTTCTTCATTTTTACCTGGTTTCTCAATTAAGGACTGAGGGGGATTTTCAGTGTCCTGGGGTGTTTACACTCATTTTTCCTGTTTATCTTCTTGATAGAGCTGGAGGCAGATGCTAGGTAGTGATGGCTCTTACCCTTCAGGCTATTCTGAGTCGGGTAACAAAGAGCCTGGTATGCAGTAGGCACTCAATAAATGCTAGATGACGTCATCGTCCTCCTCCCGCCACACCTGCCGTGGTATGAAGCCATGCAGGTGGTCGCAGCCCCTGGACTGTGACCGTTTCCAGGCACGGAGGGGATCGCACCCCTCGAGGGGCTGCGTAATGTGCGCCACCGAAAACAGAGGTCAGAAGCTGTCACCTCTTCTGTGCCTCTCCTTCGCCAGTATTTACAGAGCGCTACTGTGACAACAGTGAGGACACGGGGCAGGCCTGGGTCGGGGCGCTCACGGTCCGGCGGGGACGCAGGCAGAAGCAGGGCACGTGACGACCAACGGGCACGAGGGAGACGGCGGTGCGGGCAGGACGGCCAGGAGGGCGGCTGGCAGCAGCTAGGTAGATAGGCTGTAACAAAGTACGACAAACGTGGTGACCTGAAACACGGGAAACCTGCTCTCTCGCCATCTAGAGGCCGGAAGTCTCTACTTCGGGGGACGCCAGGGCTGGATCCTGCCCCGCCTCTTCTGGACACTGTTGATGCCGCGTGTTCCTGCTTGTGGCGTGTCTTTCCAGCCTCTGCCTCTGTCTCCACATGGCCTCTCCCCTGCGTCTGTGTCTCCCCCCGCTTCCATCTCTGAGAAGGACACTTGTCATTGAAGGTAGGGCCGGCCTGGAAAATCCAGGGTGATCTCATCTCGGGGTCCTTAATTACATCTGGGAAGACCAGACCCTTTTTTTCCAAATAAAGCCACATTCCTTGTTCCAGGGATTAGGACATGGACGTACCCTTCAGGAGGCCACTGTTCAATCCACCCCGCCCCCAGACTGCACAATTTTTCCCTCCTCCAAAGAGCTCAGGCGCACTGCGAAAGCTTATGCCATTATGGGCTCTGAACTTGACCCTGCCTGTGTGCACACGGGGGTTTGGCAACAGGACCCTGGTTCAGCTCTTTAACTTCCTGGGGCCTCAGTTTCCATGTCTACAAAGGGAGCATAACAATACTACTTAGTCCAATTGTAGGAGCATCAGATGTGATAAAAGCACATAAAACGCTCATGGAGTCTGTTGAGTGGCTAGGAAACACTCGTTATTGTTAATGATTATCAGAATAATATCATTCCGGGCCGGAGGGGTACAGCTGTGCTCGCTCCTGCTGGAACCGGGCAGGGTCCTTCTTGCTGTGTGGGGGCTGATTCCTGCGGCGGAGCTTCTCTGGCTGGAGCTGTGGGCTTTGGCGGGCACAGGGCTGAGAGTCAGAGGTGGGGTAAAGCCACCCAGGAAGCCTGGGGTGCAGACCCGGAGCTCCAGTTTCCTCCAGAATGAGCAATTCCACGTTTTGAAAATGACTGTCTTCAACCATTACAGAGTCGAATGCAAACGCTCATCAGTTTTAAGGTAAGAGGTCCGGATTCGAGCATGTTCCTCAGGGGGCGACCCCATCCCTGTCGGTTCCGATCCTTCCTCCCAGGGTGCGCGGCACCAAGCAGGCAGCAGGCCAGGGCTCGCGCCCGGCGGAGGACCGCAGATGGACGGAGATGCTCTTCACGCGCTTCTCTTCTTACGCAAATGTTTTCGCTACCCGGTGCCCCAAGGCCAGGTTTCAGACCACAGTGGGCTCCCGTGGCACCCGCAGACCCCCTCACTGGCAGCTGAAGCCCACAGGAAGTGTGTTTGATCGTTCGCCGCCGGAGCAGTCAGCCCTGGCCTTCCTGGCCTGTTGTGCTGGAGCGAGGCCGTCGGTTCTGCGGGCTCCTGTGGCGGGGACTTGGTTTAATCCAACAGTCGAGAGTCTGGGAGAGCTCCCGGCCCCCCCCGCTCTGCTTCCCACACTCTCCCCGTCACACCCTCCGCTTTCATTCCATTTCAGAGCAACATGGCAGAGCTGGAAGGCCACCACCGCAGCCTCTGTCGAGGAGGACAGCACGTCCTCGCACGGCAGCGAAGACCCGCTCGCCGCGGCCTTGGCCTTGCTGTGGCGTCAGCTCTCACGCGGGGGCGGCAGAGTCCCCGGCCGCCTCCCCTTCTCTCCTCACAGCTCTGTCCGTTCCCGGCTGCGCCAGCCTCCTGGCCTCCCTCCCCTCACTCCCCCCGATCTGTGGGATGCTGGCCGGGAGCCAGGGAAGGGATGGCTCCCCAGGCACATTCTCCGGCAGCGGGGCCTTTCCGGCACTGTGGTGGAAGGGCCCGCATGGGTCATTTTAAGTATCTTAAGAAAGACTCCAGGTCAGGATTTCTCCTGTTGTTGGTATTTAGGACTGGGTTACTCTCTGCCATGGCGCTGCCCTGTGCCTCTAGGGTGTTTAGCAGCGTCTTGGGCTCTACACAGCAGGTACCAGGAACACGTCACCCCCTACATGTGACAACAAGAAACGCCTGTAGACAAAGCCAAATGTCCCCAGAAAACACAAATGCCCTGAGGTGAGACCCATTCAGAGACAGTGAGGTGCAGACCAGGACCAGACCATTCAGAGCATGCTCAGAGGCTCAGAGTCTGAGCCAAAGTGGCTGGCGAGAGACCCCCAGACTCCAGCAAAGCAGGGGCCCTTTTGAGGGCCTGGCTCACCTCCATCAGAGGCGTCCTCCACCCAGATCCTGCCTGGGCAGGGGTGCGGCAGAAGGACAAGCCTCACCTTGGCCTCCGAGCCACTGTCTCCCCCACAAGACTCCTTCCCGAGGTGGGTTCTCGGATGCCAGAGGCCCTGGCTGCTGACAGAGACCCCGTCTCCCTTCCCCGCGCTGCTCTTGCCTCCTGGGCTCGGGGCACTGGGGCTCCCCAGCAGGGCCCCCGGCTCGGGGGTGTTCCTCTCCGGATTATCACACAGAGGTCAACGTAACCCGCCGCAATCCATTCCTCGAGCCTCTAGGCCCCTCCGTGGACAGGCAGAGTAGGGGCGCCCGCTCCGCCCCACCCAGACCCAGCGAGGCCACCCTGGGCTGTGCGAGGTCGCGGCCCGGCCGGTGGCCCGGGAAGGCTCGGCTCATTATGCCGTTACCTGCGAACGGCGCTGCCGTAATTGGCACATTTGACTGCAGATTGCTGGGTCCTTTAAATATCTCTTCTGAGGTGTTAAAATTAGCCTCCTCCTAGGCCCCAAGAAGAGAAAGGAATGTCCTTTTTAAGCAAATGTGTGCAGAAAGCTCCCGTTTGTCTGGAGCCGTTGAAAGTGGCCGTTTTCTGAAGCCCGGGGTGTGCACCGGGTGACCTTGCCGGGCCGCATTGGACTTAAGATGTTAGAATTCTCCCCGTTTGATGCGGAAGAAAAGAGTTTCTGGACACTTCAGAGCGTTCGTAGCACAATGGAGCTGGAAAGGAGGAGGGGCGGAGCAAGCGGAGACGCGGGGCCACCTCCCGGTCCTTGGGGTTGGGGCGCAGGAGCGGGAGGGGCGCGTGCGGTCCGGTCCGTCACAGGAAGGGCTCTTTCCGATGGGACTCAGCCCTTGCGCCGTGGGGATCCGGTGCACGGGTTCTCCTGCCCCAGGGAGGCCCTTCCTGGCCTCTCTCCTGCTTCCCTGCTCCCTCTCCGTGTCCCTGCAGGAGGACCCGGCGTGTGGGGGGGTCTGCAGCTGCCCGGGGCCTCTGGGAAGGAGCCGAGGTTTGGACCCGCCTGTGGGAGTCCGAGGGTGACCTCGTAAAGTTGTGCTGCTGCCAAGGTCAAGAGAAAAATCAATCTTTCTTGTGCTTCCGGTCTAATCAAACAGAAGTCCCCGAAGACCTAGGCAGCACAGCTGAGCCCCCGCAAACACAATTGAGCCCTCTGGGAATGCTCCAGGTCTTGAACTTGACCTGGTGTGGCTGGTGGTGGAGGCGCCCACGGCTCCCCCCGCCAGCACCGGGTCCCACCCCGACAGCCTGAGGGTGCTGAGCTCTGACGGAGAGCTCCGGGTGCCTGTGGCCTCCAGAGCAGAGCGGCAGGTGTGCAAGGAGAGGTGTGAGGCGACTGTCCAGGGGCACACTGAGGGAAGGAAGCTCTGAGAAGGAGTGCACGGGACACACTTTTTCCCCTTCATTAATATTTCAAGGGTGAGCTCTACACCCAGAGCGGAGAACAGACGTGAACCAGGTGGGACTCGATTTCGGCCGGGCAGCACGGGACGAGACCAGGAGGAGCAGTGTCACAGAGTCAAGGACATAGGACGGCTGTTAGGCCAGGGTCAGATGCCAGATCTGTCGCGGGACAGAGATGATGGACAGCGATCGCTCACGGCGGGGGGAGGCAGGGCTGGCGCAGGATGCGAGGGACCGGGGGTCGGTCGAGGGACCGGGGGTCGGTCGAGGGTCCTCAGACCTCCTCCTCCCTGCGCTCTCTGCCCAATGGAGAAGACAGCTTTGGGTACCGCAAATCACTCCCCTCCCCACAACTCAGGCTCTTGGGTTGAAAACTCAGGGCGTGGAAGAGGGGCCGCCTCCAGGCTCTCCCGTCATCCAGAATCTGGGCTGTAGGTAACGCATGTGGAGACTAGAAGGTGCCCCCGGGGCCGGGGCGTCTACAGGACGGTGAGGACGAGGAGGAGGAGAGCAAGACAGGACTGTGTTGGGGGTGTCAGGGGGTGTATTTTGTGGTTTGGCAGGTGAGAAATCTGGAGGGTATAAACGAATTGGGGAAGAAGGGGAATTTGGAGGAGGGACGCTTTTGAGTTAATCGGATGTGTGCAGAGAGAGAAGCGAGAAAAGATTGCAATTTGTTTCTAATCGTTTTGTTATTGGGATGTGCTTCCTCGAATGTGACTCCAGGAAAAGATCGGGCCACGTGGGGCACTGGTGTGTATTCACGCCTCTCTCAAAGGTGTTCTGGAACTTCCTCTGGGGGACGGCTATTTCCCTGTGGGGCAGACAGTGTTCTATAGTCCACTGTTCCATAGTTTTCCAGGCGTTTCTCCCGAGTTTCTCCCAAGCATTCATAGACGGCACGGTGTGGGTTTTTGTATGTGCGCGTCCTGCGGGCTGTGCCTTACCTGACTGGCACGACAGGAGGATTCTGTCCCTGTCATAAATGCTAAGCTTTGGCCATTCCCTGAATGTCGAGTGTTATTGTTGCATCAGTCATTTCATTTCTTCATCGGCTTAAGGGATTACGTCAGCAACCACCCTGGGCCAGACACCGTGTTAGGCCGGCCAACGTGGCCAGGCAGAGCTTCTGGAAGAAGGAATCCTGGAGCCTCCAGGAAGAACGGGAATTCATGAGGAGAAGCGCTGGGAGGTGGGGAGAGGGAAGGAAGCAAGAGAGGGTCCGGCAGCGCGCCGCACACAGCCTGGCCGGGGGAGGACCGAGTCTGCGGGTCTGGTCGCTTAGGCCGGCTCACCCTTTTCTGTTCCGATTCTTGCACTGGGTGTCGGCGGCACGGAGCCCGGCCAACTGGTCGGCAATGGACTGCAGATAATTACATTTCATAAGTACAATACCAAAAGGCAACAATTTAAACTTAATTTTCCCATGGGTGTCATTGATTTTTGAATTCTTAATGACGTTTTATCTAGAGTCCATGTCAGGGTATACCGGAGCCCAGCAATTCTGCATTGCTCTGGTTTCCTAAAGATGAGTTATTTCTCCACTGAACAATCGGTAATGACACGTTAACAGATAAATCAATGAAATAATTTATTTAACTGTCTCCTTGAGTTTTTTCTTTCAACAAGAATATAATATGACATCCAACATCTAGAATCCTCTAGAATTCCCCAGTGTTACCTCCATTCTAAAGCAGGGAAAGGGGAGGCACAGAATGTTCACGTGATTTGTCTCTGGTCCCTCTCCAGAGACAGGGTCAAATTGGGATGCAAAGCCAGCTTTTCCGACTGACGCTTATGCCTGTAAAATCCCGTGTGGCCACGACGGCGGAGGACTCTTGGGTCCTGCCGTCTGAGGGCCTCTCCCTACAGCCTGTCTGGTACCCAGCGTCCGTGCTGGGAGGGGTGTTTGTGTAGAGGGGCCTGGAGAGCTGCTCCATTATGCAAACTTGATTATCCTGTCTGACATTATTGATGTCAGCAGCCTTTGTGAAATGAAGTTTGGGAGGTGGAGTGTGCAGCACTGCACTTGTGATTTTTAATAATCATCCTCTTGTGCTTCTTGTGGGGAGGCAGTGGGGGAGAAGCAAAGCTTCAGGGCCGGGGGCACTTTAATGGAATCTGTCTGTCATGAGAAGGAAGTGGAGAAGGTCTCAGCACTCTCTGGGCAAGCTCGGGGCTTGGCCATGGGTTTTCTGGTAAGTTCCTCGAGAACCTCAGATACTCTGCACCGTGAAGGCAGACTGAGAATGACTGCAGAGCCAATGGCACCGTGGCCCTGATATTTATTCATCTCTGAAGTCCTGGTGCCCTTCTTAGGGCTGGGTATCTGGCAGGCGCTGGCACGTGATGGCCATTTCCTAACTTAATAAAG
This sequence comes from Mustela nigripes, assembly GCF_022355385.1. Lineage (NCBI taxonomy): Eukaryota > Metazoa > Chordata > Mammalia > Carnivora > Mustelidae > Mustela > Mustela nigripes. The sequence continues at coordinate 137,570,278 of NC_081563.1, forward strand.
AACCGTTCTGTACAGAGAGTTTCAACAGCTCATGCATTGTGGTTGTCGACCCTTTGACAAAATTCCGCATCCAAACTCCCTACTCAGCTTCTGCCTTTCTACCAGGACCAGGACAGATACTGTCCTCTCAAGGACACTCCTGTGAGCACAGTGAATGACCGCGCCATGACCCAGCCTCCCAAGCAGGTACGGCCCCTCGGCATCGTTGGTGACTTCTAGTCTCCTCTACTCCACAAACCTACTTGTCCACCAGGCACGGCCTCCTCCCTCTCTTAAATCCGAGAGCTTCTCCCCATCTCCACCGTGGGCTCTCAGGCGCTTGCCGCGTCCTGCCTCGTGCTGACGGCTACAACAGTCTCCTGGCTGGTTCCCTGTCAACCCACACCCCACGTAGTAGTCAGAATGGCCTCTAGTCAAGGCCGCCTTCAAGCCCTCCTTGGCCTTTTAGGTCAAAATCCGAGGTTCTCTCTTGGCTGAAGGCCCTCCGAGGTCTGGCCCTCACCAGCCTCGTCACCCCTGTCTCCCACCTGCTCCCCACCCCCTTAATCCGGTCTCCTTGTCTTCTTCGAATTCATCCAACACGCCACGCCTCCCTGAGCACAGCCTTCACACACACCGTGCCCTCTGCCCTGCGCATCCTCCTGCTCCCTAGTGCGGCCAACGCTGGCTTCTCTGCCTGGTCTCAGCCTGACCGTGGGTCTTCGGTGAGGACTTCCCTGAGGACTGGGAAAAGCAGATGCTTAGAAAGAAAGGCCTTGCTAAGGTGCCAGGTACTCACCACAGGCACTTTGCGCACGCTAGCTTACCTAGTCCTTGCGATAACCCTATAACCCGCCGTTTGCAGATAGGGAAAAGGGGGTGCCGAGAGGTGAATGAACTTGTCCAAGGTCACAGACTAACAACCGCCAGGATTCGGAAGCGAGCATCTTGGCTCCGCAGCCTCTTCTGATGGCCACACCACGCAGTGTCCCAGCCGGGCTGTGGCCACGGATACGCCCGTAGCCCCCCATGCGGAACCCCCTCTCGTGGCGCTGTGAGGCCGCTGGGCTTCCGTCTGTGCAGCACAGCCACGACTTCCCGTGGGAAGGACCAATTGAGGAGGCCCGCAGGGCAGCGCGCCGGCCTCCTGGAGAGCTGCCCCGTCGGAAGGACCACGGTCAGTGTGCTGACTCAGCTACGCTGCCTTCTCTCCTGTGCTGACTGCCACCCTCTGTCCAAGGGCACTCCTCCATCGTGACGGGCTTCTCTCCGGAGGGGCCCGTCCTCGGGAGTCACTGGGGTCAGGAGGCCAAGCGAGAGCTTGGCAGAACCAGTGGCTGGCGGGGAGATAGGGGGGTGGGGGCTGCCGGGAGTCGGGAGAGGGAAAACCGGCTCGACCACACCTGGCTTCACAGGAGAGTTTCACTCAATAATTAATAGCAGCGGGCAAAGCAGATGTGACATTAGGAAAATTTAATTAGAACATGCAACTTAGACACGTAAGGGGATGCCTGGGGGTAATAATGCACTTTCACAATACTTCTAACCAAAAAAGAAAAAAACCCTATTTTAAGTCACTAAACGGGATCAGTTGTGAACACCTGCAGGCAGTGGCTGTCATTTCTGTCGTCCTGAGGGTCCCTTCTGTGACCCAGTGTGCGGCACAGGACGTGCATGCAGTAGGTGCTCATGAAACTGCTGCTGTGGGCTTTAGTGACAAGATTCGGTAAGTCAGGGCACCCGCGGCCTTCGGGACTTCCCCGTGTGGCTGCATATTTAACCCCAGAACGAGCCTGGGCAATAATATTCTTGCTGATAATGGTTTTTTCATTGACGGCTCAACTGATGCCTCAAGACCGTGGGGCAGCTCTTCTCAGACCCATTTTACAGCCAAGGAAGCTGAGGCCCAAAGCCCTTCACCGACTTGTCCAAGTTCGCAGGATAGGAAGTGACAGAGTTGAGACTTGAACCTGGGTCTTCGGAGCCCCCACTCTGAACCGCTAAGGAAGCACTGGGGTCAGGCCGTCGAGGCTCGGCTCCCAGCTCGCTGTCCACTGGTGGTGGGGCTGGGACCGAGCAGGCCAGCTGCACAAGGCCGAGCCCTGATGGGGTGAGAGTGAGGTGACTGAGGGATGCCCCGTCTTGCCCATTGTTCCACTTGCCTTACAACAGCCAGAATTATGCTTTCTAAGCTGTGTGAGGTTGGGCTACCCCTTTGTCCCACACTCCTGATGGCTTCTGCTCTCACAGAATGAAGCCTGGCGTCCTGGCCTTGGCCCCTAAGAGCCCGTGCGAGCTGCCTCCTGCCTCTGTCTCCAAGCTTCCCTCACCCCTGCAGCCCACTGGCTTCTGTCCCAGGATCTTGGCACGTGCCGCTCACACTGTCTGGGATGCCTCACCCTCAGCTAGCCTCATGGCAGTTCTTCATTTCCCTTGGGTTTCCGCTCAAATGCCTCTGCCTCAAAGAGCACATCCCGGCACTGGATCTAAAATAATATCCCCACCCCATCCCTGGCATGTCCTGACCCCTTCAACCCGCAGTCTGCACAACGCTTTCTGCCCTCTGGTTTGCTTGTCTGTGGAAGGAAGCCCCGGGATGGCCCGGGCCTCACCTTGGTCACGGTGGTTCTCCTGTGCCTGACTCTAGCCCCTAACAGGCGCCCAGTGAGCCCGCGTGGCATGAGTGAGGGGAAAGCACCTCCCACAGTGCTGTGCGGGGGGGGGGGGGGGGCACCGGATCAATGTCAGCTCGTGCCCCGACCTCCCAGAGTCCTGCCTCATCGACGGAAGATTTACAGTCGCTGCGCAGAAGTTTGCTCTCAGCGACGTCACTGAAACAGCCCACGAAACCACCGTGTCTATAACTTTTCTAATGGTAAAATGGTATTATTTTCCTAGAAAGTACATTATTGTAGAAGGAAAATAATCGCTCGTCATAGGACTCCTCCCGCCTCACTTAGGGTTGGGTACACGCCTCTGTTTTCGCGCTACCGTACTTGTCTTTTTAATGGTGACAAAACGCACGTGACACGAAGTCTGCCCTCGGAGGGCCCGTAAGCGTGTGGCTCTGCGGCGAGGAGCCCTTCGCGTGTCACGCTCCGCTGTGCCCCGAGCCCCACCGAGGTCCTGCTGTCTTTCTCCCCCACCGGGAGGCGGGAAGCTTCTGTGGGAGGAAAGCGCGCTCTGACCGGAGGCCGCGGTGCAGCGGGGCTCGGCCTCTGCCGGGACGCTGCCTCCCTTCTGCCCCGGGCTCTGGGGCTCAGCCCGCAGCTTGCTTCGCTGGGCCCCTTGTGGGCCCTCCCACGGCGCCTGCCCAGACAGGAGCGTGTCCCCACGGAGGCCGAGCACGGACGTGGGGTTCGGCTGCTGGGATGGGTCTGGTGCCGGGAGGCTGCGGCCTCCACCTGCCCCGTCGCTCGCCCGGGCCCCCGCTCCTCCCGCTCGGGCACAGGGCACCAGCGGGCGCTCTGCAGGGTCGCGTTCACGGCTCATTGGCCTCACGGGGTCCCTGTGATTTCACCCCCGTCTCTCTGCTCAGCTCCCATGCTATGGGTTTCACGGAGAAGCCAAAGAAAGAGCTCAGCCCTGAGGAGATGCCACAGATAAGCAAGTTCACCCCGTGGCAGAGGTGAGGAAGAAAGGGACAGCATCCGGCAGGTCATGGAGGGCTTCACGGAGGAGGCGACCAGAAGGGCCAAGGAACTCAAAGGACAGCAGGGGCAAGGCCCTGGGGAGGTGCGTTTGTGAATTCTAGGACTGGCCTGAGCGAGGGGGGTGGGGGCGAAGAGAAGAGCAGAAGCGGAGGCGGGGGTCACAGTCCCGGGGCACCTGCTGGAGAAGGTCACTCCGGGGATGGGAATGACCCCTCGCCCCTGACCAGAGGCCAGACCTAAAGCTGACCAACAGGGTCACAGCACCTCCACTCCCCGAGGCCAAGCAGCAGCTCCGGTGGTCTGCCTCCTGGGAGCGACAGGTGGAGAGACAGGTTGGTGTCCGGTGTGGCCACCCACTCAGGAGCCCCTCAGCCTCCCCGGCTCTGAAGGAACGTGGGCCACAGGCAAAGGGCAGGAACCCTGGAGCCCCCGCCGGCCAGGTGAACGGATGCAGCCGGGAGTCCAACCGGCTCTAGTTACCGAATCTTCTGCACATCGGAGGTTCTGGGAGCCAGGCTGTGGCTGTTTGCCCTCTCTGTGTCTCGCAGGGCCCCTGGAGGCCCCTCGGAGGTGGAGAGCAGGCCGGGTGCGCACGCGAGCACGTGGGCGTTCAGGGGTGCCATCCTCCTGGTCCCCTCGCCAGGCCTGGCCGCCCTACCAGGCTGACTGAGCCTGGACCACACTGGCCAACGCGACTCGCCCAACTGGACTGGCAAATCGGTTCCTCGGTACAAATTCTGTTTGTCTTATTTCTCAGTCATTTTCCTAAAATGCCAGTGTCTCCACTCTTCCTGCTGCGTTAATTCTTCACTGTGCATCTGGCGAGACAAAGGGGCCCGCGCTCTGGTGAGCGGCAGCCACATTTCTCTCCAGCCCTTTTGAGACTCTCTCCAGATTCTATGTCAAAAACCTTCCAGGCGGCCACTTACGGACACTCCCTTAAGGCCGGGGATCCCAGCTCGTCCTCCAGGTCCCGCAGCCTTCCTTAGAGTGAGGTGGCTCCGGGAAACAGCGTCTGTCTGATGGGGACCGGAGCCCAAGTGGTGTTCGTAGGGTGTGCGTTCAGAAAATCAACTACGTCTTTGGGGTCTTACGAGAACAGGATTTCCTGGAAGTACTGGGAGGTCTCCGTCCCTATGGCCCTTGCAGTGACAAACGGTTGGGACAGAGGGACCAGGGGACTGCTCAGACCTCCTGAGCCCTCTCCTGATGTGGCCACGGGGGCATGAGCTTCCACCAGCCTCCTCACTAGAGATGGAAACCACCAGGCCACCGGGGGTGGCCACCGAGTCTCACCTTCGTGCCATCCCTGCTCTGCTCTCTGCAGGGCTGCGGGGGGTCCAGGCCATGGCGGTGGCGGCAGGAGGACACGACGGAGCTCGGCGGTCCTTCCCGTGGCAGGTGTCGCCAGGCTCGCAGCCAAGTGTTATTCACGGGGCGCTGTGCGGTTCCATCAGCGAGACAGATCACCGAACCTGAAAACCTCTTGCTGTCATTCTTTCCATTATTGCAGGCAGCGGGACAAGAGGAGGAGGCTTGGATGCCTAGTGGGGACAAGCACAAAGTCACGCGAGGGACACCAAGGCTGACCGTGTACTTCGGGGGTGGGGTTCATGACGCATCCTTCCCACGTGGCTCTTAGAAATGCGTTTACCCAGAAGCCTCTTTGTTCTAAACAAATATTACCAATTCCGCTGATACTAGTTGCTGACGGGAGAAAGTTCATGTTTCCCAACAAGAGCATAAGCTCGGACACTGCGCCCCACCGTCCGGCACACGCTTGGTGAGGAGGAGCCGTGGCCCCTGCTCCCTGCTCCCGGTTACCTGGGCTGGGCTCCCAGGTTGCTCTGGGGACACGGCCGGCCACACGCTGCTCTGTCGGGCGGCGGTCCACCCTGGCCACTCTGAGATCTGCTTCCTTCCCTCCTGCTGTCACCTGCACCGCAAGGAAGTGCCTCTCCGGGCCTCAGCCACTGGGACGCAGGCATGACACGAGGAGGCGGGGAGGTCTGAGTCCCGGCGTTCTCACAGGTCCTGGGAGGTGGCTCCAGCTCTGGCTCTCGTCCCCACTTCGCGGCCACCCTGCCCTGTTCCCCCTCTAGACGGCACAGCCCTGCCATGACTCTACCTCAGCAGGATGGCCTTGCCGTCTGTGTCCTGGGAAGGCCACCTCTGCCATTTGTTCTTCAGTACTACGGACATTATGCCAGTGGTGGAAAAGCAGAGAAGCCAGAGGGACAGGGAGGCGAGCCAGAGGTCAGAAAGATCAGAAAGCTGCTCCCACCTCTTGCTGAAGCCGCCCAAAGGCCAGAATGGAAGGCAGCTCTTGGCTGGCTTCTGTTTCCCTTAATGGACCCTAACTGACCATCCCTATGGTAAGTGCATGACCCAGGCCTGTCAATCAAAGAGCCACAGCCCCCTAGCAATGACGATGGGCTCAGGGAAGGGCACGTGATGTAACCAAGCCAATCAGAAGCAAGGAGACTTAATTCTGGGTCTTCCACTTCAGCTGAGGGGAAGCTGCCACTTTCTTCCTCACCTAGATGCTGTGACCTCAGGGACCGCGGCTGCTGCAGGATAGCCTCCCAGTGCTGTCGCCTGAGCCAGGCTAGTCCTGGGGACAGATCTCCGACACGTTGCTGAATGCAATAGCTTCCTCTTTCAAACCTAAGCCAGTCTGGTGCGGATTTTATCACTTGTAGCAGGAACAGTCTTCAGGACAGGTCTCCCTCACATACAGTGGTAGTCCCCCAGGCGGCAAGACCACGGGGGGGAGGACGCTAGACGGTATCAGTCAAAATTGGCCCCGTGCCCACTTCCACTGATCTGTTAATTGACCTTGAGCCAACCGCTTCCTCCTGGGGACCTCAGCTCCCTCTGCAATAAACTGAGAGGCGGCTGTCCTTCCAGCCCGAGTCAAGAGCCCTGCAGCAGAAGGAACACAGAAAGGCTGCAGAGGTGGTGGCGAGCCATGGGTCACCACTCCGGCTTCTCAGCCTCCCCCTCTACGGTGAAGTCATTCGGGAACCGGCGGCATCGAGCAACGCACGTCTTAAATAAACTGATTCACCGCAGCTTGCTCTCCTTGGGGACAGGACAGCCAGTGTGCATCACAGGCCTGGGGGCGGACGGAAGGGGGACAGTGCAAAAGGACCACGAGACTTGACTGCATCGACATGTGACACAGGCAGGTTCCCGAGAGAGAGGCAGTGCCCGCGGCCTGCTGGAAGGCATGGGGCTGTGATTATTATTATTTTTTTTAATAAAGAATGCACTTCCTTATCTCTAATATTTACTGCAGAAAAACATGATCTCGCTTTTACCGTGTGGAGACTTTATAGACACTTTGACCTTCACAACATCCAGCAGGGTGCATGTCCCTTGTCCTCGATTCATGGACGAGAGCACAGAGTCTCCTCCAGACGGCGGAGGGACAGGCTGGGGGAACCAAGGGGTAAGACCCAAGACTGCTCTTCTTGGGGATTTCACTGACTTTAAAAATCTTCTGCTTGTGGTGCCAACATGAGATTTTCCCGAGCCCGTGTACACAGCCAGTTCTGCCGGCATCTCCCGAGTCTCCATCACGGATGTCAGCGCCACCGGCCAGTGCCCCGCCCCCCTCGGCCCGCAGGTGCCGCTGTTAGGTCTGTTATTAAGTGAAATGAGACTGAGAAAAGTGAAAGTTATTTAAAGCTTTATTTTATGCCAAGCATTAGAAGTCAGACTGACCGGCCAGGGCCGCCTCCGAAGAGAGAGACCACCCGCAGCTTACAGGCTCAAGAACTGACGGACTGACCGGTCAGGGCCGCCTCCGAAGAGGGCGACCCCTCCCCGTCTTACAGGCTACCTTTTATAGAGCAAAAGTCTGGCCACACAGAGATGGGCGATGAGACTGTAGTCATGTTAGGTCATACGCAGGTGGCCAAGTTAATTACAACTTACCCTTAGTAGCTGTTTGACCTAACCTATTACTCTGGTCAGAATTGGCGCTCAAGGTTGGCGCCCAAGCGGCGGGGTTTACGTTCTTTGGTGGTTAGGGAAAAAGCATGTGTGTTTCTTACTGATGGGATGTCTTCACCTGGCCGACCTGGCCTTGCATTCTGGGCTCTGTTATTAGGAGCTAGCTGACCATATTTTACTGGTTTCCCAGACTTGCTTCTAAGTAAGTTTCTCTGGGGGGAGGGGGCCAGGGTCAGTTTAAGTTTTACTGCACGAACAACAAAATGGCTTTTAACCAAGATGGAGTCGCTCTGGCTAAGTAGGCCCTTGCACCGCCTAGCCTGGAGAATCCCGCCTGCCCACCGGGTGGCCATCAGATGTTTGGGGGTCACTCTGGGTGGTGAACTCCTCGATGAATTCTGCTTTGGCAGGACCTGAGCAAGAGAACCCTGGAGCCCTGGATAGCACGAGGTAGTGGGAAGAACATGGGACTTGGGCTTGGGTCTGAATCCTGGGTCTTCTCCCTGCCGGATCCCAAATGCTTACTGTTGGGAAGCATCGACTGGGCCTTCTTGTGCGGTTTTAAGAAGGGAGTGTAAAGTGCGGCTCCGCTAAATGCTCCGGGTTCTGGAGGTAGGAACACGTAGGAGCTGAACTCATCCCCTGGTTCCCTGACTTATAAGCTAACACCTCACTGGACCTCACTCCTTGCTCCGACTTCCCTGCAAATTCATCTCGTGGGGCCAGTGAGATCACAAACCTGCAGCCCTGAGCACAGGGCCCAAGACGACACCCGTCCACGGTCAGCAGGGGCCGTCGCCGCGGCTGCGGTTACCGCTGTCCTACGATCAGTCTGCTGCTCTGCAAATACTCTGTTTGCTCCCGTTCCTTCACACCTGCTGCCTTTGGTCCTCCAGCCGCCCTTCAGCCAGCACCGTCCGAGGGTTCCCGGAGTCACAGGCAGCCCTCATTCTCCTCGGTTCACTTTCAATTGCCTTTTAATGGGAGAGAGATAAAGTGAAATTACTGCCATGGGTAGCTGCTTGCTTGGAAGGCTGGGAACAGCCCAGCCCCTTGCATTATATACTACAGCTGCGTTTCCAGTCCTAAGAGCAAAGGGGCAGATTGCAAATCAGGTCATTTACTGCTGTTGCTATTTCAGCGCGGAGAAAGTTCCCACGGGGAAAGAGGTGGGGGCTGCAGTGGAACACTGGGGTCCCAGGGCACCTGAGGACCAGTCTGGGCGTGCTGGCAAGACCGGCATACGACAGCGGGAAAGGAGGGCCAATGTGCTGTGTGTGTGTGTGTGTGTGTGTGTGTGTGCGCGTGCGTGCGCGCGCGCGTGTGTGTGCGTGCACACGTCTGCATACATGTCGCTGTATGTACACGTGTTCTGCTCAGCCGGCAATCTGTGTGTGAGGTGGGGAGGCTCGCAGACCAGTAGTGTGCAGAAATGAAACACAGCTGGCAAAGCAAACAGAGTGACAGAGTTTCCCAAGGGCTCCCAGGCCTCCTGCCTGATCTGTGACCTTCAGAGCTCTTAGGGCACGGTGCCAGCAGAAGCTGAGACACCCTTCAGACTCTGAGGGACTCGAATCAGGAGGCACCAGCTTTATTCCCTTGGTAGGCTCTGGGCACTGAGTCCCAGGGAGATCTCAGAGCCTGCACAGTGGAGCCTGCCTTGTCCTCAAAGGCTTCCTACTGCCCAGCACGGGGTTCAGGACAATGCCTGCTGTGCCTGTGGTAGGACGTGTTTACCAGGAGACCTTTGGGAGCCACTGCAGAACGGGAATCCAGGAACTGCGTGGGTCCCTGACTGCACCTCCGCGTCTTCTGTATCACATCGACACACGCCGAAAATCCATCCCAAGTCGTAACTGTCGTCCAGCCTCCAACACGTGGCTAGAGAGCGCAACAGAAGAGTGGTCGGTCTGTCTGCTCCGAAAGTTACCGGTTCTGGTGCTTCTCCTTCATTCCTGATGCTCTGAGTTTCCTTCTGTTGCAAAAACTTCCCTTAGCGTTTCTTTTCAAGTGAAGATGTGCTGGCAGTGAATTCTCTTCGCTTCCCTTCCTCGGAGGAATCTTTATTTTGCCTTCATTCCCGAGCGGTATTCTCCCTGACTACAGAATCCTGGGTCGAGTTCTTTCCTCTCTGCTCTCCCCAAGCAGCGTGCCGCTTCCTTCCACGTTTGTGGTTTCTGGTGAGAAATCTGAAGTCCTTCAGACCCTTGTTCCCCCACAGGTAACAGACTAGTTTTTGTGCGGCTTCAAGACATTTTTTCTTGGTCATTAGTTGCCAATAGTTTGATTTCAGTGTGTCTGAATGTGGATTTCATTAGGTTTATCCCATTTGGGGTTTGCTCAGCTTCTTAAATCTGTAGGTTTACATCGTCTGCCAAATTTGGGAATTTTTGGCCATTATTTTGTCAGATAATTTCCCGCCCTGCACTCTTTTTCTTTCTGGGAACCTGAAGACATGAACAATAGAACTTTTGCTCTTGTCCCGTAGGTGTCTGCAACTCTTTTCATTGTTTTGGATGCATTTTTTTCACTGTGACATTTGGATTGGAGAATTTCTGTGTATTTATCTTCAAGTTCCCTAATTTTTCCTTCTGCTATGTCCATTCTGCTTTTGAGCTCAGCCAGTGAGGTGTTATTCTAGCTACTGTATTTCTTCAGTTCTAGAATTTGTATTTGGTTCTTCTCTACTTGCTGATTATTTTTTGAAATTTTCTCTTTTTCTACCCACTTTATCATGTCTGTGATTGCGTAGGGGGACTATTTTTATAATAATTGCTTTAAAGTTTAGGCCAAAAATGCCATCACGTGTGCCATCTTGGTTTTGGCATCTGTTGAAATCTTTTCCCACATGAATTAAGATTTCCCTGATTCTTTGTATGCCGAATCATTCTGGATTTTATCCTGGACACTGTGTTTATTGTGTTGGGAGACCCTAAGTCTTGTCTCTGGAGATTCATGGGGCATGTTTACATTTTTGTTTTAGTCAGCAAGTGAACTGGTTAGGTTCAGAGCACACGTTCCAAGCCAACTGTGGGCTGCAGTTTCAATCATTAGCTGTTTTCAAAGTCTTGACGTGCTTCTCAGATCTGTCCCGTGCCGGTAATACCCAGAGACCAGTGACTAATAGATCAGTTGTGAGACTAGTTGGTATGTGGGTTAGGATCTGGTCTCCTCCATGGGACCCGGATTCATAAGCATCTTTCTGGGCTTGCTATCCCAGAAGTTTGGCTTTTGTGCGCCCCTGTGTACACTGCTGGCTACTTGGGGGTGGAAAGAATAAAGAAAATAGGTTCTCTTTTATTTTACGTCTGCCCTCTGCCAGGGCTTTAGGCGTTCCCCTTCCCGTCCCTCAAGCCAGAAGCGTGGCGTCCCGGTGCATTTCTGTCTCGTGTCCTGACGCCCACTTTCTGCTCAGGGTGTGAGGACACCGGGCTGGGATATTCCAAAGGGAGGTGGTGAACTATGGGCCCTCTCCGCGGCACTTGTCTACGGTGAAGGGTGGTGAGGAGACGTGTACTGGCGGGACGGCTTGGAATTGGGCTTCCGCCCACTCCTGGGTGAGCTCTGAGAAGTCTGAGGCTCCAGTGGGTGTTCAAAGGTGAAAAGATGTTGGCTGTGGCCCTGAGTGCGAGCCAGGACTGTGAAAGGCCACTGGAGAGACGAGAGCTCCATCTTCCTCCAGATGGTACCTGGTGCTCAGTGAGGCCGGATCCTGTAATGCTTTCATCCCCCGCGGAGGCCTAACAGAGCGAGGCAACAGCCAGAGCAGTGGCTGAGAAGCCGGTGACACCACGGCCCGGCCCTGCCCATGCCACTCGATGAATAAGCAGACCAAACTTCTGAAAAGAATCCATCCTTCAGCTGTTTTTCTCACTTAAGTGTCCCTGGCCTGGCAGGCCTGAGCTAAAACGTCTGTTTAATATTCCATTTGCCAAATGCACAAATCCAGATCCGCGCTCGCCGAGCTGCTTGTCAAGGCTGACTCGAAGTGACTAAAAAAGGAAGCAGAGGTGTCCTGTGCTGTCACTGGGCATAGAGCTACTTGGCAGGAAGTGTCCCCACGTGCTCCCCAGGCAGGGTGCTCTGTGGACAGCTCTGAAGACGCAGGAGTCTAACGTTTGGCTCCAGGCAGCCCTGGTGCCTGCTCCCCCCACACGTCCAGACTCCTGGGTCTCCTCAGCTCAGAGCCTGTGGCCTGGACAGGCCAAGGGACGGCTATCTGTGGAAAGCAGACGGATGCATCTGCTTACATGGACTGCTAACTTCTGCGAAAAAAAACAAAATAAATTATTTACCTGTCACCGCTAGGAGACACCATCACAAAGCCAGTGCTGACATGTCGTGTTCACCTTGGAGAGGGTACAGGACGAAGCATGGACCATGGCCTGCTCAACAGACTGTGGTGCCTCGGCGGGGTCGCTTGCTACCCAGGTCAGGAGCCGTGTGCCGTGACCGTAACAGAGGCACGACCCGAGGACAAGTTGTTGCGGCAGCTTGGCCTCTGGAGCGAGGAGAAGGGGAGAGAACCTGTGGCTGTGGCTGGTGTCCACTTCCTGCAGGGCGGCCCGCGGGGCCGGACGGGGTGGCTCACAGGTGTGGCGTGAGAACGCGTTGTGTCACCTGCAGAGACGGTCCCTTACCTCCGCTCTTTCCCAACCTGGCGACTTCCCGTAGGAGGTGTCGGCTGGTGGCAGGTGCCTCGCGCACCGCACCCTTCACTCCTTGAAGACGGCGTCTGCAGGTGACGAGGCTGGAAAATCAGTAAGGCTGTTTTGTGGCGTTTCCTTTCTTTTTCGGGTTATGACTCCTTAGGGATGGTGGTACCAGATTCCATTTACAGGAGAGAATGCTCTTTGGAACTGACACCTCACCTCCTTCTAACGTATCACTTACCTGTGTGTGTTTGGCCAGAGGAGACCGTCACCTGCTCCGAGCGGCTGCTCTCCCCAGCCGGCTCCCGCACCCCCATGATGCATGGCCCCTCTTCCGTGCAGGCTTTCAAGGAGTTTGTGCCAAACCGCGTGCTAGGAATACGCATTCTCCTCCTGCACGAGTGGTAGCACCTTGACACACTGCTCTGTGTCCTTTCTGGCATAACCACAAACCCTGGTGATTCTTCCCTCTTGGTGCATTTCCCCATTCGTTGTGCCGCTGCGTGGGATCCGAGGTCCAGGTCCTGGTGTGCCATGGGTGTGTCATAGTCATGGGTGTGCCTCCGCTCACGCATCCGTTCCCCGTTGCTGGACACGGGCATTGCTTCTGATCTCCTGATATTAGACACTGCGCCGTCGGCAATAACATGACCTACAGCAAGCCACGCAGGGAGCTGGCATCGCTAGGTACTGCTGAGGCAAAGACACTGTTTGCTTGTAACTGGGCTGGGGATTGCCAAATTGCCCTTCCAAAGGGTTATAGTAGGTTTTTGGCCTTTTTTTTTTTTTTTTTTTAATTGTTACAGATTTACAGAGAAGATCTGAAGCTGGCAGTAGTCCCGGTGATGTGCTGATGGGGTGAGGCCTGTGGCACGGGTGCCCTACAGCATCTGGGGGGATGAACACAATTCCTCCTCCAGGGACAATGGGGGTGGGGAGCTGGGGCTGCTCTCCCAGTGGGGCTCTGACCTGGCCAGAAGGACGGGGCGCCCAGGTGGTGGGGGCCAACTTCCCAGGGGACTCCTGTGTCCTGCCTGTCCTGTCCGAGACTGGCCAGTGCGTTTTTCTTGGATTCCACAAGATTCCTCACTATAAGTTCCTTTCTGGGTGACTTTGAGTGGGTGTCTTTCCTTTCACACACGCGGCCACCACGGGACACTCAGCAAGCCTGCCCAGACGGAAGCGACCGGATCAGGGGGTGTCAGAAATTCCTGTTGCATCCACTGGTGTCCACATTGAAAAAAATCGAAACTCAGAGTTTACCTTTGATCCCTTTTTGGGAAAAAACCGTCTTGGCAAAGTTTCTGCTTTTTATGGCCGCTTGGGTGGCCGGTCCCTAATGGTGAACGTTACTAATGTCTTCCTGTAGTCAGAGGCGAAAAGGAGTTCTCCGTGCAACAATGACAACGCAGGCTTATGCCGAAGGTACTGAGAACGCTGTGGGCGTGCCGGCACAATACGGCGCAGCAGCGGGAGAACAGCCCGGCCGGACGAAGTAGCGCTCAGGCCCGGAGGGAGGAGGTCTTTCTTCCTGCTGGCAATTTGTTTTCAACAAAAGATTCAGAATGCCTTTTCTTTTCTTTCTTTCTTTCTTTTTTTTTCTTTTTTTTTTCTTTTTTTTTTAATAAAGGAAGGATATAGTTAGTTGACCAGGGATTAGCTGCGGATTAAGGGCTGGTTGACTTTGCAATATTTCTACCTGCCTGCTGTGCGTTTTCTTGAATTAACAATGGCAAATAATCAAAAGGGTATTAAAATGTGAGTCGGGCCACAGAGGAGCAGCCCAGTATCTATCTTTCTGTTGTACCAAGCCCTGGGGCCTCCCTCGGCCTCCCTGGAATTTTGTGGTTTTGAATTTAAAACACCCAGGGACCGGGGGGCTTCTGACAGCCTTCCGTGTCGCCTCAGCACACTGCAAATAGCCATGATTGGGGGGTAATTTTCCTTGATGGTGAAGATGATGAAGAATCTAGGTTCTATTTAATTGTGTGACTTGTTTGTGGCCAGACACATGGTTATCGGCAGAGACACATTGAAACCGCACAAAGGACCCTCAGAGCGGAGGAGTCTGCTCCAGGAGGAAGCCTGCGCCGGGCCCTGGCCACCACGACCATCTGACAAAAGATGTGACCCACTAGGAGGGGACCTGACCACAGCTGGGAGGGGCCTGACCACAGCTGCTTCTCACCTGCTCAGTTAAATTTGACTCAAAGGCTAGGAGGATGATCTGACCAATTCTGTATCTCAGCGGAAATCGGAGCGTCTTAGAAGATCAAGGTTTCAGAATGCTCCTGGGGGAAAAGACATCAGCCATACGGCACACAAAGAAAACCTCCTTTCCATCTGTCAGAGGAACACCTAATTGTGCCTTTTCCTCCTTGAAGAAGTTTATAAACATTTGCAAGTTGTCAGAGGTAATTAGTCTAAAATTGTTTCATAAACCATGGGATGAAATCGATCGTACCTTGTTGAGATCAAAGGGCTCCTGTTACCTTCTTGTTATCACACATGAGACTCTTCTGGAAGTGAGCCCCCGGAATCCGCACTGGCTTCTGTTGGTCCTTGAGGGTGGGGGCGGGGGGCAGAAGCTGAGCGTCAGACAGGACAGTGTGGGAGTAAAGTGACAGCCACAGAAACTGCTGTACCTTCACCAGCAGCACTGCTCGGTACCAACAGATACAAGCCCCGCTCCCTGGAAAGCCCGGGCCCTGCACTCCTTCCAGGATGGCAGCGGTTGAAACTCGGATCTGGGATCTTGACCTGGCAAGGCGGGAGCCAGCGTGAACCCCTGCACGGCTCCACATCAGGTTACAAGAGGGGCTGCTGAGTGCATCTGCCCGGGTCTCCACCCCTGCCTTGCCCCCTCTCTGGACAAGCCATGTCTCCGCGGGCTCACCTCTAGGCTGCGGATGGGAGCCAACCTCCCTCCCTGGCAAGATGAGTGGTGTCGCTGTCAGCAGGTCAGCTTAGTGGCCAGCCCAGAAGCATCTCTGGTAGCGGCAGCTCTTGTGGCTATAACTGTCATCTGTTCTTAAGAACAGAAATTAGCAGCCATTTGCTGAGGTCTTCCCGTGTCCTTCAGTGCTCCAGGGGCTGCAGGAGCTCTGGGGAGAGGGGGACGGGTCCCCCTTTCTTGGGAAGTCAGAGGTCTGCACACCCTCTGGCCGTGCAGAGGTGCAGAGAGGAGCCACCCAGTAGCCACATGCGTGTGGCTTAAATGACACTTGCTTTCGGGGATCTACTTGTTGGGGAGGGTGGTTTGTTGCTACGTGGATCAGAAGCGCGATCAAAGTTTGATGACTGGAACTCAAACCCCTCCCCGACCTTGGAGTCACGTGTCCCTCCTCACCCTCAGCCGCTCCCTCTTCTCTGGTTTCTTCCAGATGCTGGTCCTGAAACAGCAGCGTGGACCCTCCCTCAGCGTGGAGCCTCACTCCTGCCCATCTCACCGCGTGCCTGTCGTCTCATGTCCCTGCTGCAGGGCAGGGAGCCCGCCTGGTAACACCGGGACAGCCACCCGGACAGCGCTGGGACTGGTGGCAGCCAGAACACGACGGACACCCAGCCCCTACCTGTGCAGGCCGGGGGACAAGACCACAAGCAGATTCCTTTGGGGGATCCCCAAAATTCCAACCCAGGAGTTAATACCACAACGCTACATATGCAGTCCCAGACAACCTCCCGCTGTGTGAAATCATGCATTTAGAAACAGATACAACAAAACACCAATTAAAAACAAAACAGCGCTACTGGTAAAAAAGGGTCAGGGCAGATTGCTCGAACCCTATGAAGTTGTGATCAAAGCACTTGTGGAAAAACCGCAATTGCTCTAAAAACCCCTCCCCGTACAATCCAGTGTCATGGTCAGAGACTCCCTCGAGCCTGGAAACTCCCGGCCTGCACTTGCTTCTGTGCGCGGTAGGTCCTGGAGGGCATTCGCTTTGAACAGAGATGGGTTTTCAAATGAAAATTAAAAGCGAACACAGGGTGTGTCTGAATCTATTACTCCGTGGTTTGAAGCAGGAGACGCGGCTGCTGCCGCTTATGCACCAGCGAGTCCTGCGGGTGGCTGGCCTGGCAGAGAGGGAAGGGGCCCTTGAAGACAAAGCAGCCACTACTTGCTGTAAAGAAAGGTATTTGTGCAGATTTTATGCCTTTTTTTTTTTTTTTTTAATTGATAGGGCTTGCTTTTAAAGCGGGAGAAAGCTTGCTGCCAACTGCTCGGAGCCATTAATATGCTCGGAGAGACCCCGTGAGTGGAGCACCAGAGGGGCTCCTCCCGCCCAGCCCAGCACGGCAGAGCGCACCCCCCGGTTCCCCCTCGCCACGGGCCAGGAGTGGTGCCCGTGTGCGTGGTCTGCGCGGTCACACCGAGGATGCTCACGGGGCCCTGCGCCCTCGCGAAAGCCCTGCCCCCCCCCGCATGAGATCCCCCATTACTTTGGAACAAGGGCCTGCGTTTTCATTTTGCACGAGTAACATTTTGCAGGTTCTGAAGCTGACCCTGCGTTTCTGCTGGCGAGGTCACTTGGCACTGTCTCTTGTCATACATCAAACGGGGTGTGCGTGAGTGACCGGAGAAGCTTGGGGCCTTCTTTAGTGTGGGGCTGACATTCCGTGGGTAGGAGGCATGCCAAAGGTATTCCGTCTTCGGGGACGGCAGAAAGAACGGAGCTGAGCTGGGACAGGGCCTTGTGCTCATCTCCTCACCAACCCAAATCGGTCCCCTGCCAGGTGCCTCCTCTTGACCCCGGGGGAGTCTGACGATTTCACCAGCTCCCAACCCAGTATCCCGCTCCCCCCCTGCACTGTCTTTGTCCAGCAGCTTCTAGGGGTCTCCCCAGACCAAACTGCTCCCTCTACCAACCACTGCCGGCACTACTGCTGGAGGGTCTCTTTGGTGGTGAAAATACCATCACAAACTCCGGGTACACCTTGCCTTTTTTACTTAACACATTGTGGACAGCTTTCTCAGGAAGGAAATCTCAGCTTTCAACTTTTCTCTGCTGTTGTAAATGATAAAATAGCCGTCGTTTAATTAATCAGTGCTGTGTTGATGGACGCCTCGTTGTTTCCAATGTTTCACTATTACAAACCATGCGGCAAAGACCGTTTTTTAAAAAAATATGTCTTTGCGTAATTGGGTGACGGTTTCTGTAGGACAGATTCCTTCCTAGAAATAGAACCACGGGGCAAGCGGCACGAACATTTTAAATATTAATTGACATTGCCAAATTGCCATCCACAAAAAGCCTGTGAAAAACGTAGATTCTTAACAATCGGCGAGAACTTATACCAGAGAGGATCCTTTTGGATGGAAGTGGCAGGAAACCCAACTCAAAAATGTTTAAATGGATAAAAATGAGTTGGACTGTATAACGAGGAAGTCTGCTGTAAGGACTTAATAGATATTATCGGAGCCTGGTTGTGTCTGGGTCCTAGCTCAGCCCTGCGGTCTGCTATGTGCTTGCCCTACTTTCAGACCAAAGCTCTTCTGGTGGTCACAGGAGTGCTGCGATCCGCAAGAGGGTCCACATCAGGGAAGTAGAGCTTCTGGGCACAAGCCCTAGCTTTCTGCTCTGATCTGGCTCACATGCTCACCCCTGAACCCATCGGTGTGGGCAGGGCCATGGGACATGGGGTGGTTTGGCCGCAGGGTCACATGTTTAGCCTTATGGCTGGACGTGGCCTCGGCTCACACCCTATGAAGGATAGCAGGAAGCAATGCTGGCTTCATGGGAGAGCAGCGTGGGTGTCTCCCCACGTCGGAAGGGCCCCGTGTGTGGTTTAATGCCTTGTGATGGCCATCTTGAAATTCTTAACAACCGTTGAACAGTGGGGCCCGCATTTACACTTGGGTGCTGCACTGGTTCCTGCAAACCAGGTAGCCCATCATAGATGAAAGCTAGGGCTGTTTCTAGAAAAATATAGCCAAGTCAGCAAAACCTAAGTGTCCACTGCAATGGCCCGTGCTAATATGACTCAGGCTGACTTTCCCCTTGAACAGGTCTGTCACCTGCTGTCTCTAATTCTTGGTCTCGTATGTAAAACGATGTGTTGGGTGGGCTCCCAAAGCATTACAGCGTTATGTCTGCCTCCCTTAGGCAGTGAAAATTCATCTGCACCTTGTACCAACTTGACGGACACGGTGGTACTCTGAAATATGTTACCTCAACTGTATTGGTATTAAAAAGTGACTGAATTTAGAGGGAAAAAGCCTCCATGACAAGAAGGGGAAAACAGAGTTGCTGGGGCCCGGCTTCCCTTAGTTAGCTCTCAGCAACCACGATCCTATGAAAAAATTTCCAGTAAGAAAGTCCGAAGGGTGGGCCATCTGGGTGGCTCAGTGGGTTAAGCCGCTGCCTTCAGCTCAGGTCATGGTCCCAGGATCCTGGGATCGAGCCCCGCATGGGGGGGTCTCTGCTCAGCAGGGAGCCTGCTTCCTCCCCTCTCTCTGCCTGCCTCTCTTCCTGCTTGTCATCTCTCTCTGTCAAATAAATAAATAAAATCTTAAAAAAAAAAAAGAAAAAAGAAAATCCGAAGGGTTAAGGCGGTGCTTTTTGAGGATTCTTGTAAGTGGGTAATGGTTTGGTGTAGTGGATTAGACATATTTTCTTAGTCTACTTTCTTTTAAAAAGTAACCCAATTATTTTTCTCTAATTGAGGAGCAAAGCAGACATTTAACTGCCATCTAAATATTTCTGGTGTGCTTCTTTTTTTCATCATACACGGTCCCATCCATACATTTCAGCAAAAATCACATTATGGCCCATCTTCCAAAAAACTGATTAATATTTAATTTAGCTATCAATACATAAATACTCTTGTAAAAAGAAAAAAAAGAAAAAAAAGAAAAAAAAAAGTAGAAGCATTCCAGATGAGCTTCGAGTCTGTCCTGACCAACTCTCTGATCACTCATTCTCAGCCCTGGCCCCTTCTAGGATGTAACCATTGTTAACACTTCCAAATCTCCTTCCAGAATGGTCTATGCATTTAGGTATCTATCCTCTATCTATAGTTCAACACCGCAGAAAATATTGACAAATGCTTTGCTCTATTTTGAGCTGAAGGGCATCATCACGTATGCCTCTTTTCACTTTTTTTAAAAAAAGATTTTATTTATTTGACAGAGGAAGAAGAGGGAGCGAGCGCGAGCAGGGGAACAGCAGAGGCAGAGGAAGCAGACGCCTCACTGAGCAGGGAGGCCAACGTGGGGCTCGATCCCGGGACCCTCGGGTCATGACGTGAGCCGAAGGCAGAGGCTCAACTGGCTGAGCCCCCCAGGCGCCCCCTCTTCTCACTTCTTTTAACCCAACAGAGCCTGCTGAGCTTTCCGTGGAACCGCATGTAGACGCACCGTATCCTTTCTCACAGCAGGAGTGCGTGCTGTACAAGTAGTCTGCATTCTACACAGCTCCCTCGGGCCTTAAAGTTTATTTATGGTTTCTACTATTTCACCCAAATGCCTTCGAGGACAACCTATCTCGGTTTGGGGGTCCCTGTGAAGCGGGCTCTGAGACTGCTGGCGGGGGCATGTCCTCGGGATCCGCACGTCTGGGGTGGAGGCAGTGGGAGTGGGCGAAGGGGGCCTTGGATGCGATGGAGCTGCACCGGAGCCTCCGTCACGCCCACAGTGGGGGTGCGCTCTGCAGCAGGCTCTTCAGAGTCGTTCTGAGCTGGGGTCATGGGCTGGGTGTTCGCACCCCAAATCAATGGGTCACTGAATATAGGAGGCGGGGGGCGGGCATGACCTTGCTCATCTGTAGCAATCCCAGGGACGGGCTGGGCAGAGGTCCGCCAGTGGGGGCTTGGCTATGGCCATCAGCCACAGGGAGAGACATGGGGTCATGGGACCAGGGTCACGGGTGGAGCCCCATGGACCCTCAGAGTCCACACATCAGAGAGACACATGAGACCGCCTCTGGGGGGCCACGGGCTTGGAGCTGGGTGCTGAGAAGAGGATGCGGCCTGGACCTCAAGGGAGAAGACGGCGTCAGGTAGTAGTAACCGCTTAGACCCACTTCATTCTGTTGTCCAGACACAGGTCACTGAACCACGGCCTTCCCGCCCTCGGTGCACATGGCCATTAGGGGGTGTGCCAGGCTTGACAGCCCTTCAAATGCCTCTGACCGGTGCTTCTTCTGGAGCGGGTGAGACTCCGAATGCACTCTGCCACCCCAAACACACATGCTCTCGGCGGCACATCAACTGGATGAACTTGAATAAACTGGGGTTTGAGAACTTATTTTTACACAATAAATTTTATTAAACATAAATGGGAATCATTAGCAGAAACACTTAATTAAAACCATGGCCAAATTAGATAAATGCTTAGGAGAGTTCTCTAGATTTATTGCCGGATGATCTATAGGCTTGCTCAGTAATATACTCCCAGAAACCTCCTTAATGAAGCTATTAAGGGCATGAATATCATATGTGCCAAATGGTGAGATTTAGTGTTGATCTAACCCCACTGACTTGCTAAGTAAATAAACCAGGTTGAAAGAAACCAACAGTGGATGCAGAGGACAACCACCAGATGAAAATCCTTACCCGCCTGAAAACAGACCTTTCAAGAGAAGTAATGTATTTTACCTGGAGGCTAAGAAGTGAGGAGCTTCTCACCACCAGTAAGCCGTCAGCTTTTGAACTTCTCTTGCCTCATTTCCTGAACTTGCCTTCTTGGAAGTGCAGAGCATGCACCATGGGCTACCTGACATGGAAGCTGGTAGAAGCTCCTTCTCAGGAGGGCTCCTCTGCTCACAAGAGCTGGCCGAGCTCTTGGCTGATGTGACACGTGGACCGGTCATGGTCTGGGAAGCCCAGGAGGGCTGCCGGTGTGTGTCGTCTGGGGTGTGGGCTTGAAAGCACCCAGCCTCTCCTCTTCCCCGCCAACCTTAGGACGTTGCTTCTTTGGGCTGTCAAACCCTCAGTGCCAAGCAGGTGGATAGGTCCCATGTTCCTGATTCGGAAGCTGAGCTGAGGAGACTGGAGTGCTGTGACCCATGACTGTGGCCACAGCGGGCACCTCGGGAACTGGCCCTCCTTCCCCTGTTGGACTCAGATGACCTCACCTACTGCTTTGCTCATTGCTCCAGCTCTACCAGCACCTTGACCCTGCCTTTCCTGCACCCCACCCTCTGGCCCCCAGTAACCACAAGGCCACCCTCTCTGCTCTGATCCCGGTTGCCTGCTCCCCTTCTCTCCTCCCCACCTCCAAATAGGACTCCCAGGCCCATCACCCCTCACCCTGCCTGTCTTTGTCTTGTGTCCTGGTTCTTGTGACCAGTGGACATATTTTATATTTATCCATTCATAGTCTGTCTTCGTTCCCATGATTGCAAATGCCACTGGAGCCAGGGGAGGGAGTAGCTACTTTTTTTCTGTTCACTATGAATCTCCAGCATCTAATTCAGTGCCTGACACACAGTTGGCACTCATTACACTAATTTTTTTAATAAATAAATGGATGAATGAATATTAAGCGGCGGCCACAGAGCCCTCCCGCTGTGCTAGGACAAGGGCTCCATCCGCCCTGAAACGGGTTCTATCTCGCGGGGCTGTGATGCAGAGGAATCCGGGGGTCCAGGAGCTGGCCGGGTCGTCTCCCGGGAAGTGCAGGGCTTGCAGGCAGCACCCAGGAAGCCAGCTGACCTGGGGAGTGGGGTGGGAAGCTAAGCCCAGAGGGACGTCAGACAGACAGAAGAGCAACACGCACAAGGCGGTGAGGGAGAGGAGCTCTCAGAGGAGAAACAGAGCCCCCAGAAGCAGGACGGAGTCCGGGGGGCTGGGTCCCAACTGCACGGAGAGAGCCAGCCAAAGGTCCATTGACTGAATCACCCACCACTTTGTGGTCAAGAAGGGTCAGAGGCCTGGCTGTCGGCCTGCACCAGGGGCTGTCACGGAGCCGGGTGGGTCTAAGTCGAACCCCAAGCCGCAGCGAAGAGAAGACAGCCAAGGGGAGGGCGCAGACCGGACGGGCGCACTCTTTCCAGAGGGTGAGCTGTTGGATCCTACAGCAGTAGGTCCCTTTACCAATGAGAACCTGAAGCTCAAGTTTGCTCAAGTGGACCCAGGCCCGCCTTCAAAGAGTGGATCATGGTCAGTCTATCGGTGGGTCCCAAGTACAGACGTGTTTGGGAGACACTCTGAGGTGGCCCAGGGACATGGCACCAAGTGGCACTTCCCACAGGGCAGATGAGTCCTGGCCTTCCCAACTGTCAGTCCCAAGCAGGGAAAGTAGAACAACTTGCACAGGTGTTGGGCACCTGTCTCGGGCACCTCTTCCCCGCCCGCCAATCTTCCTTTCTCACAGAACTCAGAGGCCTTGGCCGGCAGCTGCTTCTGCCGGGCGCATTACGTGACCGGGCTCTGTGACCCAGTCTCTCGAAGACCATCTTTACTGCAGACAAGGGAGGCTCGTTTTTATTCAAGGTGGCGATGCTGAGTTTCTCTTAAAAATGCATTAAGTAAAAAAGTGAGTTAACTGTAAAAATGTAGAAAATCAATTAAGTAATGTTAACTAACAGGTGGCCTGGAGAAAGGAGAGAGCTCGGCCGGGGAGGTGGGGCAGGGTCGGGCACCATGGGCCACAGCATGCTACGAAGGTCATCTGGCCGTGCCCGGAACCTGGGCTCCAGAGAACCAGACGGACGGGGTCTTCACCGTTCCAGCGGGTGCAGTGCGCCATCCCCACCCCCACCCTCCCCGGCCCCCATTCATGTCTACTGGGAACCTCAGGATGTGACCTTATTTGGAAATAGGGTCTTTGCAGATGTTAGGAGTTAAGATGAGATTGTACTGGGTTAGGGTGACTCCTAATCCAACGATGGGTGTCTTGTAAGATGCAAATTTGGACACAGAGACAGACATACAGAAGGTCATGGGACAACAAAAGCAGAGAAGGCGGTGAGGCGGCTGCCAGCCAGGCTCAGAAACCGGAAGGGGCAGGAGGGATCCCCCCCGAGAGACTGTGACGGAGCGAGGAGTGACGGTCGGTGACTGGCACGTGGCTTCCGTTCCAGCCTCCAGACCGTCCAGAGACCCGGCGCCTGTCTGAAGCCCCCCAGCACGTGGGGCTTTGTTAGAGCGGCCCCAGGACACCGCAGCAACCGCTTTCTGAAAACTGACCAACAGGTGATGAATTCACAATCAAGAAAAATGGCCTGATATGGTACATGGATGAGCATTTTGATTTCCGTAGCGAATTCCTTCCTTGCAATTGTTATCCTGGGTGAATCCTGAAGCCACGAGGAGAAAACACAAAATTCTGACCCAACCCTTGGGGTCGTCACAATATTAAGCAAATTTTATCTTAAAAAAAGAAAGAAAGAACTCCTGACCTTTACATGAAAAATAGGTTTTTGCCAATGTATACTTTTATTTCCAATAAATTTGATGAAATTGGACAGTAGGACAGGTGGCTTCGCTTGGAATAATCATCCTTCTGGATATATCCTTGTCTTGTTCTCACTTACAGCTTTAGAGGCATAAAAGCATATTTTCATAAAACCAGCCCTTCCATATGAAAGCAGATTTATCATTCAGATCCATCATTAATTTCCCAATGACATTCTCACTGGCCATAAAAAAGACTTAGAGCTCTTTATGAAAATTTTATTCCAGAGCAAACGGTCTTGGAACATGGTTCACACCGACCTCTTTTAACCTCTGGTTCTCTGTGTTATTATTATTAAGTAATAACGTCGCTTCCTGCCGACATCACTCTTCCCTCTTTGTACTTCAGGAAACAAGAGATGCCTTTCGGAGTGGAGGACAAGTCAGTGCTTAGTCCTGCCTCGCGCTCCTGGCTGGCCCCATGTGCCTGCTGAGATGGCAGTCTTCCATCATCTTTTATGAGTACATCAACTTATTTGCAATTAAGTTTAGATTGTCTAATAAAATCTGGTGACATTTTAGCTTACGGTTTATGTCCCAGTAAAAGGCTCCAAATGTTATTGCCATGAGAATCCATGTGACAACTCAACATAAACCTTTGATTTCAGGCTGGACAGCTGACGGTGCATGTAGAAATGGCAGGGGAGGGCCATGGAGGGGCCGGGGGTCAGGACAGTTGACGAGTCCAGGGGCTGGGTTTTCACAGCCAAGCTCTCCGTCTAGAAGTCAGGCACGCCAGGGCTTCCCTCCCTCCCCATCTACTGATCAGCCTCTTGTATTTATTTGTACTGTGGTAAGAAACGTAACATGAGCTCTGCCCTCTTACCACACTGTTCGGTGCACAACACCCAACTAAGGGCACCATTTTGCGGAGCACGAAGACCTTCAGAGCACATTGATCTGGCATGGCTGAGACGTTACCCCCACTGAGCGTCACCTCCTGTCTTCCTCTCCCTCTGGCCCAGGGCAGCCACCATTCGACTCTGTACCGGCGAGACTGTTCGATTCCTCATGGAAGTGGAATCGTGCAGCATTCGTCCTCCAGTGACTGGCTTATTTTACGCAGTGTGACGTCTTCCAGGTCCACCGTACGGTTGCATATGGCAGGACTTTCTTCAGCTGAAAGGCCGAATGATATTCTACTGTACGGGCATACCGCATTTTCGGTACCTGCCCACCCACAGGAAGACACTTGCATTATTCTGTGTCTTGATCCCTGTGAATATGGTCGCCGCAGACGTGCAGTGTGGCCGTCTCTTCAGACCCTGGTTTCACTTCTCTTAGAGAAGGCCCCGGCGGTGGGGTTGCTGGATGGGAATGGGCTGGACGTGAGCCTTGGATTTGGGCAGCAGATGTGAGGGCTGAAGAAATCTCTCAGGGCGTCAGACTTGCTAGTAGGATTGCTTCTGATCCTGAAGTGAGGCCTCCCCGCTCGGCTTGGGTAAGGTTACTTTCTTTATAGTCAGCCATACAGGTCCCCAGTGAACTTCCAGCTCAGGAGTTCTCTGCTGGGAGTGATCTCCTTGCCCAGGGACGTTTGTCTGGAGACGTGTTCTGGTTGTCACACCTTGCAGGAGGGCTGCGGGCATCCCCGGGTGGGAGCCAGGGACACTGCTCCTCCTGCAGCGATGCGCGGGACCGCGCCGCCGCCGGGAACAATCCTATCCCACGGCTGAGAAACGCTGGTCTGACTGAGACGGGCCCTGACGCTTGACTTTTCGAAGTGGCTGCTTGAGTCTTCTCCGTCTTTTCTCCTTGGATCACGATCTCGCTCAGTCCTTGAAAATGGGAAGTGAAAACACTGAGCAAGTTCAGGGGGTGGCCAGCCAGCCTCCAGCCCCCGGGAAGCATGTGGGGTTTGAGAAGAGAGGAGGTTCTAAGAAGAGAATTTGCAGCCAGTTTGGGGAAGAAGGAAAAAGAAAAAAGGAAAAACCAAACCAAAACCAAACCCATGATCTGCTTTGGTTTTCTGTTGAAAGAGCGGCCCCTTTGAAGCAGTGACTTCATTGTCAAAGAGGACGCACATTCTCGGAGGAAAAATCACCCGGTGCTTTTGGAAGTAGCATTCCAGAAGCCCTCAGGATGTACAACCCCAAACTATGCTAATGGGTGCGCCGGATGAACTCCTGGGCGTAATGTGGATGGGTGTGGACTACTCCACGAGTCTTACATCTTAAAAGCTTACAGATTCCAGAAATGACACCAGTTCATGCATAAAATATCCGATGCCAGAGCACGGTCATTTTCCTGTTTGCCCTTGTGTGGGGATCTGGGTTATAAAGTATTGCGGTTAGACCCGAAAATCCTCAACCGTGTGGAAAGAGGCCCCTCTATTTATAGCTCTCCTCATGGTGACTTACAGCGTCTGCATTAATCTCCATCCGAATTCTGAGCCCCCAAACGCCTAAGGAGATATGCTAAACCCTTCTCCCCATGGCATTCTTCCAGACAGAATTTAAGAGACACTCGAGGATGGCACATTTATCCTGAGTTTGCAGTTTCCTAAACACGAAGAAGATGAACGGCTCTCAGTTAAGGAACACGGGTCAGATAGGAGCTTGAAATGGAATATTTGAGCTGACACAGGAGAGAAATACTGAGAGTGACTCCATAGAGTTCCTGCACCTCGAAGCTTCACAAGACGCCGTGATTAGAAACAGATTGAGGTCGGAGAGCATGGTCCTATTTGAATTAATGAAAGAGCCAAATTGCCCAGAGCTCTGGTGTCTGGCTGCTGGGCTTGGAGGGGCTGCGGTGACCTCGTCTGTGGGGGGGAGGCAGCAGCTGGGCCTTGTCCTGGACTTCCCTCTTCCACTAGTTTGGTAATTTGAGATTCCAAATAGAATTCAGTGGGGGAAAAAAACCCACAAAATGACTCTTATTAATTCAAAGGGGGAAGGACTGTTAGTGAGAATTGGAAGGGAACTATTGAAAGAGAGAAGATCGGCTTTTCTACTCTTGGATGCTGAGGAAGCTCGCAGAGTGGAAGATAAATGGGCCTCATGGTCAAGCAGGCCTTGGTCGGATCTGAGAGCCTCTTCCCCGGTCTGTGACCTTAACTTGGCTGAGTCGCCAGAGCTCACGGGGGCCGCTGCAGCAGAGGGTCTGGACGGTAGCCCTGTGTAAATGCACAGAGAACACGGGGTCATGGACCGACGGCAAGTGAATGGAGGTCTCGGTCCCCACCTTGGGCTCGCGTTGACGTCGCTAGGCCCTGAATCATTTAGAATTCTTCGGTAACAAGAGACGGAACCAGCAGGGGTGATGTTAAGCCACGAAGAGATTTACTAGGAGGCTGTTGGGTGGCTGGTCCCTAGAGAGGACAGAAATGCTGAAGACTGAGGCCCAGGAGCAAGAAAGAAGCCGGGGAAACCACCTTCTCCGCGGAGAGGGGAGCTCTGCTGGGCATCACCACTGGATTCAGGCTGATGACATTTGTTTGGGTTTGTGACCCAAATCTGTCCAGCTTTGGGTCCCCAACCTGTTCCTTCCAGGTGGGTAAAGCACCTTCACGAGAGGCCCGAAACCTCAGCGTGGCCCCTGCAGGGAAAGGCCGATGCCGGTGGCCGCAGCCACGGTGCTAACTGTCTGCTACTGCCCCACAGGCCTGGGTCCTGCCCGCCCCACGCGCCCAGTCCTGGGTCCCTCTTAGCACCTCTGCCAGCTGGATAAGAAGGTGCTGTCAGTTCTGAGTCAGCTGCCCCAGCTTGTTTATCTGAAGTCGGGATTTTGCAGAGGTAGCGGCTGTCACCGCAAATACTCCTGTCGCCAGGCAGGCAGCAGCAAGCGGCATATGCTCCTGTCTTCGGGAGTTTGGGAGCCTTTCTAATGATGCACTCCAAAACTTGGCCTTAGATCTCAAAAGTTTCCAAGTTAATGAATAGCCAGAGTCCCCAGAAACAATGCGAGCAAATGTTTATTCCAGTGCCCTTCACAGGCCCACGCTCTGTGCGTGGGTTTGAATGAACACTGAATAAATTATTGGCACGTGCTACTTCATGCAAATACCCAGCTCCCCGATTGTGCCCCTGTGCAATGACAGCTTTAGCATTCTGCGGGAAAACTCCTTAGATTTGTTTCAAAGTGTCTTATTCTGCAAGATGATATGAAGAAATCTAGGCGAAGAAAAAAAGAAAAAGAAAAAAAATCAGGCATATTGGCTAATTTAAAAAAAAAAAAACTTGCAAAACTAAGAGAGAGATGAACAGCCTCCAAATTTCAGGCTTATGAAATATTTATTCAGTGGCAAAGAAGACACTGAAGTCGGAAATGAACTTTGCAAAGTAATTACTTTTGATCCCAGCAAAATGCATTCAGAGGCCTTCAGGTAAACATCACCTCTGATAGGCAGGAGGTGAATTGTGAAGCAACATTATGCTTTTAAAGGAAACAAGGAATGAATGAAAGTAAGCTTGAAGGGCCTGTCGAAAAGCATTCTGCTTCACGAGAAATGTTTTCGACGATGGTCTTGGAAAGGACAGCAGAGATGTGAATTCAGGAAGGTAAGATATGATCAATCAGTAAATGAGAAAAGCCACAGGCAGGAAGCCCAGGAAGGGGTTTCTTGCTTCTTAAAGAAACTTTAAATGATGCCCATGTATTTAAAAAATAAGAGTATGTGCCACTAATTTTGATAAAGATCTTTAATGCACATTAAAATGGAAATACGCTCAAACTGAGCATCTCCTGGGAAAGTGTCCCTGGTTGTGTCACACTTGTTTTCCATTTTGCTCCAGTGCTCTTATGAAAATAGCTTCCTCTTCAATACTCCCAGAGTAGAAGGATGGCATTTCAGGGAGAAAGGAGCGCTTTTTGTTTTTTTCTTTTTTCTTTTTTTTTGGTTTTAATAAATTCTCCAGGGAGAGTTTGCTCAGTGTGAGCATGTAAGCTTTTCCAAGGTGTTTACCTGGGTGCTGTTTCCAGGGACGTGTGTTAGCGTCTATTCTTTCGTCTTTCGAATTGTAGGCCTGTGTGAGAACAGGCCAGGGTCCACTCCCAAGCTCACTAGTGTCAAGAAGTAAGACCACTGACCAAGGAACCTGTAAAAAAGTGACCCCGGTTCCCGGTTAACACATAGATGGCGGGTATCCCACAGCTCCCGGTGTTCCTGGGTCTCCACAGACCCAGCAGAGACGATCTTATGGCTTCAGAGACAGAAAGCTCCTCTGAGGGCTATTCTCACCTGGGGCGAGCAACCAGCACCTTAGGAAGGCAGGCACACCCTCCCCTTTTCATTCCCCGGAGATGTCAATGTCAGGCCTCATGCAAACAGATCTCCCTCTTTGAAAGTTGTTATGAGAAGTATTTTATAAATTCTTCATATAAAAAAAAAAAAGAGTAGAAAAATCTGAATGTGTCTCCTTGCTTTCATAAAAACCCTAAAACAGTCTTAAATGCCATTTCTGAAACCCTGTTTCTAGAACCTTTCCCTTGAAATCTTAGGACACTATTTGAAAAGCAACAAAAAATCCCCTTCACCTCCCTAGCTCATAAGAAGTAAAAGTCGACCATATATTTGAAAGAAAAGCCCGAAATAGGTATATCTTTTTTCCCTGCTGGATTACAGAGCAGCAGAGAAGGTGAGCGAAGATTCAGAATAGTAATAAAGGTCAAGTCATCCCCCAAAGAGGGCTCGCCACTAATCTCAGCCTTTGTAATTGGAAAAATTGTGCATTTTGAAGATGTGCTTTGGAAGATCCGGAAAACAAGGCAGAAGTGTTATCTTTGGGGTTATCCGATGGGGCTGAACCTCACTGCCCATCAGGAGTGGGAGCGTTGGCGGGGCATGTTTCAAGCACACAACAAATGCTTCCTGAATGCCAGCGTGAACCAGTCCAGGGAGTGGGCTTTGTGCACAGGTGAGTTACCAGGAAAAGCGTCCCAGAAGGGAGTGGGACCACGGGACAGGAAAAGTGGAGAGAGACTAGACAAGGGTACCCTGGAGGTGACTTCATCAGGATCCTCCAGGGGAACTAGGAGAGGTTTCTCAGACGGGGGCTTGCGCAGGTCTACAGCTGTTAGCCATGGGCTTCCGGCTGCCCAGGGAGCCATGAACCTTGGGCATCTCCGAGCCAGTGCAGGGAAGGGGCTGTGGGAGCCTCTGAGCTGACCCTGGGAACAGCCACAGTAACAAGAAGCTACAAGTCAAAACCCAGAGAAGTCAAGGGAAGAGGGGCCTTGCTCAGAAATGGTGAAGGGGTCAGGAGGGGTCTGGCTGGCGCACCCCCGGTGCCCTTTGCGACAGGCACTGCAAACGAGAAGCCAGAGTACAGGAGGCCTGCGCGCCCCGCGAGAGCGCACGGGCACTCGGTGCGCGTGTGTGGCCCCGTGGACCGAGCCCTCCCGCAGGCGAGTGCACTGAGGCTGGAGAGCAGAGGTCCCTCGCCGTAAGGTCCTCCCGGCCAGCCAGTCAAGGCCAGCTGCGCTGACTCCAGAGCCGCCCGCCCGCACCCCACTCCGTGCGTCTCCGCCGGAGCCGAATGTCCTCCCGCCGTTTTGTTCCGAGACTCTTCGGCCCAGACGGTTTGCTCCCGGAGATGAAGGCCACCCGCGCCGCCGCCCCGCTACTCTGCGCGCTTTGTGGATCCCGCTGTGTTGGGGTGACTGCGTCTTTTCTTCTGTGAGGAAGACAGGCAAAGGCCCCTTTCTCCCCCAGCAGATGTGTCGGTATTGCTAAGTGACAGCGAGAAGTCATTAGCGCCCGCGCCCCCCTGCCAGCAGCCCGCGCGGAGGCCGCGCTCCTGTCAGATGGCACCGGCGCGCGGGGATAATTCATGGCCCCTCCACGGCCCGGCTCTGCGCGCGGCGGGCGGCTCAGCTGCTGCTGGAGGAGGGAGCCCGGCAGACAGCGTGGCGTGGGCTTCCTTCTGAAAGAGGGTTTTTGCCCACAGAACCAACTGGCTGGCGACCGGTTCTGACGGATTGTTCAGAGCACACAGCGACACCCAGTAAAGCCACTCAAAGCCGAGGCCTGAGAACAGCGGCAGAGGTGTGGGGCCCCCCCTTAAAGGCCATTGGTCGCTCGGCGAGTTTATTCATTTCACCCCTTGAGTCCTCCTGGAGCCCCGCCTCGGGAATGCCCCTGTCCTCAACAGGACAAGCCACGGCCAAGGGCTTCCTTAGTGTCTCAGCTGCGGGCAGGGGCCCACGATGGCAGCCCCAGCCTGAGGGTCCCAGGCGTGGTCTGGGCCGGTCTGCTGAGAGGCCGGGCAGCCACAGAGGGAGTCGGTTCCCTCAGCCACTGGGAGGGCGTCCAGGAGGCAGGACATACCGAGCAGGGCCCCAGGGAGAGGGGCTGAGCTTATTTGGGCAATGGGGTTTCTCCTCCTATTTCACACCCAGGATGAAGTCATTTCCAAGTTTCAAAAATTTACTAACAGACAGACACATGCATCTGTCACAATAGGGTCTCGGAAGGCAAGTGGCCAAGCTCTCCTTGTGTACGTGTATGTGTGAGTGTGAGTGCGTGTGTGAGGGTGTGTGCATGCGTGTGTGTCCATCTCTGTGTGCGTGGTAGTGTATGGCACACGTGATCCTGTGTCTGTCACTGTGCTCACCCCTGAGTGTGAGCTCATGCGTGTGTTCAAGGGTGTGTGTGTGAATATACGCGAATGTGAGTGCCTATGGCAAAGGGTGCACCCGTGTGCCCGTGACTGTGCGTGTACCCGAGTGGCACACACGTGTTCACATGTATGCATGAGCATGCATATGTGCACACACACGTGGAGGTATGTGCAATGTTGTATGTACGGCATGTGTGTCTGTGTGACCGTGTGTGTCTGTATGTGCCTGTGTGAATGTGCACATGCACCGAAGGCTGAAAATATCCCCTCTGTTCACCCGTGTCCACATCTGAAACTCTTCCTGGAATTATAAACCCAACATGCTCCTGGAATTACACTTCTCTTAACTCACCTTCCTTCAGCCTTCCCAAAGTCCTGGGGTCTTTGAGGCTTTCCTATTGTACATGCCTAGGCTGGCCACTTGTTCCACAATTACTGGAAGCCTTGGTGTCCTCTGTCATTCCCTTACTCTCCCAACCATGAGAGACAGATGCGAAGTCACGGGGTCTTTACTCTTTATTTTACTTTATTTTATTTATTCATTTACTTATTTATAGGGGCGGGAGTGGGGGAGAGGCAGAAGGAAAAGGGAGAGAGAAAAACCCCAAACAGGCTCCTTGCCCAGCATGGAGCTCAGTGCACGGCTCGATCTTATGACCCTGAAATCATGACCTGAGCTGAAATCAAGAATCAGACGCTTAACTGACGGAGCCACCCAGGTGTCCCACAAGGTCTTTACTCTTTAATGAACTTAATTGTTTTTTAATTGAAGTATAACACACAGAGAGAGAAAGAATTCATAAATGTATAGCTAGGTAAGTTTTCACAGAGTAAACACACCCATACAATCCCTACCCAAGTCGGGAGAAAATACGTGGCCATCCTCTTGTGTCCCATCCTGGCTACGAGTCCCCACATCCCCAAAGATCATTCTCAGGCAACACAGAATATGCCACGTGGGTTCTGCCTTTTCTGAGCTGTGCGTAAAGGGACCCACACAGGAGGTCTGCTTCTGTGCGTGACTTCTTGTAGGGGACACCCACCCTCCCACTGCTTGTAGTGGCATTTCCCCTTTTAATGTCTATAGAGTGTTCTTCTGCAGGAATGTACCAAATGCATTTATCCATCTTATTACTGACGGGCACTTGGCATGGTTCCAGATATTGTCTATTTCAAATAATACTTCTATGTATGAATATCCTTAAAAGTTGCTTTTGGTGGAAGTATATACGCATTTCCATTGAGTATATACCCAAGAGTGGAATTCTGAGTTTCCTTGATTCTTTGCCTGGACCCCAGCAGCAGCCTGAAACCAGGTTTGCCTTGATCTACCCCAGCCTGTACTCCCCATGCTATAGAGCACATCTGCAGGAAGCCTAGTTCAGCTCTGCTCAGCAGCTCTCGGAGGGTCCCCCAGCTGCAGCATATGATCGACCTTCTGGATGGTTTTTATGCAGCACACTACGGAATAGGGCTACACATTCCTCGTGCAGATTCATGCCTCTTGGCAATGAGATGTGGCAGACCTCACTGTTCATCCACTCCCTTGAATATGGACTGGTCTCCCAAGCTGTTTTGACCCACTCCGTGTGGTAGAAGTGACTCCAGACTGAGGCGTCCAGAGACCCTGCTGCTGCTTTTCTCACTTCCTGGGACGCAAGATGAAATGCAATGGCAGGCCGGGGAAGAGAAGTCAGGGCGCCCTGACAAAAGCCAGCCCTGCCAAGCCCCTAATCACCGCTTCCTAGACATCCTCTCACTCACTACAGGCCCCCATCAGAGGGGGGCCTGTCACCCTGTTGGTGGCCACGAAGACAGAAGCCACAGGCGCTGACACGAGACCAAGATGAGGTGGGACTGAACCCAGGAGTTAGCTGCACAGCTGTGGCATGTCCACCGTGTCACTTTTCCTCGCACAGACACATGGGAGACTCTCAGAATACCTACCAAGGATAAACGAACTCGAGTTACTGGACCCCTAAGTGTTAGAGCGTCATCATTTCTAGGCATCTCTGCTAGGAAGTGACTTCAGCCAACTAAGGACAAGAGTGGGAAACTAAATGATTTCCCAGTAGAAACTGCCTGGCAGGAAACACACACAGACATTGTTTTCTGGTTAAGCTGGGGGCTCAGAGCACTTCCCCGTGAGGAAGCGCTGGGTTGGCCCACCGTGACGCACTCCACATTCCTCAGCTCCGTGAGCCCGGGAGGTTCTGCTGGTACTGTCATTTCACACGTAATGAGACCAAGGCTTGAGTGGTGAAGCCGTCCCCAGTCCCACAACTAATAACGGCAGCCCTGGCATCCATCCCAATCTCCCCTGGGCTGTTCATCTATTTAACAACTGTTTATTGAGCCAATACTATCTGCTAACTTCAGAGACAAGGGTGCGAACTCGGTGGGAACACCTCCATCCTCTCTGAGACACATTCTAGATGTCCTTCGAGTTGACATCAGGGCAGCTCCTGCTATGCTGGGCTTTCTAGTTCCAAGACCAGCCTGTTGGAGGGCAAGCCATTGCTGGGTGCTGTCACTGGCTGGTTGTGTCCCAGGGCTTATTCCTTAGACTACTAACACGTCAGTGCGGCTGGAACAATGTAAAGCCTTGCAAGCCTCCTGCACAGCTTTGCCTTGGTAAAAACTGAGCTGTTGTAACAAACTCCCAACAACTCCTTCTCTGTCTCACCCCCTCCAGGTAAATCTACTGCCCGAGTCTGCAGCTGCTCTGAGTGATGGCCTCCTCTGGTGCTCAGTGTTGTTTAACCACAAAGAGTTCACGGTAAATTTTGCTTAAGTAATAATTCATATATGGTTGTTTTAGCATTGGAAGGGTATTATCTTCTTAATCTTTCTTAGATAAGCATTGATAAGGGAACGCAGGCAGTAAAACACTTC
Source organism: Mustela nigripes (assembly GCF_022355385.1). Classification (NCBI taxonomy): domain Eukaryota; kingdom Metazoa; phylum Chordata; class Mammalia; order Carnivora; family Mustelidae; genus Mustela; species Mustela nigripes. The sequence continues at coordinate 137,604,376 of NC_081563.1, forward strand.
TTCGGATTTTGCAGGGTTGTATAACAGGGGTCACATTCTCAATGAGCCCAAATGAAATTTCCTCCACTTAATGCTCTTGCTCATTGGTTGTTATTTGGAAGAATGATGATGAGTATTTGAGAGGTCTTTCAGATGGAACTTTAGAACTCACATTTAATATTTATGGCACAGAAAGGCCTGAGTTGGGATTTCCGAAGGCAGAGTGTGGGGACAGCAGAACCTGGTTCTGGGCGTTGCTCAACCCGACATAAATCACACGTTCCATCAGGATGCAGGCTGGACCCAGAATAATGTGAACGCTCTACGCCACTTGCTGACGTTAACAACGCACTTCATTTATTTTAAATATTCTAAAATTCAGTGCCTAGCCTCGGTGCTTCTTTATGTCACACATTATACCCCTTCCTATGCGTTTTCTAGCTTAGCACCAGAAGGCAGAGCTCTGACACCATGGGGTCAAACGCTACTTTGGTTCTTTAAAAGTCCTTTGCACTGCTGACCTTGGGATGCCTCAGTTTCTTCATCTGTCAAGAGCGAAACGGCACCGTATCACACTCACGGCGCTGTTACAAGGACTGAAGGAGACAATGCATCACGCCTGGCCGGAAGCAGGTCCTCACCCACTGCTGTGACCACTGCTGCTGTGCGCTGGGTTGGGGGTAGGGCGTGATCGGTGCAGATGGGCAAAAAGTATCTAGCTTCCTAGAGAAGCTGCGACTGGCAGAAGAACCCCTCGAGTAGTGGGTGGCATTCCTTCGTCAAGCAGGAGGGTGGGGACGAAAGTCACTTCGGTCCCGGGCAGGGCGTGGGCAAGGCAGGGGAGGCATCTGCACGCTGGTGCGCATTCTCATCTGCTTCTCTCTCTGGAGGAGGACGGCTGGCTTGCCTAAATGTGTGTTCATCCTGTTCCTTGAGTCACATGGCCCCATTCTCCCTGCATTTTGAGTATGTCTTCCCATTCATTTGTGTTTGGACGCAGGGCTCTGGCTCCGGGAGAAAATACTGCGCATCAGCTGCTGGTGCAGAGCGTGTACAGTCGCCGCTCTGTGCTGGCGCAGGGGCCCCCGGGGGTGCACGGGACAACTGTGGGGGAGGGAAGAACGCCTGGGCTGTGGGGGCGCATGCTGTGAGGGTCCTGCCGAGCGGAGGCGGGGCTCTATTCTGGGGGCGGGGGGAGTTCTGCCGTTAGCATCTGTTTGTTATTCATAGAAGAAAGCAAAATTTTACAGAAATAAGACAAATGTTCCATGCAACCGCACAAGTTTTCTTGTCAAATTAAAAACATAAATGGTGTAGCAGCCGCTTAAATATTTTCTGCTTCTTTGTGTCACCTTCAACAAAATGAAGAAGAAAAAATGTGGGAGGAGATGACAAGGGAGAAAATGCTGGCACAGGTGAGGCTAGGTTTGTTGGCTTCACAAATCACCAGATTGTGTTCCTGTGCCACCTGGAGGGCCGCCAGGAGAGGTGTGAGAGAGGGTGAGGCCACTTCTGAAAACCGTCTGTCGCAGCTTCTCCGAGCGCTCTGCTGTGCCCACTTTGCTGCACTGTTCGAGGATGTGAGCCGACCAGCTCCTGGCACCGGGCCCATCCCAAACATCCGCAACCCGGATCTGTGCAGATGAAACCGAAGCTGTCGATCTTGTCCCGAAACAGAAGCGAGCCTCCCGCGCGCCTCAGCCAGGGACAAGGTATTCCAAGAGGAGATGGTCCTGGAAACCATGCCCTCCGTCTCCACTCAGGCTTGCACAGTCAGCAGGCAACCGGCAAGATACCCAAGCTGGAAGGAGCTGTTGGTGGAGCTGAGGCATGTGGAAGCCGCTGGATGGGAGAGCGGCCCACAAGTCAGGCAACGGCAGGAACCTGCTGGACTCTGGTAAGGAAGCCACCATTGCTGCCTGCAGCCAGAAGCAGGGCTTGAACGTGAGCCACGGTGGGGGGCTGGAAGATTCCAGAAGGCTCTGCCTCTGCTGCTGCTGGTGCTGGAGGCTGCTTATCTTCTGCCTTCTGCACTTCATGGGAACAGCTCTCAGAGGCAGAATCCAAACCACGCTCCTACTGGAAAGGGATTCTGGAAAATGTAACGCCCAAGCGTCTAAGCCCTGGGATGACAGGGCCCAGCTGCTGCAGGGACCGGGCGGTGTGAATGCCGACAGCCCGTAGCCGGCCCGGCCCACTCGTGGCGACTCAGCATCCAAACCCATATTCAACCCGTGTTCGATCTCCAAACAGCAATCACAGAATCATCATCATGTTTCTTCACACGAAATGAGAAATGCTCTCTTCCATGCAGGGAAAAAAGAGACCCACAGTCCCATTAGTCACAGGATAAATTTCTGAGCGGTCCCCATCCTCCTTCTTCAGACAAAGTCACCCTTAGACTGGGGCCTGCAGCCTGCATTACTAGGTCAGCGATCAATACACCTCCCGTAAGTTGGCAGAGACGGGGAGGGCAGGAAGAAGATGCTGGCTGACGATGTAAAAGACACGTCGTAAAGCAAGTAAGAAAATCCCTGTAAGTACCTGAGTCCTTGCTTCTAGTAACTGGCTGAAAAGCCTTTTGGTATTTATAAATCCCTTCTCCACCACCCACCAGTCCACATCACTGCCGCGCGCCAGTCATCCCCAGCTGGCGTGATTTCACCAAAGCCCCATTCCTGAAGGACTGAGCCCTCCGTGGTCTGGCCTGCTGGGAGTTTTCTTCTGGAAGTCCAAAGGGGGCCCCGGCAGGCCTGTGCTTCCCATCTCCTGGCCCCGCTCCACCACATCCCTCTACTAGAAGCACGCCCGGTGAGCTCGGCCAGCACAGGCTCTGGAGAAGGAGAAGTCTTGCTTTGCTACGTTATAGCCTCAACTTCTGGCATTTCTCTGTTGGAAACCAAAACCTCGAACTCTGCCAGGCCGAAGGTTGCAGGGATGGGCGTTAAACGTCCCGTGTTCGGGTTGTTGGGTGTGTTAGTGAGAGAAGCCACTTGCATCTCTGCTCCCTAGTTCCCACATCCACATATTCTGGCCAGGGGAGGCACAGCAGCATAGACGGGGCACTGGGCCGGAGCTGAAATTGCTCCTTGTCCACGCCTCATCCCGGCAGGGTGCGCTCCCTCCTATAGGCACCAAAACTGACTCTTCGAAAAGCCATTCCCCATTCTGCCTGATAATAAGACTTCCCGTATAGCTATAGGAATTCAGTCAATGCAGCCCTCGGGGAACGGACAGATCAGTGAAACAGAACACAGCGCTGAGTAGTTGGACCCATGCAACTCTGCCCACCGATTCTCACAAAGGTGCAAACGCAATTCAGTGGAGGAGCGAGAGCGTTTCAACAATGGTGATGGATCGAGTGGACGTTCATAGGTTAAGGGAAAAAAAATAAAACAAATCTTGACCTAAATCTCACACCTAATACCAAAATTAACTCACAATGGATCATGTATTTAACATAAAACTAAAATATAAAAATTCTAGGAAAAAACCCCACAGAACAAAATCTTTGGAGTCTAGGGTTAGGTGAACAGTTTTTAGACTTAACACCAAAAGCTCAATTCATAAAGGAAAAAAAAAATACACTGACTTCATCAAAGTTTTGTTTCGTGAAGCTCACGTGAGGAGTATAAAAAGGCAAGGTACAGACTAGGAAAAACTTATAGAGACTATATATCTCATAAAGGATTAGTAGCTAGAATATATAAAGAGTTCTTAAAACTCAACAGTAATAAAAACCTTAAACAATCTAAGAAGAAAACAGACAAAAGACAGAGATATTTCACAGAAAGGACATACAGACAGCAAATAAGCCCACAAAAAGACAGTCAGCATCATTAACCATAATGAAAATGTAAGTTAAAACCACAACAAGATATCACTACACACCTATCCGAATGGCTAAACCTTAAAAAAGAGAAAAAACAGTGATAACACCAAATACTGGCAAGGATGCAGAGAAACTGGGTCACTCATGTCACTTGGGGGAATGTGAAATGGGACAGCCATTCTGGAAAGCAGTTTGGCACTTTCTCGTGAAACTCCATACGTAGTTACCACGCAAGTCAACGATTGCTCTCTTGGGCATTTATCCCAGTGAAATGAAAACTTAGGCTCACATAGAAACCAAGGCATGAGTGTGTATAGCAGCTTTATTCATAGCAAACCCAAGCTAGGAACAACTCTTATGTCCTTTGGTGGGTTAATGGTTAAGCAAACTGTAGATCCACCAAACCATGAACTACTACTCAGTAATCAGAAGGAACAAACCGTGGATATGCACTTACTTGGATAAATAGCATAGGAATTATGAGTGGAATAAAGCCAATCCCCAAAGCGATATACTTGTGTACACCCGATTCCATTTATGCAGCTTTTTTGAAATGATGACATTAAAGAAACGGAGAAGAGATTAATAGCCGCCAGGGGTTGGTGAGGGGTCAGGTGCGGGAGGTGCGTTTGGTTATAAAAGACTCGTCTGAGGACCCTTGACCGGATCCGCTCTCCGTCTGGACTGTGGTGTGGATACATGGACTGGCTCATGGGATAAAAGTGCACAGGACGAAACACGCACAAGCACCTACGCGTGCGCGCACACACACACACATACACATACTGACAGAGTGTGAATGAGATGGGTGCACAGGGTCAAGCCTGGTTTTCTGGTTGTGATCCTGTATTTCAGTTTCACCAGATTTACCCCTGGAAGAAACGGATGAAGGCTACAGGGGACCCGTCCGCATCATTTCTTAGAACTGCGTGTAAATCTACCTCAAAATAAATAAATTGAAAAAAAAAAAAAAAAGTTGGGAGGCAGTGGTAAGGAATAGTAAACCCCAGAGTAGCTCCAATGGCTCATTTCCTCTGCTATAAAATGAGTTCCTGGGGCAGAGCCCCTGCTTCGGTAGCAATCGGCCCCATGGATGATCGGACGATCAGGGCACACTCACGCCAACCCACCCGGAGTCTCCCCGTCAGTCTGACGGCCGGCCGCTGTGCTATACCTGGTCTACACGTGGGTGACACTCGTTGCCCAAGTCTTACATTTAAAGTAAATAAAAATACCTATAAAGGTAAATGTAAGGAACCAATTTGTATGTATGAAGTGACTGTATGATAATTGTATGTTCAGCTACTTAATGCTTTGCCTTGTTTGATACTGCATAATAAATCTATCATATTGTATGATAATTTTGTGATTATGGTAGAAGAGTTTTACATCCTGCTACCCAAATGCATCACCTTGTTTGCATTTCTTGCTTGAAATTTTCTTAAATGGAAGAAGTCTGTATGAAAATAATAGTGTGGCTGGTGGGAATATAAATTTATATAGTTCTCTTGGGAGTTAACATGACATTCGACTTTAATGAATTTATCGTAAGAAAATAACTGTGATCCCAGGGTCCTGGGATCAAGCCCCGCATCGGGTTCTCTGCTCAGCAAGGAGCCTGCTTCCCCCTCTCTCTGCCTGCCTCTCTGCCGACTTGTGAGCTCTGTCAAATAAATAAATAAAATCTTAAAAAAAAAAAAAAAAAAGAAAAGAACTGGACAAGTATGAAAAGATGTATATGGAAAGCTATTAAGTAAAGTATTATTTATAATCGTGAACCACTGGAAACAAGCAACGTGTCCAAACAAACAGGAAGAGCCTGGGGAAGCCGTCGTGCTGCTGCACCATGTGAGATGACTGAACAAGATCCAGCTGTTCAGGGTGACGCTGTGTTTCTGTGTTTACTACAGTGAGAGACGCTCCGCGTAAGTTAGGTTGACATCACTGGGTTTCACCCGAGGATGCGGCACGAATCCATACTTACCTGTAGAGCGCCCGGCTCTCCGCGTGGGTTTTCAGAAGCGCTACAAACAGGGCATCCTCATTTGGAAGGAGAAAGACCCAAACTTAACTGTGCTAATCTGTGTGGGAGATTTCAGCTAATTAGGTTTTTAAAAAAATGTAACCCTTTGGGCATATATAATTATTTTCCCTAATGATTACTTATATATGTAAAAATAATAAAGTCTCCTGAGTTTTCACATTACAAGAAGTTTTATCATTTTGATTTTCCATTTTTAATAGATTTATTGCATGGGAAAATCTGCATGAAAACAGCATCATTTATTTTCTATCTGATTAAGAGAGACAGCTTCGTTCTGAGAGCAGAACGAGCCACGACGGCAACACCTAGCAGGAAGTTTCAGGTTATGAGTATTGAGGAGGTGCCCTTGGAAAGACGGGGCTGAGTTTGGTCCTAAGAGCTAAACATTTAGAGGCCAAGAAAAAGAGGTTGACTGTGAGTTCTTTGAGGGGAGGGATCTCTCCCTTGTTCACGTCTAGGTCCCCTGCGCCTGGGTCTGCCTGCTCTAGGCCAGCACTGCAGAAGGAGCAGTGACCTGGGGAGCCACAGCCCTGGCTTCGGTGGGGTCCAGCAGAGAGTAGAAGCAGCAGCAGAGGGACACCTGGGTGGCTCAGTTGGTTAAGCAGCTGCCTTCGGCTCAGGTCATGATCCCGGCGTCCTGGGATCGAGTCCCACATCGGGCTCCTTGCTCAGCAGGGAGCCTGCTTCTCCCTCTGCCTCTGTCTGCCATTCTGTCTGCCTATGCTCGCTCTCTCCCTCTCTCTCTCTGATAAATAAATAAAATCTTTAAAAAAAAAAAAAAAGAAGCAGCAGCAGAAGGAATCGGGTGACACAAGTAGCGGAGTCATGAGCCAGATTGTGGGAGCAGAGCAGGAAAGGAGACATTCATCCCAGCCTGCCCTGAGTCCCGGCCAGGCCTGGGCTGAGTGGAGCAGCGTATTCTGGGAAAGCAAGTTCCAAGGCCGTGGGGCAGAAAGGAGCTTCAGGGCCTGGGAGCAGGGGACCCGAGTGGGATGAGGGGTGAGGGGATGTAGCCAGAGTTAGTAAGGTGAGCCTCGATGGTCGCCGTGAAGAGCTAGATGTTCCTCCAGGGGCTGGGGATGTTATCGGAGGGTTTTTCGGAGCACTTTGACTTCCAGAACAGTTCTAGGTTTACAGAAGAGAGTGCCTTCATACTTCCTTCCCAGTTTTGCTTGTTGTTAGCATCCTGCTGTCCTATGGGACATTTATTATGATTAGGAAACTGACATTGGTGTATTGCCATCAGGCAGACTGCAGACCTAATTCAGATTTCACTATATCTGCATTAATGTCCTTTTCCTGCATTAATGTCCAGCACCCCAGCCAGGACACCACATCGCCTTTAGTCATCATGTTGCCCTACGCTCCCCTGGGCTGTTCTGGAGACTCAGACTCCTTATTTTGGGTGACCTTAACAGTTTAGGGGAGTAGTGGCTAGTATTTTATAGGATGTCCTTCACTTTGGATTTGTCTGATGGTTTTCTCATGGTTAGACTGGGGTTTTGAGTTTTAGGGGGAGAAAACAAAGAGATGGTGTCTTTCTGATCCTATCAGGGTGCATGCGATCAACATGACTTTTTGATCGTTATTGTGAACCGTGAACCTTGGCCACCCTGTCAAAGAACGAGGGAGTTAGGAAGGAAGCTGACGCGGGCCAAATGAGCAGGTAATGGAAGTGGAGGAATCGCAGCAAGAGAGCTGACTTGGGGAGAGTGACCAGTTGGACGTGAAGGGCAACTTCAAGCAGAGGCAGGAAGTGAGGCTGGGCAGGGTTGACTTCCAGGCTAGGGAGTTTGAATTTTATCCCGGGAATTTTCAAATGCTGGCCTCTGAGTCCTACCCTCAAACAGAACTTAAAAAAAAAAAATGGCAAAAATAATATAAAACCTAAAATGAATTCCCTGTGATTGCAGGAGAAATACTGGACCCAGAGTCACTGAAGACACTCCCCACCCCCAAGATTTCTGGGCAGCTCAGGGTGATCCCCAGGAAGAGCACGGCTACAGGCGAGGTGAGCAAGTGTGAGGGGGAATCAGGGGTTGCTACACCTGACATAAGGGAGGACCCTTCCTTTGTCCAGAGGGGAAGCACCTGGATCGGGGGTGGGGAGAGAGTGTACCCACTGCGTAAGAGGCACTGGCCAGAATGAGCAGCTGGCCTACCCCGCTTGCGCAGGAGGGCATCAGGGTGCTTTTAAAGGCAAAGGTGGGACAGCCGTATTCCTGGTCTCCACAGACTTCATTTGCTCTGGGTCTGATCTCATGGATAATTAGAGAAGACACCTGAGACTGCAGAAGACACACAGTGGATCCAACTTCATTTGGGGTTTGGCCACTGGTGAGCTATGGTGTCCTTGAACTGGACTTGAGCAGCTGTCTCCCAGACGCATGTTTCTTGTGTGCTTGAGGGTTTCTGTGATGTGGTGGTAGACGGAGCAGCCTAATGACCACAAATGACTGCCCAAGAGGAAATCTTGCTTAATATTTAATACGCAATAACCACTGCTAGCTCAAGCGCTCTTCTCCCCATGGGCGGAGTGGGGCTGTTTGGGAACTTCCAAGTTAGTCACGAGACCTTTAGAATCCTGGTCTCCTTCGAAGGACTTTTCATGCCAGAGTCGCTCTCTAGGTCCTCTCCAGCAAGAATCAGTTCCTAGGACTCCAAAAGCAACACCTGCCCCGGGGTTCCTACCTGCTCCTGCCTCTGATCTCAGTCCTCGGTGAGAAGCTGTTCTGACCTTCCAGACTTCCGGGATGTGGCACTCCACCCCACCAATCAAATGCGAGGCACCCGCTTGGTGCACTGACAAAACCGGCCAGGGGTGACTTCAGCTCATAAGGCGCTCACTGCCTTACCCGCGTCCTCAGATCATCTGAATCCGAAAAGCCTGAGTTGCTGAACATACAGCACATTTGGGGCCTCAACTCGGACTTTCTGAATCAGAAACTTTGGGGTCTGAGTCTGGCATCCCCCTTTAACTCACAGTGTGACCCCCACACTGAATTCTTAGCATGCAGTTTAACCTTCTTTATGGAATCTAGAACGTGCTTTAATTTGCATATGTATCTCCTCTCTCTTAGATTGCTGCACGTGGTCTACAGTACACGCTGGTCTGTGTTTGCTGAATGGACAGACACGCGGATGGATGCGTAGACTTTCCCGCCAGAGTGGACATCACTCTGGGGTAAGGGACGGGTGATGTGCAGACCCCGGAGGCCGCTGCTCGGGGCAGCATATAGGTGCATGGGCCTGGCCGAGCACACGGAGTGGAGTTTGTGTCCAAAAGTGGCAGAGAGGACCGGCTGTCAGCAGGATGATGAAGAACAGTAGTGACGACGGCGCCTGGCGGAGGTCTGCTGCGGGCCGTGTACGTGTCAGGCACCTTGATGTCTTCCTTTCCATCGCTTCTCCCTCCAGCGGAGCAGACTCTGTAGCCCACGGTATGGCTGCAGAGTGCGCGCACAGAGAGGCGGCAAGTGCAGTTGCCGAACTACTAGCAGAACTACTCAAGGCCCAGCAGCCGGAGGTCTGAGCGTTAGCGAAGGGATTTTAGCAGCTTTGACAGTCAGCCTGGAGAGAGAGACGGCAGGCGGTCCTGGGGCTCATGGCGGGGCATGCACTGTCTCCACTATGGACAAGGTTGGCTTGAGTGGCCTCAGTGCAGTGGCTCGCACCTGCTTCCTGATGGACGTTGCGGAATTGAACAGCGAGACTACAGCAAACGTACTCTCTTAGACCCTAGACTTTTCCAGGACTGCGTGACCTTTCTTTGTCTTTGCTCTGCTTCAAGTCAAGTCAGCCATGCTGACTGAGCACCGCCAATGAGTCATGTCCGTGAAGGAGACATGGCCCTCTCCTTGAGGAGCTCAGAGCCCAGGAACTGTCACTTTCACAGACTTCGCGGGGACAGAGTCATATGTACATGTCAGACGTCGGCTTTGCTCTCATTAGGATAATTGCCCTGCACTGTACCAGCAATTAGGCCCCTCGGTGTGTGTGGGAACGTGTGCCCCAATTAGTTATGTCCTTTACCGAATACAATGTTAATATTTGATAGCAGTCCTAAAAAATTAAACTTAAATAATTATATAAACTGAATTAAGATAGCATAATATTACCAATCAGAATAATGTGGCTTCATAACCCAGTGCGATGTCCTATGAATCTACCAATTAGGCAGCGCCTCAGAGGGTAAGACCACATCCTTTATTGCTTTGCCTTAAATAATTTAAAACTCCTCCTATCCACGAGGAAGCAGCTGTCCCTTGCATTTAAGAGTTGTCCTTCCGGCCCAGACGAAGCTAAGTAAATGGTGCTGCGGTCTTTTGCCTGCAGGTGCCTGGTGCCACGGCGAAACTCCAGGAAGCGGGCGCGGGGCGGGGGGGGGCAGATGTCAGCTGAGGAGATGGTGGTCGTGGACATGACCTTTCTAGTGTCCCGAGGAAAGGTGAGACCAGGGCCTGCTGAATGCAGGGCTCTACGGGAGAAGGTCTAAGGTGACCAGAAAAGACTCCACCCTCCAGAGGGGCAAGCCCTGTTACCACGGAACAGCCGCAACTGTGGGCCACGAGGACAGGTGCAAGATGTGCAAGCCAGTGAACTCAGATGTCTCCAATCTGTGCTGAGTCGGGAGACAAAAGAGCTAAATGAGGAAAATGAGATTACCATCACCAAGATTCATGTCTTAGGTTTTCTGATTCAATTTCCATGAATCTCATTAAGTAATCAAAATGCTAAGCCTGAGACTTGGGTATTCTGCCACCAGGGGGCAGCACCCACTCACTTCAAAATGGTTTGTTGAGCGCCCACTGCGAGCGGGGCGTCCGGGCCAACAGCAAAGACCAGGCAGAGAAAGTCCCTGGCATCGGGGAGCTGGAGGCTGGTGCTTAGATCTTCGCATCTGTGCGCAACAGTGTTAAATGATGTAGTGGTAGTTAACAGAAAAACTGTTTTATTTATTTCAAAGCTGTAATTTTTTATTACGATAGTTACTGAAATAAATGGAAAATAAGTATTAAACAGTTATCAAATGAGAAATAATATTATGTTTAGTTATAAAATTAAGTAGAGGTTTTCAAATATCTTTAAGCTTTGGGCATCCAAAATTATGTGAGGAAGCAAAAACCCCGAGTCCAGAAAACACAAAGAACTTTTCGGTTTGGAAGGGAGATGGGCTGGGAAGCCGTCCCACGGGGCCAGGCGCTGAGGGGCTGGCGGGAAGCAGCTGGAGAGGCGCCGCCAGAGCCCGCGTCTCTCTGCCACTCAACCCGAGCGCCTGCGTCGCTGTGTGTGTCAGGACTCGGCCACACGTGCGAACGCCTCTCCAGGTTTTGACAGGGCCCTGCCTTCTCATCCACTCTGGACCCCTCCTTCCCTGTAGTCAGACCCTCCCCGCCTCACCCCCAGACTGAGGACTTCAGGGGCGGGGGGGTTCGGCTGTCACTGGGTGGAGAGACTCTGCAGGAACTTGCCGCTCGGGCTTCTGCCTGTCCCGTTCCTGGGCTGTGGAACTGCCTCCTGCTCCAGCCTCCCCAGACTGCGGTTCCCTTGGAGACCACTTTCCCGCAAAAAGAAAGGAAGGAAAATCAAGTCGCATAATGGCTACTGCTGCTGGTAATCAGAAGCGCCTGTGACTGTTTTTACCCCTTTCAAACAGAAGGAGGTGGTCTTGCCTGCATGCTCTCTGCAGGTCGGCCCTGCAAGCGCCGGCTCCCCCCGGCCCGGAGGGAGCGCATTCTACACCTGCCATGAGCCCAAGTGCTGGAAACTGCAGCCCCCCTCACCAGGGATTTATGTGCGAACGTTTTTGGAGCGTTCTCAGATGCCAAAAAACTGCATGTCTTAGGCTTTTCTGCTACCTTAGGACACATCTCGCCAACACAGTCACAAAATGCCTCGAGAGGAGGAGCAGGAGCTCACAGACACTGTGCCGAGCTCTGGGCGGGTGCTGAGTGTGGCTCCCAGGGAAGGAGTTGGGGGCGCTGCCTCCGGATGGCTTGCTGCAAAACCAGTGCTGAAGGATATTTTAGTTTTTCACCTTTTTTCATAAAAGCAAAAACCCTCTTTGGATTTCTTTCAGTTAGTGAAAGCAGCGGCTAACGTCGGTCTCTTGTAATAGCGAAATGCTGTGACACGGACTCAGAAAGCAGAGCGTACGCGCAGCACAGAAAGTCCTCCAGCATGAGGGAAGTAGAGCTAATGAGGAATAGATAACAAAGAATAAAAATAAATAGGGGTGCCTGGGTGGCTCAGTGGTTAAGCCTCTGCCTTTGGCTCAGATCATGATCTCAGGGTCCTGGGATCAAGCCCCGCATCAGGCTCTCTGCTCAGCGGGGAGCCTGCTTCCTCCTCTCTCTCTGCCTACTTGTGGTCTCTGTCTGTCAAATAAATAATAAATAAAATCTTAAAAAAAAATTGACAAACCTCTAGCCATCCTGACCAAAAAATTTTAAAAAAGAATAAAAATAAATAAAAAGTCACAATCTACGATCTGAATGACAGCACTACTACTTTGCTATAATTCCTTTCCAATATTTTCCTGCAATGTTATTACTTATTAGATACTTGCAATCATACTTGGTAAAACTTTGAGTCATGATTTTTAACTTAACATTTCTTAAAATTTTGTTACTGAATTTTTTCAGCAAAATTATTTTAATGGCTACTAACTACTGAGTGGTGGGTATAGATTTATGCAACTATTCTCTGTCATCTGTACTGCTTCTGTTTGTTTCAAAATGAGCACAGTGGAGATTATCATTCCCCTTCTATTTAAAACAACATCCATTAGGTCAGATTCCCACATGTCTGATCACTGGGCCCAATGATACAAAATTTATAATAGTCTTTCATGTGTGTTGAGTGATCCTCTCCAAAAGCTAATTGTTCCCATTTGCTGGTTTACCAGATGCTTCCAGAAATATATGAAAATGCTAATTTCATTACACCATTGTCAGCACTAGGTATTTCCACTAGAGGCATTTTAACACAAGTTTAATACGCAAAAGGGACCTGCTGCCTGTGTTGATTCCATCTCCTTGTGTGACAGTCAGGCGGAACATGCCACTCTTCCGGAGAGGGCAAACATTAGGTCTCCAAGGAGACTCCCCAGCAGCTGCTGCTCTAATCTCTAGCTCCTGCCTGAGGCCAGCCCTGTTCTGCTGGGGCAGACTCCTTAGCATCATGGGTGTGCCTCTGTCATGGCGTCTGTGCCACATACCGCTTCTTCATAGGGCTGTCTACAGCAGAGGATCATTTCTGGAGAGAGGAGATCTCATAATCCCCGCACTGACCATCACGTGTACTAGAGGCCCAATCCAACTTTACAACTAAAATAAAAGTGACTAGGAGTGCCTGGGTGGCTCAGTGGGTTAAGCCTCTGCCTTCTGCTCGGGTCATGATCTTGGGGTCCTGGGATTGAGCCCCGCATCGGGCTCTCTGCTCTGCAGGGAGCCTGCTTCCCTCTCTCTCTCTCTCTCTGCCTGCCTCTCTGCCTACTTGTGATCTCTCTCTGTGTCAAATAAATAAATAAATCTTTAAAAATAAATAAATAAAATAAAATAAAAATGACTAAACTAATGAATTGAGAAAATACTTCCATCAAGAGACCTCAACATTTGAAAGCTCAGGAGTGGAACCTAGAACCTAAACATTGGGATCCTGGTTCTGGTTTTCTTTTATCTCTGAAGCAGGTAGGAAGTGAAGCATGGAGCCTTTCAGGCGTGGATCATTTGAAAGCATGTGATAGGTTCAAAGCCTCTTAAGCTTGCACGGGCTAGTCCCAGTGATGACCCTCTCTCTCATGAGCTCCCAGGGAGGAGACCTCATACAGGGCTCTTGTTTCTGGCTCTAGAGCAGAGAGCTGAACCCTTCTGCTCTGTGTTCCTGAGTCATCCACTCTGGACACCAAGCTCCTTGTGATCACTGCATCCACATCCGTCTTCACCCACCAGCCTACCTCCCTACACACGGTGCAGGGACCTTCCACCAGTGTTCCCAGTCCCTGCTTCCAGTCCCCTCTTACAGTTGCGGCATTGCACACTTATCTTTCACACATCAGTAAGAAAAGTAAAAAAAAAAAAACCTTTTTCTTCTTTAATCCTCTCTTAAAGTTCTTCCTTTCTTTGTGTGATCCATCTTTCTGACCACGTCTGTGTTCCTTCTGTCTAAAGAACTGAATATTCCTCACAGGGCAGGTCCATCGGTGATGAATTGCAGCACTCTTTGTTGGTCTGAGACTTTGTTGCTCCTTTATTTCTGGAGGACAGCTGTTCTGGATATAAAAAGTGTATTTCTTTTTTTTTTTTTTAAGATTTTATTTATTTATTTGACAGACAGAGGTCACAAGTTGGCAGAGAGGCAGGCAGAGAGAGAGAGGTAGGGAAGCAGGCTCCCTGTTGAGCAGAGAACCCGATGCAAAAGCTTTCGGCCCGAGCTGAAAGCAGTGGCTTTAACCCACTGAGCCACTCAGGCACCCCAAAAGTGTATTTCTTTCAACCATACATGTTTAATTGCATTCTCCTTGAGTTAGCACGGTTTCTGATCACTTCACTGTGACTCATATTCTTGGTCCTCTGTAGAAAAGGTTTCTGTTGTTTGTTCTTTTCCCTCCTGTCTTACTCTGTCTTCTTCGGGATTTTCTCTTTGTTTTTGTTTTTCTGTTGCTTGAATAAAATATGTCTACATGTGTTTTTTAGGGGTACTTTTCCAGTTCTTTGGATCTTGTGTTTGGCGTCAGTCATTAATTTTGGAAAGTTCTTGGCCATTATTACTTCAAATACTCCTGCTCTGTTCTTTCTCCTCATATTCCAATAACATGTTAAACCTTTTGACATTGTCTGGCAGTTCTTGGTTATTCTGTTCTTTCCGTGTGTGTGTGTGTGTGTGTGTGTGTGTGTGTGTGTGTGTGTCTTATTTTTCTTCTTCCATTTCCATTGGGGAACTTTATATTGACATCTACTCATGCTTGTTGGTTCTTTCCTTAGCTCTATCCAGTCTGCGGATGAGCCCAGCCAAGGGACTCTTCATTTCCTTTACAGCGTCTGGGATTCTAGTATTTTCTTTTGATTCCTTCTTAGTGTTTCCATCTCTGTGTTTATATTACATCTGTTCTTACAAGTGCTCTACTTTTCTATCAGAGTCTTTAGCATGTTAGCCAGGGTTGTTTTAAACTCTTGGTCTGATGATTCAGGGTGCCGGTATAGACAGAGGGGCAAACAGGCTTTAGGGTAAGAGTATTTGCCATCTGGCTCGGAGCTGAGCAGTGTTTGGTATGTTCAGTGGCTGTAGGTGAGAGCTTCAAATTCCTCTGGTGTCCTTGATTTGTCTGTTCTTCCGACCTTGAATTTCTAAATCCTCATCCTCACGCACGGCCTGTATCTTGGGTCTCTTTTCAGCTGCAACCTGGCTGTTACGCTGGAGCCCTGGGCCCTGGAGAGGACCGGGGAGAAGGGGGAGCGTTCTGTAGTCTTCACATTCAGTCCATGCGTTAGCAGGCCAGGTGTCTGGTCTGCGGCCCCTGTGATGGTTTCTGCAGCAGCAGGGCTTTCCCTGTTCTCTATTTCTTCTGCCCGCAGCCTCGCCAACCTCCTCTTTTGTGCCGTCCTTCTGCTGTTCTTTCTGCCTTAGATGAGACAGGACGACCCTTCCCCCAGCGGGACGGGGGGCAGTCTACCCCGTGCAGAGTGGGCCTTCCTTAAGGAGAAGGGTATTTGTTTTTTTGTTTTTTTTTTTTAAGATTTTATTTACTTATTTGACAGAGAGAGATCACAAGTAGATAGAGAGGCAGGCAGAGAGAGGGGGAGCAGGCTCCCCGTGGGGCAGAGAGCCTGACGTGGGGCTCGATCCCAGGACGCTGAGATCATGACCTGAGCCAAGGGCAGAGGCTTAATCCACTGAGCCAGGCAGGTGCCCTCAGGAAAGGCTCTTTTCCAGGGTTTTCACCATGAGAACCTGGGGTGGGAGAGCTTCCCTGAGATAAAGTCCACAAGGCGGGGGGGGGGAGTGCCCCCAGGAACTTCTCCCTCTCAAGCTAGCACAGATTCAGTTACAGCTATTTGTCAAAATTACTAAGCGTTCCCACCAGATAGGCACAAGCCCACCTGAGTTGCACCTATCTGGGTTCATCTGCCTCTCTACATGCTAGGCTGGCGGTGTGGAGAGAAAAAAATGTCCCTTTACCCTCATAGGGTCCCTGACTAGGTCTGAAAAGTAATCTGTCAAATGCGGACCAAGAGGAAAGAAGCAGACAAGTAATGACCTAAGTTTTATGAGACACTGAGGCCTTCGTAAAGAAATGAGGACCAAAGGCTCCTGCACGGCTCAGTCATTAAAGTGCTGCCTTCGGCTCAGGTCATGATCCCAGGGTCCTGGATCGAGCCCCACATCCGGCTCCCTGCTCTGCGGGAAGCCTGCTTCTCCCTCTCTGCCTCCCCTGCTTGTGTCCCCTCTCTCGCTGGCTCTCCCTGTCAAATAAATAGATAAAATCTTTTTTAAAAAATGAGGACCAAGGAAACAGACCTGAGTGTTTTCATGGGGTTTGATGAAGAGTGGGCAGTCGTGGAGGAACAGGACAGGTAAGGAGTGTAAGTGTAGAAATAAAGGAAACAGCAAGGCCTGTGTACGTGTGTCCTCTGTCCTCCGAGATGAAGACGCTCCTCTCCTGGGTAAGGATAGGACAGCCCTGGAGGGCTTTGTGACTCTGCTTGAGGGGTAGGTCAGAATTACTTCCCATTTCGGCCATTTTCTCAGATTCCTTCAGCGTGAAATATTCAATCTGCCAAGGTACCTTCTTTTGGGGTAGCATCTCCTGAACCCCATAAGTGGTTGGTTTACCCTGGAAACTCAGTTCCCCAAGGAGTCCAAGAGAAGTCATTGATTTTCATTCAGTCTGTCCAGCTTTTTCTTATTAGAAGTGTTGGAGAGACGATGTCCAAGCTTTTTATATGTAAAAACTTGAAAGGAGAAGCCTCTTCTGTATAATTAAAGGGCTAATTCCCGTGTTCATGAAAATATATCACGCATCCTCTCCATCAGATGATAATTCATAGTGCTCAGAGAAACCCGGTTCTTCGTGTTTCCAAATGAGCTCGAGTCTCCTGGTTTTCTCCCAGGAAGCACTTGCCTGCGTGTGTGCATTACCTTGCACCCTGAGCGAGAGAGGATTAATCCAGAATAGCACTCAGTGGGGGGGAGTTAAGGGGCAAAGACCACAGGAAGCTGCAAGAGTCACTTCTCCCTGGGTCACATACTTGAGTCCCAGATATTTTCCTATTATCTAAATGAATTATTTCTAGCCACAGTTTCTATCTTCCCAGAGATGCCGTATTAAAACGCATCAACGCATATTTGACAACTGGTGTATTTTGGCAACATTAAGATTAAGATACGTTATCAAGAACGTACTAAAGATTTTCTCTACTCCTTCTGTCTTCCCCTGATGGCAACCCCACCCCAGGATCTAGACCAGTGCCTTTCTTGCCAATGCTTGCAATCTGCAAATTACATTCAAGTTGTTAAAACAGTGCCTGGAGGCCCTTATCAGCCTGTTAAGGCTCCTACATGTTTTGTGTGGTTGAGAGGAATAAAGCAATTAAAATCAGGATGAGCTCTATGTCCACACTCGATTAATGTAACATCTTGGATGCTTCCTTAAAACGAAAGGCTCTGTCCAACAGTAGGAGTAGAGAGGCGCAGGGTCCTTCCTGAAACCTCTGCTCCGAGGGAGGGGTGAGACCTTCAGCAGAGTCGGGAGGATCCCCCTCCTTTCTCCGTAAATCATGTGTTCTGTGGGAAGAAGTCTTCAATTGATTTATCTGAACAGCTTTGTGTGGTAGGAAGGCGTAGAGTGGATTACACGGTATTAAGAACCTGGGTGTTTCAGGAAGAAAAAGAAGGCAATTTCAGGTGTTGTGGACTTCATCAAACAGTCTCCGAGAGGGACAGCAGTGTTTTCTGATGCGCAGTTGGCCACTGGGGGTGCTCATGAGGAATTTATTTAGGACCCTGCAGCTTCCCCGATGGGAGGACTTTGTTCTGAATATTGTAATCTCTAATGAAACCCCAAACACATCTCCTTCGGTAAGCCACATGAAGTGCATTACCTTGAAGAAATCCAGAGTGTTGGTACAGATCATTCCCCCTGGTTCCCTAGGGCACACCGGAAGCTGGACTGCCCACAGGCTTGCCTGCTTATTCTCCGTGTTACCCCCACACCAAAATGGTTTTAAGTCATTCCAGCAGTGATCCAGATAGGGCAGCCATAGAAAGACACAGGGATTTTATCTTGGGGATCTCACCAATGTGCTTTGGGAGGAAATAAGTGATTTGAGTTATTATTCAATTTCCCATTCTTTTATTCGCTGCTTAACTGATCCATCCCTTTGAACGGCACAGGAGCCTCAAATCTGACCTATCCAAAACAAAGACTGGATGCTGATCTCTAGGACCAGTTTCACTAGCATTTTCTTAGGTTCTCTCTCTGCAGTGGGTTTTCCACAGAGTTTCAATGATAGGTTTCCTCGGAATCTCCAAAGCTCAGAGTCTCTTCTTGACATCTGCTATGGATGTTTGTGTCTGAAGGGAGAAGTCATTCACTCTGCGATCTGGGAGATTGGTCTTCTCCTGCCTTTAGACTCAGACGAGGAATTAAACCATAGGCTCCCTGGATTCTCAGGCCTTCAGACTTGGACTGAACTCTGTCACCAGCTTTCCTGGGGCTCCAGCTTGCAGATGGCAAATCGTGGGACATCTCGGTTGCCATAATTCTGTGAGCCAGTCCCTTTATGTAGATTTATTGTCTATTTAATATATTCTATGTCTATTCTCTATGTATTCCATTACACACATACACTATATATATCTATACACATACTGTATAAGATGTATATATTATATGTACCTACATACAGATTACAGATATAGATATATATCTATGTCTTATCACTGTATCTATTATATATACACACATATTACACACACACACCTCTCTATATATTTATTATACATATTATATGTATATAGACACACACACACGCACGCACACACACCCATATCTAGGGTATCTACCATCCATCTGTCCATGCATCCATCTAACATGTATTATGTCTGTCTGTCTACCTACCTACCTATGTTACCGTATTGATTGTTGCTCTGGAGATCCCGGACCACTAGAGTAATTATGGTTAAATGAGGTCATAAGGATGGGGACCTAATCAGATAGGATTGGTGGCCTTATAAGAAGACAGAGATCTCTCCTTCTCTCCATATGCCAGAACTGAGGAAAGGCCGTGAGAGCACACAGGGAGCAGGCAGCCATCTGCAGATGACAAAGAGGAACCCTGTCAGACCCTGATCATTCTGGCACCTTGATCTTAGACCTCCACCCTTCACAACTGTGGGAAAAGAAATAAATTTCTTTTTTTTTAATCCCGCCGATCTGTGGTATTTTATTATAGCAATCAGAGCCAACAAAGGCCACATATGAAGCAGACCCACTCCCTCCTCCGTCCTGGCCCCCGGCCTCTGCCCTTCACAGCACTGATCCCAATCTCCGAGCGCTGGGCATGAAGTCCGTTGAGGGTGGGTGTGACGGTTCTTTCACAGGTTCATCTTTCATGCTCTCTCCTGCTCCAGACAGCAGTGCCAGGCAAAACCCGTGAGCAATACATGCTTGCTGAACAAAAATAACTGGAGGATGCCGATCCTATTTAGATGATAATAATACTTCCCGTATTTCCTTATAGTTGAATGATATTCCAAGCATCTGTATGATCTGAGTAGATCCTTTCAGAAACTATGAAACGGTAGGCAGGGCATCAGGGTATCCAGAGAGTTGCGTCTCATTTCAGAGGGAGAACATTCAAAGCAATTCCAACTCAGTGCTCTGCATGAAGAAGGAGCTCTGAGGATCTGTCTCATAAATAACAGACAAACAAGTACAGAGACGGGCAAAGATACAAAGACCCAGAGAAAAGAAGAAAAATGTGGAGAAGAAAACAACTGAGGTAGAATATGCAAAATAAAGACAGAAACCAGCAGAAATGCAGAGACCATGGGATGGGGCATGAGGGTGTTTAGGGCACTGGGGTGGGACGTTCAGAACCTACAATGGGAGGGAGCAGGGGACCGGCCCTTTCAGAGTAGGAAGTTTGGGGCCTCTAGGTAGAACACAACCTCGGCTGGTGGGCCCCTATCTTCACAGCGGTGACCCCGCGCTCAAACGATAGCCCGAGGACTACCGCCTGAGCTGCATCTCCATCATGGGCTGCATATTTTGTAAGCACTTAATGTCTGTAGAATGGCTACCTGGTGCCATGACCCAGAGACAAAGGAAAAGCCTGGACTGCCCCACAATTCGTGACCCAAAGAGCCTGGATTCAATGGTTCTTTTTCTTAGGGTGGTGGCCAACCGCAGGGAAGAAAAGGCTCTAAATCAGATGGTCCCTTGTATTTGGAGTTGAGAATTTTTGGGTTAATTTGCCCAGTTTTCTCATGGATTGAAAACAGAAGCTCTGTGTGTCTGAGCTTCTGGACAGCCTCACATTTCCATACCTACTTCTTGGGTCTCACTTTCTTTCTCCACTATTGGGCAATACTTTCTGTCTGGCCTCACCAGACAATGTGCTGAATCACTGAGATCAAACAAGCTCCCTGAATGTTTAGTACTCAGCGGGTGCAGGCACACATGCACCATGCACAGGCTTCTCCTTGTGACTAGTAAGAACACCTGTTCTTCCCTTAGCTTGTTTTCCCAGAGTCATGATCTTGTAAAGCCCGC
Organism: Mustela nigripes; assembly: GCF_022355385.1. Classification (NCBI taxonomy): domain Eukaryota; kingdom Metazoa; phylum Chordata; class Mammalia; order Carnivora; family Mustelidae; genus Mustela; species Mustela nigripes. The sequence continues at coordinate 137,625,007 of NC_081563.1, forward strand.
AAAGCCCAAAAGTAGGCCTTGGGGGTGCAGGGGTGGATTCTGATTATCCGGATAACTGACACCAACGTGATCCTTCTGACATCCACTGGGAGGACATCTGGATTTCCAAACCAGGACAAGCCCTTCTTATGAGATCACCCATTTGTGTTCCCACTTCTTTTCGCTTTAAAAAGTGAATAGAATTTGATTTCTCTTTCTTTAGGCATATTTGCAAGTTATCCAAAAAAAGAATATCTCTGCAGATTCTCTGTGCTGCCTATTCTCTGCCACAGTTTGCTCAGGAAAGGAGTCTGATGCCTGGCTGCCCCGGGACATAACGTGGGTGTGGCCAGCAGGATGGAGAGCCAAGCACCAACGCACCCTGTTTGCTGATGGGATTGGAAAGACGCTCCAACTCAGTGGCCTCAAGCCATTTAAACTTTATTTTTGTTTTTACATGAGGGCTTGAATTAAAATGTGAAGTGAATGCAAGAAATCCATTAAGCTAGATTAGTACTGAACTCCAGTCAAGACCAAGGCTTTGATCATTAGGTCTGGCTGTGGGTAGCATTAAATAAGTCTGGTTACTCCCTCTTCCACCCACATTAATCTAGATTACCTGATAAGATTAAAAACAATCCTTTCAGTGGGGACCGAGGCAGACCTAAGGTGAAAGATTTAAGGCAGGAACCCTCACAAGGATGTCTTGACAAGGTAGAGCCAAAAGCCCTAGATGTCTTTGTTGTGAGGGCTGAAAGGAGCTATCCTTAGAAACCCACACAGGAGGTGGTCTGGCTCACCAGAGAGGACCACGGGGGAGGGTCACTGGGACCACAGTGACAGAGGCAACGCTGCGACTGTTGGGCTAATTAATAAGGATGGCCGTGAAAGGTCATGAGTAAAGAACTGAAGGAGCGAGGAAACTAATATTGAAACGCCCCGCAACGTGTGATGCTTAATTCAGAGAGCAAAGTCCAAGCCCACAAGCAATAGATTTTACATTAAATGAAGTACAATTGGACTAGGACTCAGTGGGTATTTCACTTTGCCTGGGTCTTAGGTTAAGTAATTAAAATCAGCATCAGGTTCTGCCTGGAAGCTAGGGCAGCAGAGCGATGGCTAATTGTTACAGCAGCAAAATTAGCAGATGATCAAAGAAAATTTCAGAATTTCTTGCCAGAATGAATACGCGTGAAATTCTATCCTCTAGTCTAACAAAATGGATACAGGATAGAATTAAATTTAGCTAATTAAATTAAGTATGAATTAACCCATAGTTTTGATTTAGTAGGCTGTACTAACATGTATTGAACACTTGTCATATCATGGTAGAAGGTATGGCTGTGAGGACCCTGTTGACTGGCCTAGTCCCGCCATACGTACCTTGCTCCCCCTGATTTTAATTCCGTAGGCATATCATCGTCCACTTGGCTTACATTCACCACCACCCCCCACCGCCCCCGAGATAGGGACCTCACCATTCCTGCCCTGACTTTGAAATGGAGGTGGGAAATAAATACATTATGTTGAGTAGAAAGACGATGATATGTTGTTAAATTCAAGGAAGACATTGGAAAAGGAGAAACGGATAAAAAGGGGATTGTAGGATGAGTGAGATGAGCCAAAAAAAAAAAAAAAAACCCAAAACAAAAAACAAACAAAAAAGCAGTGTAATATCTCAGAATGAAGAGCAGGTGTGACCACACTCACAGCCCCGGGGCGTGGTAAGGAGCTGAGAAGCAGTAGGACTCTTCCGGAAGGGTGGCTTTTCCAGCGCGGATTGACTTCCTTTCCTTTGCTTCCATTGAGGCAGCGGGGCTCATCCCAAAGTGTTAGGAGTTGTAAACGCCGGATGTGCTGGAGAGTTCGTTGAGTGAACGGGACTGCTGCAGAGTCTCCCACCGCATCTTGTTTCATCAGTTCTACCCTCTCTCTCTTAAATTGCATCTGTTCAGCATGGAGAGGGTAGACATTTAAATTTTTTTTTTAATACTCAAGGATTACTTAATTCACAATAATATGCACAAGGCTTAAACATTTAGTTCAACGAGTTTTGTCCTTTGTACGTACTCATGTAATCACCACCCGAAACCAGATGGGGGGCACTTTATCTCCGCTTAATACTTCCCTAGTCCTCTCTCCAGCGGATCCCCTTGACCGACAGATTTCGTTTTATGAACATACCTCAATTTGTTCATCCATTCACCTGTTGATAGACATCTGGATTGTTTCCAGTTCTGGGCTATTGTAATGAACATCATTATGAACCTTCTTGTACAAGCCTTTTTGTGGACACATATTTTCATTTTTCTAGGGTAAATTTCTAGGGGTGGAATTGCTGGGTTACAGAGGAGTTGGCTTTTTAATTTTATACAAAACTGCCAAGCAGTTATTTAAGTACAATTCTACACAGCGACCCAGCAGTGTGTGAGAGTTGCAGCTGCTCCACAGGCTCGCCAGCACTGGGCTCTGTCGGAACCCTGACTTCAGTCACACCAATGCACGTGAAGCTGTTTTTACTTCCACTGTAAATCTCCCTAGTAAGTGATGGTGTTAAATGCTTTTTCACATGCTTATTGGCCATTTATTTATCCTCTTGTTTAGTGTCTGTTCAAGTCTTTTCCCCACTGTTTTAATTGGGGTATTTGTCTTTTTATTATTGAATTGTTGGAGCTTTTAAACATTCTGGATCCAAGTCTCTTGTTAGATAAAAGTGTTTTGAATATTTTCTCCCTTTCCGTGGTTGTGTATTTATTTCCCTAATGGTGTCTTTTAAAAGAACACTTTTTTATGAGTCCCATTTAATCTTTATTTTCCCTTTTTATATATTTTATCTAAAGAATCCTGGCCCACCTCAAGGTTGTAAAAATACTTTGTTTTCTTCTAAAAGATATATGATTCTAGCTTTCACACTTATGCCTAGTCATGATCACTATCTGGTATGGAACAATGCAGGGCCAAAAATCTATTCTTTCCTCTCCACACAGGTAGTTGCTTCACATTTATGGAACACATCTTCCTTCCCACATTGGATTGACTTGAGTTGGGTCTTGAATTTTCCCCACTAAAATTTGACAACCTCTCTCTTCTAATGCAATATTCTGTCTTCTAACTTTTCATGTAGTTGTCAGTATAACTGGATTTAAGCCTACCATTTTGTATTTTTTTTTTCCTATTTGTTTTGTGTATTCTTTGTTGTTCTCCTCCTGTTGCTGGGTTAACTGAGTATTTCTGCAGTACTCTTCCTCCAATCCTTATTAGTTATATCTTTTGTATTTACTTAGTGGTGGCTCTGGGACTTACAGTATTCATCTTTAAATCAGTACAGACAGTTTCAAATATTTTACCGCTTCAAAAACCATCCATAATTCCATCTACTCCCCCATAACACTCTGTGCTTTTATTGTCATATATTTTACCTCTGCATATGTTACCAACCTTTCGATCCTGTATTATTTGTGCTTTGAACAGTCAAGAATCTGGTATCATTTCCTATAACCTTAAACAATGTTCTCTAGCCTACTTTTGGTAGTGCATATCTGCTGGATATATGATATTTCAGCTTTTACCTAAAAATATCTTCCATATTTCTTAAATTTTTAAAAAGATTTTATTTATTTGAGAGAAAGAGATAGCGAGGGAGAAAGCATGCGCAGGGGGAGGGGCAAAAGGAGAGGCAGAAGCAAACTCCTGCTGAGCAGGAAGCCCAATGCCTGGCTTGACCCCAGGACTCTGGGATCAAGACCTGAGCCCAAGACGGAGGCTTAACTGACTGAGCTACCCAGGCATCCTTCATACTCCTTAATTTTGAAATGTGGCCCTCCATAGTTTTTGTTGAGATGTCAGCTTCCACTCTTTTCAGTATTTCACCGTACATACCTTCTCTCTGTGAATACTTTAAGACTCTATATGTCTGATTTTGGCAGTTAAATTGTGATGTGCCTGGATATAGGTTTCTTCCTGCTTGCACTGCTTGGGATTAGCAGAGATTTTGGGATCTGCAGTTGATGTCCTTCATTGCTTTTAGTCATTGCCAGCTATGATTTCAAATACTTTTCTATTAGGCCATCTGGTATTCACTCACAGTTCTAGGACATTCTCCTCCAGTTTTAAAAATTGCTCTTTTTTTCCATTTTGTGGTTCAGTGCGAATAGTTTATTATATCCTTTCCTCACTGATGATTTCTTCTGCTGTGTTGTCTTTTTAAGCCTGTTGAATCAACTATTAATATCTTGTATGGTGTTTTTCATTATTGCATTTCTGATTGTAATTAAAAATTTTCCATTTTTTTGCAAAAATTTCCTATCTATTCACACATGTTGTCCATTTTATGCTAGATTAAATTTTTTTTTTTTTTAATGATCTCTGTGTGGGACTCAAACTCATGACCCCAAAATTAAGAGTCCCACACACTACCAACTGAGTTAGCCAGGCACCCCCGTTGTATGCTGGATTTTTTTTTTTAATATTTTATTTGACCAACAGAGATCACAAGTAGGTGGAGAGGCAGGCAGAGAAAGAGAGAGAGAGAGGAGGAAGCAGGCTCCCTGCTGAGCAGAGAGCCCGATTCGGGGCTTGATCCCAGGGCCCTGGGATCATGACCTGAGCTGAAGGCAGAGGCTTTAACCCACTGAGCCACCCAGGCGCCCCGTATGCTGGATTTTTTAGCACATTTACCAAATTGCATTAAGGTCCATGATTGCTATGCAACAGTAAGGCATTTAGGGCTTTGTTCTAATGACTGCTTTCTTTTGTTAATGCGACATCTTTTCCTCCTTTTTCTAGGTCTCATAGTTTTTAGTTATGCTCCAGCTATCATACATAAAAGAACAGTTGACACTGAATAAACAGCATTTGTCCCTGAAATTTCTTTGTCAGGATGCTGGTGTGGGGGCAGGGCAGTCTAATATGGGTGGGTTTGGGCTGGGTCTTTGAGAGCATTCAGCCGATGAGGGCTATTCGTTCAGTTAGGTTTCATTTGTTCTCACTGCATTCATGGATCTTTTAAGAACTGAGACACATCTATCTTGCTCTCATCATTTATATGGTATCTACTGTCTCTTGTGACTTTCTACATATGTAAGCCAGTAGATTTCTATTATCTTTGCTATTATTACAGTGGCAATTTTATCAATTATAACAGAGTTTTTCATCAATGTTAAGGAATTAAGCTGTAACATAAATGGATGGATAAGTTGCATGTCTCTAGGAAAACTGGGATAGGGCTTGGAAACTGGGCTGTGTGGAATATAGCGCTGCTTGTTTCTTACTGAACAGAGCAACGATTTATAGCAGGCACTACTGGATGCCAGCTGGTTTCCATAGCTTATTAAAAATTTACACTCACCACAAGGAATCGTATCTCTGCTCTCAACCCGAGTAGTCTGAGGCCAGCTGTGAGTCACACAGTAAGATCCAAAAAACAATCCACTGAGGCTTTAGTGAGCCCAGGCTCTGGGGAAAAGAGCCTGGGCCTTGCATGGGGGCACAGCGAGGGACTGATGGGACCTCATTGACTGTGGAGATTAAATAGGAAGCCAGAGCCACATGCAGGTTATATGCATTTCGGGGGTATGGGACAACGGACTGGGAGTGACATGAAAAAGCCTATGAAAATTAGGCTTTTTCTGAGTATCTAAGGGGCAAAATCCATTCCAAAGGAATTCACTGAGCATCTATTACATTTCAGACTATGGGTTAGAACAAATTGATATTAGGTCATGTTTATGGAACACCAGTAGTTTCCCCAGGAATTCTGCTAAATGTTGTATGTGCGTTATCTCAATGGATCTTCATCACAACCCCACAAGATAGGGGCTGCCCCTATGTCTGCTTCATATGCTTAGAGACTTGTATAGGATAGGTAACTTCCTGAAGTTTACAAAGCTAGACGCATGCAGTGGAGTTAGGGTTTGACTCTAGGCTGAATTCTAATAATTCTATAATTCTAATAACTCTAATTCTAAATCTAATTCTAATAATTCTAAAATTCTAATTCTAATGGATAAAGAAATTGAGACACTGTGGCAGGTGTTATGCATTAGACCATGCACTTCATGTGAGTAAAGATGGCATTTGTTCCATTTTACTTCCCTGTATCCCATGCCTAATATAATGTCAGGCACACTGTAGACTCCCAAAAAACATATGAAGAAAGAATTAATTCATTAATGAATGCTAGGCACCAGGAATACTAGAATGAGTCCTCACATTTCTGTCCACCTCCTGCCCCCTGTATCATAGGGGAGCTGAACGAGAATATCACAAGGACTTTAAAGGATGTGAGAGAAATCCAGGTAGAGTGGACAGTCGTTGTCACATCTTGTTCCCTTGTTTTCTCTCCCACGCGACTCAAGTTCCTGATGCTGAGTCTGCATTTATTCATTTTCTAGTCTTATCTGACACAGAGCAAGAAGCTCAATAGAGGGCTGAAGAGAAGTGTCAAATGGAAGAAGCGGGCGGTGATGTCTGAACAGAGTTGGCTTTAGGACCAACTGGACAGGATTTTGCCTGCTGGTGAAAAGGAGGATTTTTTGCCTAGACTGAGGAACTGGATGTTGCTGAGATCACAAGCACTAAAGACCACATAGTCTTAGGGACACTACGTATGTCCAAGAGAAGACGAGAAGAGAGATGGGGGAGGAAGAGAGAAGAGGAGGAGGAAGGGGAGGACAATGAGGAAGGGACGGAGGCTGAGAGCAGTTTGTTGCCCAATCCCCCGGCCAGCTATGTCTGAATACCACCCCCTTGGCTTCCCAGTTTAAGTTTATGAATTCCCTATTTTGATTTCTCTAGTTTCAGTTGGGCTCCCATTTAACAACTGAAAAAATTTGGACTAAAATTGATAAGCTTCTGTTCAGTGACTGTGTTAACCTATTTTTTGTATCTCTTTAAAGCAACAGTTGGCAAACTGAAACCAATGTGCCCAATCTGGATCACCATTTTTGTCCAGGCGAGGAGCTAAGAATGGTTACTGCATTTTTAAATGGTTGAAAAATAAAAAGAATATTTCATGATGCAAAAATTATATGAAATTCAGACTTCAGTGTCCTAAATAAAGTTCCATTGGAACACAACCATGCCCATCCATTTCTGTATTGTCTGTGGCTACTTTATACTCCAACGAGGCAGAGTTGAGAAGTTTGACACCATACAGCCCACAAAGCATAAAATATTTACTGTCTGGCCCTTTGCAGAAAATGCTGGTTGGCCCTGGCCTAAAGTGCCTAAGGCAGAAAGCATTGACAAATAGGGGTTACTAAGGATATGACCTGCACTGGGGGATGAGAGGGCACAGAAGGACCTATGGTTATTCCAGGATGGCCCCTCTAAGCCCACAGGGATTAACCTCAAAGTTTCTCTTTCCCTCATCTTCTTTTGCCTCTAATCATTTTGATGCCAGTGTGTTCCAGGATCTCTTGGACATTCATGACTAAAAGGAGCACTGGACTGAGGCTCCAAAATCCAGGTGACCTTAGACTTCCATCCCAACTCCCTGATCTCAGTCACCTCATTAATGAAGTGGGTTTCATAAAGTATATTTCATAGGTTGATTCTGATGATTAAATGAAATCGGGGTACACACATGGTCTACAGAAATGGTCACAAATGCTTTCTTCACTCTTATGATGAGAAATGAATGAAATACCCTTTGGCAAAAGCACTGAGACACACAGCTGAAGAAAAGTAAATTTTAATGTTGTAGTAATGACCATATGTTCAGTTAGGCACCAAATGACTCTATATTCATTATATCCTTCTACCTTGGATTAACTAATTCTATAGTGAAAGCTTAATCCAGTCCCTTAGAAAAATTCAGGATAGTACAAACATATCAACAGTGAAACGTAAGGCTCCCCTGGCTCTTCTTTACATGTTCTTCCCAAAGGCAGGCATGATTATCATTTTTTCAACTTCAGACAGGTTCTCTGCACATCACCAGTGAATATATGTGGTGTGTTTGAACCTACACCCAGTCCCTCATATCCACATCCCCCATATTGACGCAAATGCACCATAACACTCTGACATGTACCTGGCTATGTTTACTCTAAAAACACATATTTTCACATTCACCAGGGATGTGTTCAAGAATATTTAAAGCAGTAATATTTGTAATAGCAACAATTGGAAAGAACCCAGATACCCATCAGCAGGAGAATGAGTAAATAAATTGTGGTGTATTTATACAACAGAATATTTTCCATTAATGAGCATCCACAAACTACAGCTCTAAGTAATAACGTGGACAAATCCCATAGACATTCTCCTGATGGAAAGAATCCAGATATGAAGGGGTAGTTGGTTCCAGCACTAATCCCGAATGTCACAAGTTAGGCTGGTGGTCCCCCTGGGTGTGAGGAAGATGGAGAGAGCAGAAGGGAGCTCTCGGGGATTGCAGTGTTCTGACACTTGATGTGGGTGTTGGGTACCCGTGTGTGTACACTTTGTGAAAATTCATCATCACTTATGGTTTTGTGCACATTTCTGTAATATGATTTTCTTAAATAAAATTCAGAAATTTAAAAAAGCACATATCTTGGAAATTGAATTCAGACCATATGGGTCTACTTCCTTCTCCTTCCTCGCTGTGGAGACCTGTACTGTACAGATGGCTGACACTTCCCTCTCATCACTGCCCCTCCGATGCACAGTGAGGTGGTTTCTGGCTATTTGCTGCTGGATACTATTTTCCAAGACATTTTCTAATGACCCTTCTAAACAGAAGCAGGCTGTCTCGAGCACAGAATCAGTTCTGCGCCGGAGATACCAAGAGGCAGGACGGCCTGTTTCATGCTACTGCGCAGGTGCGTAGGCAGGCCCCTGACCCATCCTGAAGCTGCATAGGCATCCTGTGGGCAAATACCCCCTGCACAGTTGCGTTGTTGCTAATGGGTATTCCCAAGGCAGGGAGCTGTTATTTGCATTTTCTCCTTGTCATGAATGCCCAAGTGTTCTGAATATTAATGAAACCATTCACAGCCTCCTTTGCAGGGTTAAAATATTCAGCATCAAACATACTGTTTTGTTCCCATTTCAACCAAGTTTAATTTCTCTTAACCAGCTTTGTTTTTGTAAAGCAAAATTAATGTATAATTTCAGTGTTTAAATCTCAATTCTCAGCAATTCACGACAGATTGCAAGTGACTATGATTTGTCCGTTAACACCTAATGGGTTGAAATAATTTATTGCGCAAACATTTCCAGGAAAACGACGCCGCTTGAGCAAAAGCAAATCAGGAAATGTTACTTGTTTATCTAATAAACTACCCTAGGGTGAGCGAGTACATTAGCATTGCACAAACTTTGTGACTTATTCATCATCACTATTTATTATTAAAACTTTATCTGTTTCAACTTAGTGAATGACTGCCTTGGGATACACTGCTTGCAGCAACAACAAGAAAATAAAGTTTATGCAATTTGCATAATACCGTACAAAGAATATTAGCTTAGAACAATATGAATCCCTGGATCATTTGCAGCCCTTTGGTGTTTAATGTTGGTAAATATTTAAATAACAGCAAGCCCATATAATTATAAAGATTTCTCTTTCTAATCCGCTCAGAATGCACAGCTGCTGTAAATCACCTCCATCCCATGGTTTGGCTGGGAGAATGTTAGGGTTGATGAAGAGGCACTTGTTGCTCTTGTTGGAAAGGAAGGAGGAGGCCTGGAAGCACAGGCTCAGAAGGGGAGTCTGAGACAAGCTGCTCAAGTTGCTCCTTCTCCTTTTTTACCCTTTACAGAGCCATCTCTGTTTCATACGAATCGGGTCCTGCTTAGTATAGGCCTGGACTCTCCCTCATGTTGAAGTCTTTGCATATTAAGACAAGATATGACACAGCATATGCTGTGCTCCCTCTCTGCATTCTTTTTCCTTCACATCTCCTGCTTGTCCCCAGTTACAGCTTCCTTTTGGCTCTGGCCTTAGTTTAAACCTCCCTATCCTTCCTGACCCCCACCACCCTGTCTAGCTTGGTCTTCCACCACGCCCTTGCATGTTGCCTTGCACTTCTCCTTCCAGCCCCACTTATTCCAATGTCTTTCTTTTCCTCTGGACTCTGGGTCAGAGGAGGGGAGGAATATGTCTGCGTTGGACAGTGCTGCGTCCAAGGCATGGCAGATAGGAAAAGCTGAATTACGTTTCTGTTGCAAAGTGAACAAATGACCTTCAGTCATCCATTTAAAGAAATGTCTACATAATCAATAATCATATGCTATATTACTTTTCAAATTAGACAAATTAAAACATGAATTACTCCCTAGTGTTGGTGAGAATTTAGGGACATGAGAACTCTCAAACACTTTAGGAGAATGATGCCACAGAATGAAGGAAAAGCCTTCAAGTGATTATTTTATTTTTTGGCTTGGTGAATACATTCATGGGAATTTATGCTAAAGCAGTAATTTGGGAATGTGTGAACACATTTGGTTCCAGAGATATTCATCACAGTGTTGTTTAAAATTGTGAAAAATTGTTAGCCCCTTAAATGGTCAACAACAGAGGATTAGCTGAGAGAGCTACAATTCACATAAATGATGGGATACTATGAAGGTGCTAAAATAGTAATTTAGAAATGTTTTCGTGACATAGGAAGAGGTTTACAATCTACTCTGGAGAGAATAAAGCAAATACAAAGCCTTATGTAACCATAATTCCGTTTTTGCTGTAACATTCCAGTACAGAAGTGATAAGAGTCATGTATGTTAAAATGTTAAAGAAATTATTACCTGTGGTATGGTGAGATTTTGATTTTGAGGTGACCTTTCCTCAAAAGCAAAATGAAAGAAATGATTGTATGCACTAAGTTGCTGGTTTAAGCCACGCAGAGAGGAGTTAATTTAAGTGACTATAAAAAAATAGTCATTTGGCTGTACATCTTAGTGGGATATATGTTAAAGACTAAAAGGACATCAAATAAATTTTCTTTCCTTTTCAGTAATTATATTGTTAATTATTATATTGGCATTTCTATTTGGAAGCTACTTAAGTAAATTACATGAAGACACAACAATTATGTTAATGCCATCAGTAAATAAGGTACTCAGCTTAAAGGAACAAGTGGAAAATAGAAAAGAATTTCAATAAAAACAAGCAACCCTAAATTTGAATTGTAAATATCGGTATAGCCTCCTGATGTATGTTTTCTCTCTCTTTTTAAAAGATTTTATTTATTTATTTGAAAGAGACAGAGATAGGACAGAGATAACAATTTGAGAGAGAGACAGAGATAGAAACAGAGATGGTGAGAGAAATCACGGGCAGGGAAGAGAGGAAGAAGCAGGCTCCCTGCTCAGCAGGGAGCTGGATTCAGGACTGGAACCCAGGACCCTGGGATCATGACCTGAGCTGAAGGCAGAAGCTTAACAAACTGAGCCGCCCAGGTGTCCCTGATGCATCGTCTCTAAAAACACACATTTCCTACCTCTGTCCACAAGCCCAGAAAACCAGGAGCAGTCTAGCAACGGGTACTCCTAGCATCCATACTATGATCACTAAACAAGATTTTCTACTGAAACAAAAGCTCCCTAGAGAAATGGCTGATTCCAGAACTGGGGTACAAAATGTACAAGAAGATAGTGGATCATCTTATCTTACCAAAGGAAATGAGAAAAAAAGGTCTCCTGGTCATGTCAGAGGGCCTGATGGCCTGTTTAAAGAGATTGCCCAGCCACAGAGTGCTCAACAATGGATTGAAAGACATCAGTTCTACTAAAACCATGCACAGAAGATGTAGAGACAGCAGCTGGTTTCTTCTGAAGGATGGAAGGGAACCAGCTCAGTATTCTGAAAGCCAGCAAACAAAGGGAAAGAATCCAGCATTTTCTTGTTTTTACTTTATACTGTACCTCAGTGTAACCAAATGGTTTACTTGAGGAGATTTCTCTTTATATGGAAGAATTCCCTCTCAATAATGATGACAGGATGATAGAAGATGATCCAGGCAATCATGGAACCATTTAATCACCGGCCATGACTACCAGCATCACAGAAAGAGAAACCACCAGACATCTTACACCTCCTGATGGAAACAGATGACACCGCTTACGGAGTTTTCTTGCCAAAATGTTGAACCAGCAGAGATACACATGAAATGGCACCACAGGGATGCGATTAGCAAAATTTAGAATATAGGGGACTCTAACATCATCAATAAAAGAAATTAAAAAGGATAGGAGAACCTATAGACAAAGAGATTTAAGAGGTACTAGCTAACTGTTTGGATCCTAATTTGAGAATAAGAATAAGGCAATGTAAAAAGAAAGAAAAAGAGGCCATCTGGGAAGTTTTAATAATTACTAGATATTTAAAGATATTAAGGAGTTATTGTTATCTGTTATATGTGATGATGGCATTGTGACTATTTTCAAAAATGTTTATCTTTTGGAGATATATGCTAAATTATTTTTGGAAAGAATGAGCTCACCAGAACGCATAACAGATGTAGGCTCTTCTGCACTTTCACTAATTTTTTTTAGGTTCCTGGGACCTTTTCATTTTGAAGACTCAACACGAGACATATTTTCAATGCTCAGAAATGGTCTATTATTTTATTGAACCTTGCCTCACCTCCATTTATTCTGTTTTTGAATTCTGTAATTCCCTTGGGTATGTAAGGTAGCCTAGCCTGAGTCTATGTTTCTCTTTTCTTCTCTAAATTCATCATTCCAGGATAATTTTGTTACTCTGAATTAAGTGACATTGATCTAAAGGAACTCCATCTAATATGGGATATGCCAGCAACCAGATAGTACATCAGCTACATAATTCTATAGTGGAAAAGACTCTTCAAACATGAAAAAAAATGTTATATTTTATGATATAGAGAAGCAGCCTGAGCAAGGAACTTCAGAATCACTAGGAATAATTTCAAGTATTTGAATCAATTACACAAAGGCAACAAAAAATAATTCTATTTCTTGGGTCAACTACTAATTGTGCTGTAATGTTCTCAACACTTTAATCCGTCATTGCTGGGAAATACTAATGGAATGCTTTAGAACAGGAATCTGGGAGAACTATTGGTTAATGAAGACACAACTCCCCATGCGTACCCAAATGGTAGCAGCCTAATTTTAGAGTAAAGATGGTGGTTTCAGAATACTACAGATAAATACCTCCATAGTGCCTATAACTGTAAAGGCAGATTAAATTGAATTCGTTAAAAAGGATTGCATTGAAACAGACCAAACCATATCCTTGATCTAATTAACTTGTTTACAAAGCTTAATTGATTTATTTTCCCTAAAATGTCTTTCTGTGGACTTCCCTACAGATACTGCTATTCTTAAAAGTCTTCCAGGTAGCTGTTACTATAATCCAGTGCCCAACATGGTTCATTTTCCTTTTAAAATGAAATGTATTTTCTCAGTGACTGGAAAAACCAGAGGCCAGCTTCTTAGGCAGGGTTGACCAGATGCACAGGAATGTCTTTGGGACTCTGCCCTTCTAGTCTCTTGGTTCTGTTGTTTTCTGTGCCAACTTCATTCCCTGGCAGATTCTTTCCACCTGGTGGCACAGGAAGTCACCAGTAGTTTCAGTCACATCTTCCACTGTTTGTTTGCCTTGCTTCGGTCACGTTTGTATCTTTGTATCCCTAAATGCATCACTTGGCCAGGCGTATGTTGCCCTTTTGTCAACTCTAGGTCCCCCTCATACCTCTGGAACCATATTATGTGTTCAATCCATCAACAATGGAGGGCAATTCTTTGAAGGAACTTCATGCCTTGCTACTTGGAAAGAGGAAATACATGCCAGGCAGGCAATGCCACATCAGCCATCTACTGCAGAATGTTCAGTAATTGTGTATGTACAAAATCACTACATGATATTGATGTGGGAAACATAGGGAGAAGAAAAATTATTAGATTTCCTTATTACCTAAGAAGCCACTGACAAGTCCTTGAAACAGGCAGAGAGACATTCCTCTAGGGGATTAACTGCCTGGAAGTTAATACTTGGGTAAGGGCAAAAGGAAACCTAGCCTGACCCCAGGATCCTGTAAATCTACTTAACATATAAAAATTCCTTTAGAAATTCCCTTTATCTCTAATTCCCCACCCCCAAGATATGTGTTGGCAATCATTCCCCATGCATATGGCCCACCAATATACATCTAACGGGTCTCAAACAAAGGTTTTTTTAGATAATAAAAGGATCTTTTCCCAACAATAGCTAGCTCCCTCAAGGTCCTGGAAACCTTGCTTCCAAAATTCCTTAGAGATGTATGCTATCCCTAACCTCTTCCAACTTGAAAGTATATACTGGGCCACTCCTAATGACCCCAGTCATGGGTGAGTAGCTCTTTCTACTCACAGGTTCTGTCCCAGAGCTTTAACAAAACCATCTTTTTGCATCAAAGATGTCTCCAGGGGGCGCCTGGGTGGCTCAGTGGGTTAAGACGCTGCCTTCGGCTCAGGTCATGATCTCAGAGTCCTGGGATCGAGTCCCGCGTCGGGCTCTCTGCTCAGCAGAGAGCCTGCTTCCCTCTCTCTCTCTGCCTGCCTCTCCATCTACTTGTTATTTCTCTCTGTCAAATAAATAAATAAAATCTTAAAAAAAAAAAAAAAAAAAAGATGTCTCCAGAACTCTTTCTCAGCTATTGGCTTTGAGCCTTAACATCTTTTCCAGCATCAGTATGGCCCAACTTGGTCCCTTGCAGGTTAAGGGAACAGTAACAGGGCTGACTTCAGAAGCTTTGTTGCTGTATGTTTGTGGGGAGGAAGAGGAGGTGTTTGAGGAGAACACAGGTGCCAAACTCTTGGTCTGGTCGTTTCTTCCTTGGAGGAAGCAAAGGCAGTCTGTCAAATGTGCATTTTCTGGCAGATCTCTGGTTTTTTTTAAAGGCTTTTAAAAAGGAAACCTTTTGCTCTTTGAGATTTTAGGAATTTAGCAAAAATTTAGGGATTTTAGCAAATCCCCACTAGGTGTCTTCCCCATGGGGGGAACATGTAACAGTTGCTTATTTATTCTTGCTTTAGCACTGTCAAAGGCTACATGATGGAATGGCTTAGTGAAGAACATGAAAAATGCTGCCCTAGAACTTTCTACTTGGTCAAACAGTGTCTGCAACACATCCAAAAACATGTGGTCAGCCACCAGGTGGTACCTAAGTGATATTTGGAGATAAGATGTTCAGTTAAGTGGTCATACAGGGGGGTAGTTTTAAGTCTAGTATAACTTTAGCTCACATGTGTTGAGCCCTGTGTGCTAAATGATTTGCTATGTGTTGGGGATACAAACAAATAATATGAATATGCGTTGGTGTGATACAGTGATTTATAATTATAAATATATATGGTTTTTCTGGCCTAGAGTTCTTAAAACCCATGGAATTTCCTAAGTGTTGAAAACTATTGATGTCTTTTGTTATTTTTAATGAGGTAGCTTTTGCACCTAAGAAGGGAGGGGCTGGTTGCCAGGGGAGCCAACACAGTGATTCTAATTTTGCAATGTTCAGTCCCACCCTCTGATCTCAGGGGAGGGGGAAGGGAGTGGAAGTTGAATCAATCACCACTGTCCAAAGAGCTAAGAAATCGTGCCTATGTAATGAAGCCTCCATAAAAACCCAAAGGACAGGCTTGGAGATCTTTTGATCTGTGAGCAAGTGGAGCTGGGGAATGTGGTATGCACACTGACAGCATGGAAGCTCTACAGCCCTTCCCACATACCATTGGTCCAGCTGCTCACTCATATACTCTAATATCTTTTGCAATAAATCAGTAATTTGGTAAGTAAAATGTTTCTGAGCTTTGTGAGCTGCTGTAGCGAATCACTGAAGCCCAAAGAGGGTGTTGCTGGAAACTCCAGTTTATAGTCCACCCAATTTGGTCAAGTTTAACAGCCTGGACTTATGACTGGCATCTGAAGTGGGGGAGGGGAGGGTGTCACACAGGACAGTCCTTCACCTGGGGAACATGATGCTGTCTCCCAGTAGACACCATCAGAATTGAGTTGAATGATAGGACATCACCCAGCTAGTGTCCTGAAGGATTATTTAGGGGTGTTTTGGGTGGAACCCCCCAAACAGTGACACTTGAAATTGGTCTCAGAATTGGGGGTACAAATATATGGCTCCTGCTGTCTAATACATTATGACCTGCTTATAACATGTGACTCATCAGAATAATTCAATTAAACAAAGGGGAACTTTATGTGTTCAAATAAATAGAGTTTTATTTCTAGATCTATTGATGGAGTGACTAGGATAAAAATATTTTAAGACTTTTGTCCCAAAGAACCTTAGTTCTAGAAAACACAAGTATAAATCTCTGAAATGGTTGAGTTTATTTCACCTGACGTTATATAACATCAGGATAGTCTTTAATTGACGACTGTTTCTTTCTGCTTGACTAGAGACTGAGGTTTGCTGATGCTTCTGCATATCTAAAATTATTTCCATTTGGGAGTTGGCTTGCTTATGTACAGAAATACATATTCTATTGGGTTGAGAAAGACCAGACCATGGTTGTTTAAAACCCTGGGGATATGGCTTATGCTTGTTAGCACTTAGCTGCCTCTGGTTCTTATACACCAAGCTCACTGTCAACTTTCGATAGAAATCAGCATGAAAATACTTACATAACTGTAAAGACCATTGTCTTAACATCTATGGCTGGTGCAGGGAAATCATTCATGTAATGGATCAGAAGACCTGGGCCAATTTAAAATTCTTTATATATGCCATTCTAATGAGCATTCCAACCGCAGTGGATGATAACAAATTAATGGAAACATGGTCTTCGGTCTTTTTATTTACTACCTTAAATCTCAGTGGGAGATTTTAGAATTGGTCCCTGTTGCTATCACATCAGGTGCACAGATTTCTTTATGTGTGGGGTGGAGATGGGGACCTGACACATGGGCATTTAAGCCCAGCTCGACTAATGCAAATTTCTAAATGTGTTTACCAAAACTAAGACAAACTGCACTACAGAAAGAGATTTTTCAAGCAAGCGGTTTCAGTAGTAATCAGTGGTTACATCAGTACCACAGAAAACTCTTGCGATTAACGAAGTCTGGGATCTTATTCAGTTCTCGAGCCTTCTAAAGTATTGAAAATTAAGAAAACCTTGATCCAAGATGATAAAAATTGAATATATTTTAAATATATGCATTGAACAATGCCTTTTTTTTCAAAGCAAAGTGCAGTGACTATACATGACCTTTCATGATGAAGATCTAGCCATTACTGGCTGGACATTTGTGAATGTGAGGTTGATACCATGAGAAGCAGGAGCAGAGAGAGGAGAGCTGGGTGCTGGACTCCTGAACTGAGCCACTGTGTCACACCTCCCCTGAAATATGGTCAATGCCATGCTGCTGACTCTATATAGTTGAGCCAACAGATTATCTTCTAAATCAGGGCAAGTTGGGTGTTGGCTTGCAGCTGAAATTCTCCTCACCGATACAGACCTGGGTCTGCCTACTGCCCCTACCCTTTACCACTCAGCTCACCACAATGCTAAGATTGTCTTTATTTAATTGAGAAATTAATTACAGGTGGAGGTCTGTTGTATAATATGTGGTTATTTTGTTCTCTGTAATAGTAAACACATTTGACAAGTCCTCTTACTGACTTGACTAAAGGGATGGATTGCTGACTTGACATGATTTCAGCTATTATCCGTCAATCCTCTCATCCTTAAAGAGACTGTTTTCTCTCTTCTTTACATTGATTTGACAATTTATACAGCTTGAAATGTTTTCACATGCATTATCTCATCTGATCACAAAACCATGCTTAGGGCTTATAGAATAGGCATTTCCTGCTTTTTTAGAGAAGGAAGCTGAGACAACTTGCCCTAGGCCGGTGTGAAAATAAGGTCCCAGGCTTTCCAAGAAGCCTGTGTGCTCTCCAGGGCTTCTCATGGGTTGACCAATCCAATAAGGATCCATGTATTGGGCCATAAATAACAGAAAACAGTGACTCAGGCCAATCTAAAGGACATTTATAAGGCTGTGCAACAGAAATACAGAGGCAAAATGGGATCTATGCATGGACATCAGGAGCCTTTATCTGCATTTCTCTGGGTTTTCTTTCTTTCTGGGCATAGACTTCATCCTCAACTTGGACAGTGGCATGGGTATAGCTGCTCAGGCATCACACATAAACACGAAAATGTCTGAAAGACAAGGAACCTTCTCTTCCCCCTTTACTTGGGAGCTTGGAAAGCTTTCCTACAAATCCTCCCAGCAAACATTTCCATTTTGTCCAGCACTGGGTCCGTGCCCACCCCTCAACCAGCCATTGGAAGGGGAAGCGGTATCTATGATCTGCTTCGAACAACCAGTGGACCACAACTGAATGTTAGAAAGTGAGCCACAGTAACTACCACTGAATTGATTTAAAATATGATTTAGGAGCCCCTGGGTGGCTCAGTTGGTCAAGTGGCCAGCTCTTGATTTCCACTCAGGCCATGATCTCAGGGTGGTGAGATGGAGGCCCAAGTTGGGCTCTTGAGTCTGCTTGAGATTCTCTCCCTTGCCCTCTCCCATGCTGCACATGCTCACTCTTAAAAATAATAAAATGATTCAAATATGTAGTTCAAGAGAATTGACCTGGGGTCTGGTGGGTTGTTGCTATCATGGTTCCCCATTTGCTCATGCCTTCCTGTATCCATGCGTGTGTGTAGTCCCATCCCAAATTGACTCAGAACTTGGCAACAGGACTCATTTTGATCAAGGAAAAAATAGTGAATGCTACACAAGGTGCTTGGCTTCTGGTTGCTCTTGGGACCTGTGATGGACTAAACTTTTTTCTCCCCAAATTCATAGGCTAAATCCCTAATCCCCAGAGTGACTATAGTTGGGGATGGGGCCTTTAAGAAGGTACTTTATGTTAAATGAGGTCATAAGGGTGTAGTCCTGATCCAATAAGGTTGGTGTGTTTAGAAGAGGAGATACGAGAGAGAGAACACAGTAAGAATGCAGCTGTCTGCAAGCCAGGACTTGGGGTCTCACCAGAAAGCAACATTGCCAGAACCTTGACCTTGAGCTTCTGGCCTTCAAAACATGAGAGAATGTTTTTGTTGTTGAAGTCACCTGGTTTATGGTATTTTGTTATAGCAAACGGAGAGGAATAACATAGGAACCCCAGCAATAGTCATGACAGGAACAAGGTAGAGCTAGTCTTCTGGACAAAGAAAGACATTGAAGCTAGTGACTTTCGTTTTCTTAACCTGTAGCCAGCCAACCTGCAGGCATGTGAGTTAGGCCACTGACCACCAGTTGGCCACAGATGTGTGAAGGAGTCCAGCAGGCGTGACTGATACAAGAACTGTGCAGCTGAGTCTAACCCAATTGCTGACCCACAGAACCAAGATGGATGTTTTAAGCTACTGAGTTTTGGGAAGGTTTTGTTACAGAGCAACAGATAACTAGTCCATGTGGGAAATACGGAGTTTTGAGTCACACGTTTTGTGCTCCATGGGAAGACTTGATTACACACACTCCTGCTAGTCTGATTTGGAAACTATTTATCCACCTTACAGGTCAGAGCCTACCTGCAGGGATCAGGCAAAGCACATGAGCAAGGCAGACTGGATACAAAAATAATCACAAAGCTCGAGTTTTTTTCATTTTTGGATAAAGACACAGATACAAAAATACTCTCCTTCCATAGAAAATAGTGTGTGTGGGGATGCTTAATCGTAGCCGCATGCACAGTCTTAGTGACCGGAACCCTGCAGGGAACGGTGGGGACTGGGGACTGGAGTAGGCATACCCCACTGAAAAGGATGGTTACTACCCAGCTCAGGCCTTGTTGCCATGTGGGCATGTAGGCTCGCTGTCTCGTTACCAGAACTTCCAAGTTTTCAAAAGAAACCAGAAATATGGAGTTTTATATATAATTTCCAATTTTAAAACATTGATTGAATTAAAAAATAAAACATTCTACAAGTGAAACAAAGTTCATGTTTGCCTGGATGGCCTCTTTAGACTGGTCTACACACACCAGCTAACACTGAAGTTAGAAATCAGAAAAACACAAGGATGTCAAGAAGCTGGTTTGCCGAAACTTATACTTTCCCATTGACTGGGACTTGCATGTGTACAGCAGACACATGCAAGTGAAACAGTTTGCAGAAAAGGTGGTCCTGAATCCAAAATATAACAGAAAATGAAACAATGAAAAAATTAGTCTGTGATTGCAGGTCTTTCTGCCTCTGAGCTCAGTGAAGACAAACAAAACCCAAAAACCTAACACAGGCAAACCCAGTATAGAAAAAATTTCAAATTCAGAAAACAAATAAATGAGGGTTTGATCCTCTGCATTTCAAAATAATTCTCAGCCAGATGGTAATTTTTTTAGAATAAGGAGCCCGACTTTATCTTTGTTATTCTTGGAAGCTGGAAAAACCTAATCCAGGTTAGGTTAACAAATAAACGACTATTCCAAATGGGTTTATAGGTGATTAAGGTAGGGATAAGTACCCGGCAGCAGGTAGCCTGGCTTACGAGCCTGCGGTTGGCAGACCTCACCTTTGCCCCACCGGCTCTTCCACTCTGAAGAGGCAGTTACCTAACATGTCTGCTCCTCTGCTCTCCAGAGGAGGACAGTAAAACATATGTACCCGGCGGTGTGACGAAGACATAAGGAGAAGCTGCTCGTAAACGCCTGGGACGCAGCATGGGTTCCTCCGCTGCTGTTCCTCAGCTTGCCCGCCTGGTTAGTTTCGCACCACGGATCACCGGGGGGCCGAGAAGAGGAAACTTTGTAGCGCGTTTAACTCCTCAGGGATACAACTTTTGAACAAAGCGGCATGAATTTGGACTAGATGACGAAAAAATGCGGGTTTTTTCTTTATGCGGGCTCTGGGAGAATCAGCCCGGGTCCCATCTTGGGCATAGGCCTAAGGGGTCAGGAAGGAAACCACGTGCTGTTTCCAAAGCCTCGTCCACAGCACGGAGACCCAGGTGCGTCCCTGGCGACGTATCTTCGCAGCGGGGCTCGCCGCGGCCCGCAGCGCCCAAGGATGCTGCAGGGAGGCGATGGCGCACGGGTCCGCCGCGGCGGTGTGCGGGGTGCGCGGTGTACTCCCGCTGTTCCGGACGAGCAGAGATCAGCTCCGCTCCCCACGCCGGCAGAAGCTCGTGGCTCTTCATTTCCCGCCTCTTTTTGGGTGTTGCTGCTTTTCTTTTCGCTTCGCCCTACTACGGAAAGTTAGAGGGCAGACCCGGAGCCCGCCTGCGGCACCTCTGAAGGAAGAGCTGCCGGAGCTGAAACCACCGGGTCATTGTCCGAGCGCTGTTGTGCCACGGTCACGGGGCTTTTACTACTGCATGCGCGAGGCCGGCGGGAGCTCGCGGGCCTTGGAGACGTGCGCAAGGTCGGTGCTGGCCCCCACCGCATGCTCCGCACGCACCAGGGGACGCCCTCCCGGCCCAGCGGGCGGAGCAGGGGTGCCCGGTGGGTCAGTGGAGCGGGCCCGGCGCTGGCCGGCGCTTTGCCTCCGGGCGAGCAGATTGAGCAGACGCGGGCCCATCTGCGCCACGCTGACCCCGGCGGAACAAGCGAAGCTCTTCCGCAGCCCGTACGGGGACCGCACTCGCAGTCGGCGCACGTGAGCACCGGAAACCGCCTAAAACCCGCGTATTCCACGCGAGTCAGGACCAGGGTGGGGGGAGACCCTGCCCGGGAACAGGCCAGAGAACGAAACGGAACCTCCGGGAGCGGACAGACAGCCGCCCCCCGGGTCACGGCGCCCCGACGCTCTCGGGGATCTCGCGGTGCCCAGACTTGCTCTGCAGCCCCGCCCCTGGGAACACGCGCCTCTCGGCGGACCCCGCCCCGGACCCCCGTCCCAGACCCCGCCCCGCCCACCCCGCCCCGGACCCCCGCCCGAGACCCCGCCTCTGGCTGCGCTGGCCGGGCGCAGGCACGCGGTCCTGCCCCTCCAGGCGGCGGAGGCTCGGGCCGCCGTCCGTTTCCGGGCAGGGCAGCGCCGCCCGGTGACACGTGTTGCCGGTGGGGAGCCCCCCGCGCCCTGCGGACGCCACCCCGCGTCCTCGTCAGTCCCGCCGGCGCGCGCAAGCGGAAAAGCGAACGAACCCCCGACAGGACTCGGCGCCCCGCGTCGCCCCGCACCCGGACGCGTCACCAGCGCAGAGAACCGTGGGCAACGACTCCCCGTTGGACGCTCCTGACACTCCTCCACAGGGCATCGGCCGGTCCCGGGCAGCACAGGCGCGGCCCGGCGCTGGGGCGCGACGCCCGAGGCTCCCCGCGCGCCCACCGCCAGCCCCGCGTCGCCGGGGCCTCCCGCTCGCGCCTCAGCGTGGCCGCAGCTGGCGCGCTTCTCAGCCCGCAGCGTCGTGCGCAGGCGCAGAGCCTGCCTGGGGGCGGAGCCGGGGCACGTGCCCAGAAGTGGCTGAGCTCATTGGCTCCTCCGTGCCCCATCCTGGCAGCTGGGGCGGGGCTTGTGGTCATGCGACGTCAGGGAGCTCTCACCGGAAACTGCGGGCAGGTGCGCCTGCTGGGCGGGGCGACCCCGACGCCGAGGCTGCTCGCGTGACGTCAGGGAGCTCTCACCGGAAGCTGCGGGCAGGTGCACCTGCTGGGCGGGGCGACCCCGACGCCGAGGCTGCTCGCGTGGGTAGGTGCCGGGTAATGAAGCAGCCGGGCTGCCTGGTGAGGCCCGGCGCGGGCGGCCGGGAGACGAGGGGGGCCTGCCCTGCCTGTGGAGCCTCGAGTTCGCAGAGAGGCCTGGATGGACGGAGCTCGGCCATGGCTCGGCCCACGGGGCTTCAGGGCCACACGCCGCGCTCAGGCTGGGTCCGTGGGAAGCTCCGGAGTGGGAAGGCCGGGCGGAGCCGCCGCCGGGGGCAGCCGAGGGGTGAGGGGCCTCCGTTTCCTGGGCGGGCCTGGGGGTCAGCCGGCGGACGATGCCTCTAGGGAACCCCTCCGGGACTGCGGGTGCGGGGTTGGGCCGCAGGCGGACCTCGGGGTCCCCCCGAGGAAGGGGGTGGATGCGGCAGGCCGGCGCGGGAGCAGGCGGCAGGGCTCCGGCGAGCGCTCGTCCCGGCGGACTTCGTCTGGGCCTGGCTGCGGCCGGCCGCCCTCCTCCCTGGGCGGCTGCGCGCTCTGACTGCCCTTACCCAGCTGCCGTGTCCACCCTGCCGGGGCCATGTCCGAGTTTTTCTGGTAAGCGTCTGCGCTGTCGCTCTTCTCGTCCGCACCCCCTTCGGTGCCTGACTCGGCCGCGTCTGCCTGTGTGAGCGCTTCCCGAGGAAGCGTTTGTGTTTTCCAAAACCGCGGTTGTCTGCTGTATGAACTCGTGCGTCATTTGCAATATTTTCACGTTTCCTTCAAAACCAGTTTGTCTTATCCTTTTAGATGCTGCCAACATGTGCCTCTCAAGAAGGAAATGGCTGCTAAAGACTTGGCGCAGGGGGCGAGGGCCCGGGCTGGAAGGAAGTGGGCTGGGTGGCTTGAAAGGGGCTAATACTCTCCCCGTCGCCTGTAGGCGAATGTCTTTATGTTACACTTACTTTCCCCTGCGCAACCTTGTAACTGGGGATCGGGCTAATGTATACTCAGCTAACAAGACCCTCTTGTATTCAGTTTGAAGTCTATTGCTGTAGAGACTCCCTAAATTTGCCGCTGGAGGATCATCTTCCTACCCTTTAGCCCCACGCTGTGTCTTTGATTAGTGGTGTACATATGTGTGAAGGGGACAGTTGTCACTGAAATTACAGACCGCTGAATGGCGATTTGAATTGCATGAGCATTAAGGTCTTCCTTGAGAGCAATATGCAAAACCCGTGGTTAGAATGATTTTATTCAAGCATCAGGAAGTATAGATAAATCCCCTTGACATCAACACAGCAGGGGACACTCTGAGAACATAATTCTAATGAATATACATTTTGGCTTTTCGACTACAAGGGAAGTAGGGCAGAGGATTTATTTAGATCTTCTTAATTAATAGCCTAGTATATTAGTCAGTACCATTTCAGGGTTATTCTGTTTCTTCAGAGAAAACGAACCAATAGGAGATATAGATGGATATATGTATTCATATACTCACAAGCCCATATGTACATAATATACCTAACATGTATCTTTTTATATGTGTTTTTGTCTATATTTGCATATGTAGGCATATACACACTTATACACACACACACACACACACAGATCCACTGTAGGAATTCACTCATGTGATTACCACAATCTACCATCCGCAAGGTGGAGAACCAGGGAAGTGGTGCAGTTTGGTCTGGGTCTGAAGGCCTGAGAACCCGGAGCCTGATGTCCAAAGGCAGGAGAGGATGGACGTCTCACTTCAAGCAGACAGACTGAAATTAACTTCCTTCTGCCTTTTTGATCCATTCTGGCCCTCGGTAGACTGGATGATGCCCTCCTAAACTGGCGAAGGTATCTTCTTAACTCAGCCTACGAATCTCTTCATGCGCACAGAGACACATGCAGTTTTATAATCACAAAGAGGGAGCTAGAAATGGTGGCATCTTCTGCGCCACGATAAAAACACATTCTCATGGTAAACCAGGCGTAAAAGCACGTCATGGTGGGGGCACTGGGCTTGTCCGTGTTCTGGGTGGAGTCACACTAGTGGTCTTCACGTTTGACCAGAGCTTGTCTGTAATGAAATGGGACATTTCTCTTTACTTAGTTCATTAGCTTTGGGGAGGCTTTGACTCTGTGGAAGGTCACTCTCCTGAGGTATTGAGATCTGCCTGTAGGGAACACAGGGAAGGGATTGGGCCGGTCTCAGTCCCGCTGGCCCTGGAGAGGGCTTTGTGCAGGGAGCTGAGGTGTTTGCAACAGGAAGTCTTTGAAGGACTGACATGGCCGAGGTGGTTGCCTGAGGGGGTCCTGCCAAGCTCTCTGCCGACCATAAGAGAATGTGCTGAGTGAGACCAAATAGAATCGTATGAAGTCACCATTTATAGGTAGGTTTTAGGTCAAAAACAGGGTTGGACCAGCACTTTCCTCAGATTCAGCTAATTCTTTGTGGGCATGTGATGTGGCCACATTTATTCCCAGTGTCGTGTGTGTCAGCTGGTGAGGTGGCGGGACCCTCGGTGTTCGTGCTTCCCGCACTGTGGTGTAGGCAGGATTTGTGTACACTAATCTGGCACGTGAGAAAGGGAGTCTTTTAAAATTCTCTTTAAACAGAATTAAGTGGGTCTGAGGCAATGTTCTGATTGGCTCAAGGGAAATTCAATCACAGACAGTTTGGTACCCCATCACTCTCCTTTTGGGGCACAGAACTTGTGGGGGTTTAGGTGAAATCAGTGGCAGCCCTTTCTCTTTGGTTCCTGCGCTCCATGGCCGATAACTCCAGTTCACGACCACTTGTTATCCCTGGAGAACAAACCCAGAAAGGCACAGGTTTCCAGCAGCTCCTGTTGTGTCTTTCACAAACTCTAGTCACCAGGGTGTGTGCTCTTAGAGTGACTTTGTGTGACCATGTCCCACTGTGCCCCCGCAGGCCTCGCTAGTGACCAGTGAATGCTTGTTTCCAGGCTGCGATCCTTGTCTGGGTTGTGAGCTCCTCAGAAGCGGGGGCCAGGTCTGTCCTGTTCACCGTCCCCCGAGCCCAGAACAAGGCCTCCCATGTAGCAGGTGTTTATGAGTATCTGCTGAGTGAAGGAGTCCTTGGGAAAAGCCCCAGGGATTGCTCAGTCGGGAGGTCTGAGGTTTTAGGAATAACCTGGAAACAGGTCCTTCTGGACTGGCTGGTAGCCAGCTTCAATGGAGAAAGCATGTCTGAGACCCAATTACCCTTTTCAGTGACAAGTGGCCTGAGGGCTAACAAAATACCAGAAACAAATCCTATGAAGGATTATCAGTAAACTTGCTGCATGCAGTAGTACATTTGTATAAGTTATTACCTAACATAGAAGAATAAGATCTTTCTAAAAACACATTTTCAGGGCACTTGTGTAGCTCGTTCTGGTAAGTGTCTGCCTTCGGCTCAGGTCATACTCCCAGGGTTCTGAGATAGAGCCCCATGTTGTGTTGTGCTCTCTGCTCAGCAGGGAGCCTGCCTCTCCCTTTCCCTCTGCTTGCTGCTCCCCCTGCTTGCGCTCTCTCTCTCTGTCAAATAAATAAAATCGTTAAAAAAAAAGAAAAGAAAAGACAGTTACTTTAAAAAAATAAAATGGCTTTTTATTGCAATATAACATACATCTAGAGATGTCTATGAAGATACTTGTAGACTTAATGAACCCTCCCAGAGCACTTGGAAGCACCTCTCCCACACCCACCCCCCATTACTACCTCAAATGCCAACTACTCTCGGAAGTGCTTTCATTAGGGTTCCTTCTGATTGTTTTGAGCTTTATGCAAATGTAATCAAGGAGGATGCTTTCCTTTGTGCCCAGCTCCTTTTACTCATCATTAGGTTTGGGGGGAGGCATGCATGCTGTGTGTGGTTGTCGTGGGCGTTGGCACTGGGAGAAGAAACTGTGACTTCTCCATCACACTGTTGATGGGCAGCTGGGATGCCTGGCCTGATGCGTGCTGCTGGGAACATGCTGGTGTGTGTCTTTGGTGCACGAGGTCACACACCTCTGTCAAGAGGATTCCACTGCGCTGTGCGCGTGCTGACCATCTTAGGTCGCAGTGTCCAGACGCGGAACCCGAGAGGCGTTTGCTGTGCAGGTGATTTATCGAAAGATTGTACTCTGGAGGAGCCTGGGAGGAAGTGAGGGAGGAGCGGGACCTGGGGTCGAAGCCAAGCCGGCCTGCAGGCCTGGTGAGCGTCCCCCTCAGCCTGACTCCGTGGGGAGCTGTCCAGTTGCTCCTGGAGGATTTTTGTAACTTGTCATCAGCCAGGCATTGGCTGTGGACCAGCCCCAAGGGGTGGGCTTGCAGAGGAGATGGCTCCCTCCACAAAGTCGTTCTCTGGAGCAGGTGTGAGCCTGCATCCGTCAACACAGAGGCCAGGCGATGGGTGTCCTGGCCTATAACGTGATCCACAGGAGTCACCAGTCACAGTGCCCATCCCAGACTGGGACAGGGTACGATTGATCAGTGTTCATGGACATTGTCAGTATTCACATCCACTGGCATCTTATGAGCATTTCAGTTCCAAATCCTCAGCAGCCCTAGTTCTGCTCCGACTGCTCTGTCTTAGCCATTCGCAGAGACCCGCAGAAGCATTTCACTGTAATTGTAATTTCCATTTCCCTACAAACCAAGGAGGCTGAGCCTTTTCTTACCTTTAGTGCCATGTGGATATTCTCTTTCAGGAAGTGTCTCGAGTCTTTGGCCAGTTTTTCTGTTGGATTGCCTGTGTTTTCTTACTGTGTGAATTCTTTATTCTGGCTAGCAGTTCTCGTCAGATATTTATAGAAATGTCTTCCCCAGCACAGTGGCTTTTTACTCCATCACGTGCCATGTGCTGAACAGAAGTTCTTATTTTTAATAAAGGCCAGTATGTCATGTTTGCCTTCCATGGTTTGTGCTGTCGTGTGCCCTATTCAAGAAATCTTTGTCTGGCCCGAGGCTGTGAAGATACTCTCTTATATTGTCATCCAGAAACTTCGTTTTAATTTCCACCTTTAACAGATCTATAAGTTATTCGGAATTGAGTTTTGTGTGTATTGTGAGGTGTTGTTGCTTTTGTCATGAATCACAGAACCATATGTATGTGATCTGTTTCTGCTTTTCCATGTAGTTTTATGGGCTCTGTTTGCTTATTCCAGTAGTTCCTCCCTGGGGATAATTTTGCCCGCCTCCAGGGGACATTTTGCAATTTCTGGAGACATTTTTGTTGCTGTTGTGACTCTCTGTGTGTGTGAGTGTGTGTGTGTGTGTGCACGCGTGTATGTGTATGTACTCTGGCATCTAACATGTAGATACCAGTGATGGAGCTAAACAGCCTGCAGCACAGAGGCAGTCCCATGAGAGAGTCCCCTGGCTCCAGCGCCACCTGTCAATGTGGGGAGACCTGCACTGTGCCCACACTGGGGTCACATCGTCTAAACTTCTTGGCATCACCGTGTCACTACTTTGGTTTTGTGAACCTGTAATTTCCGGCATCTTTCCAAGTCCACCATGGCCCTTCTTTTGCTTCTGTTTTGCACATGCATTTTTGAGGCAGCTTGTCAGTTTCCAAAAAAAAAAAAATCAGGGATTTTGATGAGATTGGATAGAATCTCTAACCCATTCGTCAGTTTGAGAAAGTTGACATCTGTCCAAAAACAAGTCTTATAATCCATGAACATGATATATCCTTCTGTTTATCTAGCTCTTTTAAATGTTTCATAATTTCCTCAGTAGGCGTCTTTTGAAGCTTTTCTAGATTTATTCTTAGACATTTGATATTCCTACTAATATTCTAAATTCTTTCTGTTTTAATTTCTAGTTACTCATCACCGGCATAAAAAATGCAATTACTTTTGTATATTGACATGCACACGGCAGTGATGCTGGATTCTCTTGGTGCTTCTTTTAGCTTGTGGATTCTTTTTTCCTATATATTAGTGTTAAAAACGAGGGCTTTACTTTTCTTCAATTGTTTTATTATATTTACTTACTTACTTACTGTTGATTGTCTTGGTTAGGACCCTCCAGTACACTTTTGAATAGTGACTGCCACTGGCTTGTTTCCAATCTTGGCAGAAAGTTTTCAGTGTTTCACCACTAAGTTCTCCCTGGTAGCTTCTCTTGCTTTAAAGTCTGCAATGTCTGAATTAGTATAGCTCCTCTTGCCTGCTTTTGATTCGTATTACCATGATCTGTTTTTCTCCATCCATTTACTTTTAACTTTAGTCTGTATGTGTCTTTATGTTTAAAGTGGGGTTCTGTAGACAGGATCGTCGAGTCTTGTTTGATCCACTCAGTCTACCTCTTAACTGCTGTATTCCGGCCAGAGGTGTTGGGGTTTGTTGGTGAAACAGTTGGATTCAGACCCACCGTATTGGTTCCCGTTTTCTGTTTGTTACTGTATATCCTTTGTTCCCATTTTTTTCTTTCATGATTTTTCTGCTTTTTTTGGTTTTACCTGAGCAATTTACATGACTCCATTTTCTCTCCTTTCTTAAAATATTAGTCATACTTTCTTTTTTACCTTTGTCAGTGGTTGTACAAGAATCGGCAGTACACATTTACGCCCAATTCAAGCCCACTTCCCAGTAACCATACCTACTTCACGGACGGTGCAAACACCTGCACTCACAGAATCATCTCTTCTGCTCCCTGTCCCCGTAGCTCTGCTGCCATTCATTTCGCTCGTGCGGCACAGCACGTATGCCCGTGGAGAAGGAAGTGTGCGTGTGTACGATAGCGTACATGATCCAAGTACAGTGTTGCTATTGCTTTGAACAAACTGTTACCTGTTAGATCAATAAAAACAAGAAAAATAAAAGTCTTTATTTTACCTTCACTTATTGCTTCTTCATTGCTCTTCATTGATCTTCCTCACTTTCTGCACATCCTAGTTTCTGACCTATATTGTTTTCCATCTCTCTAAAGGACTTCTTTTCACATTTCTTGAATGCAGGTCTACTGGCGACAAGTTCCTTCAATTTCATTTGCCTTAGAGAGTCTTTATTTCTTCTTCCCTCTTGAAGGGTAATTTCAGAGAGTGCAGAATTCTAGATCGGTGGGTTTTTTTTTTCCTTCTCAACATTTGAAATATTTCATTCCATTCTCCTCTTTTTGCAGTTTCGGAGAAATAGGATGTAATTCTTTTTTTTAATAAAATCATGTTTTTAAAGATTTATTTATTTGAGGGAGAAAGAGAAGGGAAGAGCAGAGGGAGAGGGACATGCAGACTCCCTTCTGAACAGGGAGTCCAACATGGGGCTCAGTCCGAGGACTCCAAGATCACGACCTGAGCCAAAGTCAGATGCTTACCCACTGAGTCACACAGGTGCCCCCAGATGTAATTCTGATCTTTGCTTCTCTGTACGTGAGTGCCCCCCCCCCCCCTCCTTGGGCCTTTTCTTTTTTTCTTTCTTTTTCTTTTTTTTTTTTTAAGATTTTATTTATTTATTTGAAGTTGGGGGAGAGAGAGCATGCAAGCGAGAGTGCATGAGCCGGGGGAGGGGCAGACGGAGAGAGAGAAGCAGATTCCCTACTGAGCAGGGAGCCCAACTCAGGCTCGACCCCTCAGGTCATGACCTGAGCCGAAGGTAGATAGATGCTTAATCAACTGAGCCACCCAGGCACTGTCCTTTGGTTTCTTTTAGAACTTTTTCTGTATCTTTTGTTTTCCTGTAGTTTGAAAATGACATGCTTAGGTATAGTTTTTTTTGGCATTGTATGCTGCTTAGTGGTTTCTGAGCTGCTTGGATATGTGGTTTTGTGTGGTTTTGTGTCTGCCACAAACTTGGGGGAAATTCTCAGTCATTGCTCTTTCAAATATTTCTTCTGTTCCTTTCTTTCTTCTTCTGAAATTCCCATTACCAATATATTGTACCTTTTATAGTTGTCCTTCAGTCCTTGGATATTCTGTTCTGGCCTCCCCCCTTCCCCGGTCTTTGTTCTCTTTGGTTTTCAGGTCTGGAGGCTTCTTTTTCAGATGTTCTTAAGCTCAGAGTTCCTTAGCTGTGTCCACTCTAGTAATAAGCTCAACAAATGTATTCTTCATTTCCCTTACAGTGTTTTTTATCTCTAGCATCTCTTTGTGGTTCTTTCTTACGATTTCCATCTCGGCTCATGTTGTCCATCTGTCCTTGGGTGCTCTCTCCTTCATGCATTAGAGCCCGCAGCATGCTAATCTGACTTGTTTTGATTCCCAGTCCGATGATTCCGACATCCCTGCTTCGCCTGGTTCTGTGCTTGCCTTGTTCTTCACATTGTGATTTTTGCCTTTTAGGATACCTTGTAATCTTTTTCTTGGTAGCAGGGCATAACAGGAAAAGGGGGAAGGAACTGCTGTACACAGGCCTCTAGTAACGTGGGGTGAGCTGTAGGGAGAAGGGAGCATCCCGCACTTCTCCGATCGCGCCCCCGTGTCTCTGTGAACCTGTGTGTCGGCACTGGGGATCCCACAGGAGTTTCTCAGACATTTCTCTCCCTTCTTGGGCTGGAGCTGGCAGAGTTGGGTATTTTCCTTCCCCAGGTCAGTTAGGCTCTGACAAAACCCGATAAATGCTCTCGGGAACTGGGCTCCTCTGAGCACAGATGTTGCTGAAGAACACAGAGCCTGGAGGTGTTTCAGAATGTCAGAATGCTGCCTTCCCCTGCCCCTGCCGGAAACAGGAATGTGCTTTCCCCTCCAGTGTTTACCGTGAGAGCCTGGCTGGGCTCCTGCAGGGCCTGCCGTGACTGCGGATCCCGATCGCTGAGCCTTCCGGGGCTTTGTGTCCTCACCAAACTCCTAGCAATCCCTTCCTTACAGTTGAGGTTTTCTGAGTCTAGGGCTGGTTCTCAGGGAGCTCGTGATCTCTGCTCCTGAAGCTGTGACTCCCCGTAGTCACCTGTCTGTCTCCAGGCTTCGGGGCCGCAGCTCACCCTGTGTCCTCCTCTCTCCGATTCAAGAAGAGTTGTTAATGTTTCGATCTGGTCAGCCTTTTACTACTTGTTAGAATGGAGTGTGACTTCCAAGCTCTTTAAACATGGAATCAGAATCCTAGATTCCCCAGATCTTTTCTAAGTCATGAATGTTACTGAATTTTAGCAAGTACACATTGAGATAAGCATATAATGTTTCCCCCTTCATTCTACTAGTGGAGTTGAGAAGTCAAGAATTAACCTGACCCAAAGAGGGGTTTGCCCTCGGTTTTGGGGAGGTGACCTTGGACAACAGGAATATCCTTGTTTGCTGTGGGCTTTGGCTGTCGGACAGTCCAGCAGTGTGGCTTATGATGGGACCTTTAGGGCATCTCATCTCCGTTCAGATCTGGCGGGACCTGCAAGCGGATATGAGACTAGATGTCAGCCGAGTAACCTGTGTGTGTTCCGGCCCCATGTTAGGACTCTGGACACAAAAGCTGGGGTGAGCTTCCCAGATCGGCCGTACGCTGGACTGTTGTTGCACATGTGAGCTTGACGGCCTAAGCCTGCCCAGGAGTCCGTGGGGGAGAAGATCAGAAGCTGCTCGTTTAGACCTTCCCCGGCTCCTCTGCTGTGTCCTTCCTCTCGGCGGCTTCTGACTTGTCTGCTTCTGCTGTAATGAGACTGTAATTGTGGAAGCAGCACTTTCTGGAGTCCCTAAGTCATTCCAGTGAATTACTGATTTAAGGTGTTGGTGAATTAAGGTGAATCTGTAGCCTGCAGGGCAGAAGGGAGGAGAGCCCAGGGTGTGTTGGACTTGGAGCCCTCATCTGAGAGCCGCATCCATCTTCTCGAGATCCTAGCCTTTGGTTTCGTTGGTTTCCCCTTTTTTTACGTTATCCATTTATTTTCTGTTTGATTATGTTCTGCTTTGTTCTTTATATTTCTTTCCTCTTCTCAGGATTTTCTGGTTTTTCAAATACAATTTCTTGAGATTGATGCCCAGAACATTGATGTTTCAGTGTTTTTCTTTCTCACATGTACATCTAAGACATTTTCTTTTAAACAGAGCTTAGCTGCATGGCACATGTTTTCATTTTTACATATGTACAAATAAAATGTCTCCTATATTTTTGAAAAATATGCAGATTCTGCAGTTGCTGGCTGCCGTGTTCATGTAAATTAGGTCGTTTGTTAATCACAGTGCAAAAAGTGTCTGTATCCTTTCTGGCATTTCGTCTGCTTGTTCTGTTATTTCCTGAGAGAGGCATGTTAAAACCTATCAAAGCAATTGTAGATTTTTCATTTCCTCCTTTATTTCTATCAATTTATGCTGTACATATTTTGAGTATATGTTAATTACATGCATGCGCATTTCTCATTGTCCTGTCTTTCCATAGAGTCTTTTACCACTACAGGAGCTCCCTGCGTGTTTCTAGTAATGCTTCTTTCTTTAGAACGACTTTGCACGGTATTTGTGTAGCGAACCACCATTCTTGTAATGAGTGTGTGCATGTGTGTCTTTCTCCATGCCTTGCTTGCAGCTTGCCTGCCTCCCTGTGCAGGAAGCCGGTCTCTTACAGCACAGACTGAAACAGCCCATCAGGCCTTGTTCTCTTTCACTGCAGTGTTTGGTGCATTTATGGATTATATAAGTACTGACATATTTGAGTTTATATTTATAGCTTTCCCATTTGTTTTCTTTACTGTGTTTT
This sequence comes from Mustela nigripes, assembly GCF_022355385.1. Lineage (NCBI taxonomy): Eukaryota > Metazoa > Chordata > Mammalia > Carnivora > Mustelidae > Mustela > Mustela nigripes. The sequence continues at coordinate 137,658,125 of NC_081563.1, forward strand.
ACCTATGTTCTATTTCTTTTCCTCTCTTGCTTTCTTTTATATTAGTGAACATAGTTTTATTATCCTATGTTCTACCTTTTTAGCTTATTGCGTACTCTGTTGCTATTATTTTCATGGTCTGGCCGCACATTCTAACTGTATCCTTGGGTCCTTACAATGTATCTGCCCAACTTACTAGCACTTGCACCGCTTCCCGCTTCCCGGATGATTTACTCACCGTACAGCGCCTCGCCTGCCCGGCCCCTCTCACTCTCTGTGCCGCTTGTGGACTGTATGTCTAAATGGATTTTCAATGCCGCAAAGCAGGATGATGACGGCCATGAGATAGAGGTAATCGAAGTAACTCTAGAGACCGGCGGAGTTACAGGTCTCTTTCTGCTTCTCATCTTATCCTGCATCTGCCCTTTTATATGGGGTCACTTGGATCCTGCCGGTAGACACCTCCTTCAGATTGTCACGAGTCTGCCGATGTTCACTTGTTTGGCAAAGTCTTTATGTGGTCCTCACCTTCAAACGATGGTTGCACCGGGCATAGGGTCCTTGGTTGGATCTTGGTTTTTTATTCCCTTTGACGGTGTCATTCCTTATCCTGCTGGACTCTACGGTCTCTGATGTCAGCTGTCACCCTTCCTGTTTCTGTCTTTGCTTCCAGCAGCCTTGCTCTTTGTTTTAAGAACCCCAGCTTTCTTTTTATTTCTCCTGCTTGTCAGTCTTATTGTTACTTCTACGAAATAAGGTGGTTTATTTTGTCTGGTTGCTTTTAAGTTTTTCTCTTTGTCCTAGATTCCTCCCTCCCCACTCCCTTCTTCCGTTCCTTCCTTTTCTTTCTTTCTCATAGGCTCCGTGCCCAGCGTGGAGCCCAGTGCGGGGCTCGAACTCAAGACTGTGAGATCATGACCTGAGCCAAGATCAAGAGTCAGACACTTAAACAACTGAGCCACCCAGGTGCCCCTGTCCTAGATTTTCAATGCTGTCATCAAGATGTCCCTAGCTGTGGCTTTAAAAAAAAATTTACATTCTTAGGGTTCATAAACTTTTTGATGAATAACTCTATATTTTGTTATCAGTTCTGGGATACTCTTGCCCTTACTTCTTCAAGCCAGAGTTTGTCTCTGATTCTCTGCCTCACCCCACTGACTCTGGTTAGACGTACACTTAATTTCCCAGTCACGTGAGTGGTTCCCACCTGTGTCCCGTTCTCACTTGGCTCTGGCGTGCTCCCCATCCCAGCTCTCACCTGTGACGAGTCTGCAGCCAGACTCATCGTTCAAAATGCAACTTCAGGTACTGCATTTTGGAGTTCAAGGATGTCCATTTTCAAGCATTTTCTAGGTTTTAATTCTCCAATAGATCCTTTATTTTGTTATTTTCCTGAATGTATTGTAGTTGTTTTCAAATCCGTCCTTGTGACTGCAGGGTGTAGATTACTGGGGGCTCCGTTTCCCTCGTCTGTGTTTTCTGCGTCTTACACATAGTGTGAATGCTGCTTTTAAAAAGTTTCTGATTGAATGATGGAGTAGAGCCTCTATGTGTTATTACATTATCCCAGAAAAGAATGTTACTTTTATTTTAGCTTGCAGCGGGCAGCTGTGTCGGGAAGAGCACCTCAAGCCAGCCAGAATTTCTTGCCATCTCAGGACGGGGACTCCGCGTCCCATTTGTCCCTCTCCGGGACTAGCCGGTGCTCATCTCAGCTGCACAGGGGGACTGAAGCCGCACTGTTCCTCTGACCTCGGGAACACTTTTCTGCTTATCTTCTTAGGCATTTGTGATCCCTACTTACCAATCAGCAGATGTCAGAAGAGAACAGAACGTCGGAGCAGAACGTCAAACTGTGCTCCCTTCTCTCCATGTGCCAAGGGCTTGGACGTCCTGCAACACCAGCTCTTGTCCGGCCCCACGACTCTGCCCAGTTTTTGCCCCGCTGCAGTTCCTCCTCTCTGTCTCTCTTTCACTCTCTTAGAAAAAAATAACAAAAAGCCCCCAAGATTGAATAAGGCATCTTGTGTGGACTGCTCCCTGCCCTGACTGCCTGTGCAGCGGAACACGCTGTGGCTGGAGCTGGCGTTTCTCTCTAGGCAAGAACATGATGTAGTGTTTGAGGACAGAGCTCAGTTCCACAGCAGCTTTGGGAGTCGAAGCGATCCAGACGCGCTTACACCTTCCATGTGTTCAGGTGCGAACAGCATTTGGAGGTGCAATTGAGACACTGTTCTCGGTCCCCAGAATTCAGCAACACCGGCCTGCGTTCGCCTCAGACACACCACCACAGCCAGCTGAGGAGGCGGTGCTGGGGCCTGACCGACTCTGTTAGCATATCTCAGGTAAGCTTGTGCCATTCGGAGGAGGTTTGCTGTCAGAGAAGCAGAGCTAAGTGGGAATCCTACTGGCAAAACCTGCGAGTTTCCTTCACAGCCTCTGTGAGGAGTGGAGAGAGCCTAGCCTTTGGAGCCGCTTTTGCCCAGAGTGACAAAGCCTGTCGTGTGAGGCTGACGCATCTTCCGAGCCTGATGACGTTGGCTGTTCGGTCCCCCGGCTTGTCCAGGACCCGCAGCTACTGCTGATGATTTCTGATGCCCACACGGGTTGGTCTGCAGGGAGATAACGCCGAAGTCGTGGGCGCCGTGTGCCTTCTCTTCTCGGTCCGAGTTACTTGCTACTGTAAAATCGAACAAGTGATATTCTGAGTATGACTTGACTTATGTCTGTGGCGAGAGAAGGCTTGGTCGTGCAGAGGCAAAATTTTCCGATTACCATGATAATCGCAGGCATTTTGGTGCCCTGTGTTGAGTACTTACTAGGTGCTGGTCTCCCTGTGAACCTTCTGTGTGCATTATCTCGTGCTGTCCCTTGCCTCAGCCCCACAGGGTCTGACTCTCCGGATTTGAGACTCCAGGGCCCACTTAGAGAGGTCTTGTCACCCTTTCCATCCACAGCTGGCAAGTGGCAGAGCCGGGATTTGAACCCCAGGATGGTTGACTTCAAGTCTGGGTTCTTAGCCACAGAGCCGCAGAGCTGCAGTCCCATAGCTACCATGTTGGTACGCGGGTCTTGTCCTCCAGCCGTAAAAGCTTGGCCTTTCTGAGTCTGTCTCTGTGAGAGGGGTCAGCCTCAAGGAGCTGGAGAGTCGGACTTTGATCTGGAAGCCAACGGCCCCAGCCTGAACCAGAGGGAATTTGCGGGTGGAAGGGGCAGCAGGAGTAATCGTAAAAGAAGAGGGAGAACGAAGCCCCACCTGCAGAGGGAGTGAGTGTTGAGCCAGTGCTGCCCTCTGTGCTTTCTGTGTGTTGTCACGAGTCCTTAGAACAAGCCTGTGAGAGGGGCACTGGAGGGGAGGGGTGCGGGGGGTCCATTGGTTGAGTGTCCGGCTCTTGATTTCAGCTCAGGTCCTGGTCTCAGCTTCCGGAGATGGAGCCCGCCTCAGGCTTCAGCTCAGCAGGGATCTGCTTGGGACTCTCTCTCTTGTTCTCCCTCCCCACCAGATAAATACAAGCCTTAGAGGGGCATCTGGGTGGCTCAGATGGTTAAGCATCTGCCTTTGGCTCTGGTCATGATCCGGTATTGAGACCCATGTTGGGCTCCCTGCTCAGCAGGAAGCCTGCTTCTCCCTCTGCCTGCTGCTCCCCCTGCTTGTGCTCTCTCTGTCTCTGTCTCTCTCTCAATGAATGAATAAAATCTAAAAAAAAAAAAAAAGAAGAAACACAAGGCTTAGAGATAATGAAGATCATCACCTGCATTTCACAGAGGAGGAAACCGAGGCACACAGGGTTGAGGTAGCCACCCGAGGTCACACAGCGGTACCAGAGCTGGGGCTACATTGGAATGCTCTTGCCCAGAGCGTGCACGCTTCCCGCCTGTGTGGTGCCAGGACAGCACTGGGGCAACTCTGCCTGCCCTAGGGTCGGGGCCCATCTGGGCATCCTGCGAGGCAGGCGTCTGCAGCCTCCTCTGGCAGTGGGCACAGATGAGATGCCCGGAGGTGGCTGAGAGGTTCGGGTCCCGTCTGCCGGAGAGGAGCTGGGGAGCATGTTCCATGGGCTTACGTACTTGGTGTGCAGGCTGGAGAACCAGGCTGGGGAAGGGGCGCCTCCAGGGCAGAGCTGTGGTCCGGGCCCAGAATCCCCCAGCTCAGCACACCTGGTGTGAATCAGGGCAAATTTGTGCCATCTTGTGTCCTTCTGGTAAACGGAATAAAATCTGGAGAGAGAGAGAGCGAGAGAGCGAGAGAGCAAGAGCGTCCTCACTGGGACTGTCCCCGCGGGAGTTCCAGTCTCCCCTCCTACACCCCACTGAGCAGCAGTCGGGCCCTGGACTTCATGCCCGTAGAGGGAGAGAGGTAATGGGCCCAGTCCTCAGAGAAGGGGAGTCGAGGGTGGGAGCCTCCGTCTTCTGGTTATCCGCGGCCTGCAGGATCGGCCGATATCCGGACCGCTGGGGCGGCGTTGGGACCGCGGAAACAGCCCGCACAGCCCAGCCAGTTCCTCCGAGAAAGTTCAGTCTCCTTGGTGAATCTCGTGGGCCCCAAGAGAACTCAGCTTTCCAGAAATTACATGGAAACAGTGAATACATTTTAACCAAACTTTGGATATATTAATTTGGCTTTCTTTAAAGTGAAAAAAAAAATCCAGAATCGTTTATTTCCTCTTCCGCTACTTTTGCTTCCCATGACACCGTTTGTTCTCGGACCGAGGAAGATCTTTCCAAGAAGTCTGCGAGGTGAGAGGGTCCTTACAGGTTGTGTCAGATCAGACAGCGCCCCTTAAAATTGCCTCAGAAATTACCCAAGAGTTTACCCTAAAAACTGGGATGTCTCTGAAAGTTTAAGAAGGAACAGCTTTATCAAAAGGAAAGGCAAAAGGAGATGAAACGCTTCAAAGGTACTTCAAAAGGAAAGAGCATCAGATGAGAAGTATCCAGAGGACTCCTTTGAGCCTGAAGAAAGGCTGTTTGTGGGGAGCAGCCTGTGGGAGGCGCTGTCCCCGCCGCACTGTGTTGAGGTGAAGTGTCGGACCTGAGGAGAGCTGAGGTCATTGTGCGTATTTATACCCACCAAAGGCCGGACCAGGTATTTTACTGGGAGCAGCTGCTTTTAATTTGTATAAGCCTTTGAAATCTTCAAAAATGAGATTCTTTCTCTCAACATGAAATGTTGGAGGGAAATTTATAGGGAAGGTATTCTCAAAGGAAAGTTCCGAAGAGGATGAGCTGGGCAGGCCCTGTCCACCAGCCTCCACACCCCGCCTCCGCAGGGAGTGCCGGCGGGCCCGGCTGGGGAGGCTGCGACCCGCCTGCCCTGGTGAGACATCAGACGTCCACACAGTCCTGTGAAAAGAACTTTCGGTACACTGGTTTCCAGAAAAACAAAAATAGTCCTGCGTAATATTTTATTAAAAATGAATTCTTCTGTGGTCAGATATGGGAACCCGTATCACCCCCGTGTAGGGCTGCACGCTTCAGTACCTTGAGGTTCCTAGGAAATCCTGCACAAAAGACACTCGATCCAGCTTCTGAGACCCGGTGGGTTTTGAACTTGTTGGAAACACATTGCCTTATTCCAAGGAATAACCTTGGAACTAATTTCTGTGACTGGATGTGGGACAGGGGACCTGTTCCTGGAAACAGGGTAAGGGTCAGGTCTGAGAGTAGAGGAGAGGTAGGATCTTAAAACAAAATGACGGCACAGCCAGAAGGAGGAACACTTGCTTGGCCGTGAGCAGACATCTGTCCGTTACATTCACGCTGAGAAATGGAGGGTGAATACAGGTCCAAGTGGCGAGAGAAGCAGGGATCAAGGTTAAGTTCTCCCTACGGTGTCTGGTTGGGGTGTGTCTGGGCCGGTGCTTTGTAAGTCTTTGTGAAGCATGTCAGGCGCGAGAATGACTGTAGGAACAGCTGATGGCCGGCATGGTCTCTCCATGGTCTCTCTATGGTCTCTCCATGGTCTCTCCATGGACTCTCCATGGTCTCTCCAGGACGGTGCTCCGTGGTGCTGCCTACCTTCCACGGCACTGGTCTGTAAATCAGATGTTTTGACACCTGTGGTCCTTGGACAGACAAGGTGCCAGAGTCTGGACAGAGTGGGTGCAGTTCCCACAGGATCTGCCACAGTCCAGCACCAGAACCCAGAATGATCCAACCTTTGCCTTTGGACTGCTGTGACACTGCTGGTGTCAGAAGGGCCCCTGTGTCACCGAGGCTCTCTGGGCCATGCAGAGCCCCGGCAGAGAAGGAGATGGTACCATTCACAGGAGCCTGTCACCAAGGCTCAAAGCTGTTCTGGGCAGATGACTGCCGTTCTGACAAGCCTGCCTTGCCCTAGAGCCTCTCCACAGCCCAGGCCCTGGCTGCTGCCGTGAGCTGACTGACTGTGGACAGACAAAGCATTTTTCTTAAGTGACCTGTGGACAAGCAGGTTCCAGGTCTCCCAAACTCTGCTTTTCACCTGCAGGTTGCTGATTCCATAGGTCCTTCTGCCTCACCGTACTTCCACCTACATGACTCCAAGGACCTGAGTCCCCACTAAGTCCCCACTGAGTCCCCACCGAGTCCCCAGCTGGAATAACTCAGTGTCCAGCTTCTGCTCTTTCCGGGCTGTGCTTGGCGTAAAGCATGACTAGATGTAAAGAATGAATGGAGGTTAGGCCCCCAGATCATGGACAAGTGGGTCCAAACTATAGCTTTGTTTGATGCCAACCATGTGTCTTTGGGACAGAAAGACTTAATTTTTTTTTTTCTATTTGTTTTTGGTTTTGGCAAACTCTTTATTTTAGAATAATTTTGATTTATAGACTGCTAAGATGGTATAAAGAGCTTTCATCCACCCCAAACCCAGTTTCCCCCCATTATGAAGCCCCTACATCCGTGTAGTACATTGGCTACAGTTAATGAGTCAGTGCTGATGCGTTGTTGAAGCCTGTACTTCATTCAGACTTCACTAGTGTTTTCCTCAGGTCCCTTTTCTGGCCCGGGGTCCCACCCAGGACACCACATGACATTGAATCCATCACATGTCCTTAGGCTCCTCTGGGCTGTGCCAGTTCCTCAGACCTTCCTTGGTTTCCATGAGTGTGGCTGTCGGGGAGAGCTGGCCCAGGCTTCTGCAGATGGCTCCTCAGCTCAGCTGGGATTTGTCTTGTGTCTGTCTGTCTCATGATTATACTTTCATTTCTGAAGGCTGATTTCTTTCCTACTTGGCTGATGTTTAGGGAATACTTGCTATGAGCCAGCACACCACAAACCCAGCAAACCCAGATGGTCTGGATCATCTCATGTAATCCTCTCAACGCCTAGCACCAGGTAGACACCACTGGTAAACCCCTTTTACAAATGTGGAAGGTGAAGCAGAGCAAGGACCAGCAACTTAGCCAAGGTTGACTGTTGAAGTGTCAACTTGACTTGAGCAGCTGGGTGCCAAGTTCTCCAGAACCCCTGCGATGAGGGAGGTTGACCCTAACACCTGGAAACTGTTCTCTAGACCTGCAAGGTGTATGAGCTCTAGCTTGAGTTATGCCAGCTTCTGAGGTTCATGCAAGGTGGTTTCCTCCAGGTCTGGAGCTTCACCCGGTGGCCTGAGAACCTACAGCAAGTGGAAGGCCATCCTAGGCAAGGGGGCTAAGCGTCCTGTTGGCAAGATGGTGCCCATACCGTGGGCCTGGAACAGGGCCGAGCTGGTGGGTCCCAGCTCCGGGTGGAAGAGCCGGGATGACAAGACGTGCCGTTAAGGAGCTGGGGTTCAGGCTGGAGCGGATGCGTGCGGTGGGCTGGAGGTGGGGGTGCGAAGCCATTTTGTTCGAAGAGCAGTCAGTGCAGGCCATGCAGGCCAACCCATCTGGCCTCCTTGCCCACTGCCAGTACTGGGCACTGCCATGTGGTGGGCCCTGGGAGCTCCCTTCTCCTGCATCAGCTTCCTTGGGGTCCCAGCTACGGGGGACCGCAATACCGGAGGAGATGGGGCCGCCCTCCTTCCCACTCCCGGTCCAGCCCCCCACCGCGGCACCGTCTTCTCCCTTCCACACTCCAGAGCCCGCCTCCCGCTGCCCCTGCCGAGGCTCCAGCACCAGCTGGGCCCCGCGCCCTCCTGACCCTCCCAGCTTTTCGGTTCTGATGGCGACCACGCAACATGTACGGTTTACTGGGCCCTGAATCTAGTCATCTCTGAACCACCCTGTGGGTTTTCTCCAAATCCTATACCACCAGTCAATTATTTATTGAGTTCCTTCAATGTAACCATTCTCAATTTCAATATATTTATTTATTTATTTTTTAAAGATTTTTATTTGTTTATCTGACAGAGATCACAAGTGGACAGAGAGGCAGGCAGAGAGAGAGAGAGGGAAGCAGGCTCCCCGCTGAGCAGAGAGCCCGATGCGGGGCTCGATCCCAGGACCCTGGGATCATGACCTGAGCCGAAGGCAGCTGTCTAACCCACTGAGCCACCCAGGTGCCCCAGTTTCAATATATTTATTTTAAAAGAACATTTTATATCATTATCTGCAGTGGAAAATCTTGTCCTGATTCATTTTCAAAAATGTATCATAATTAAATGAGCCTTTGTCCTCATGACACCTGGAATCTCTCTTCTTCCGTGGATGATCGGTGGCAGGCTTGGGGAACCCCCTGAGGTGTTCAGTCAAATAGACTTATTGTGTGCCTGTGGACACAAATGCTTTTGTAATTGCTCTGAGGAGGTTTTACAAAGGTGGCCTGCTCCCAAGGCAGCAGTAAATCAGGCTTTCAAACCTCCGTCCCCAGCCTCCTCTCCACCCACGATGACCACACACAGGTTTGGTGTCCTTTGAAATGCCCCCAGTGGGGGGCTTCTGGCCCTAATGAGTGTGGCTGGTATGAAGAACCTGGAGCCCCCAGTGAGAGGAGAGAGCTGAACTTGAATTACTCACATCACACATTAGTCAAAAACCCCCCAGAAGTTTAAAAGGACATTATTTATTGTAATTTATGGAAATATATTAGAGAATTTCCTGATGTCGCTGGAAAGGTCTGAATTATATTCAAAGGAGAATATTTAACGACATGTTAGAAGGTGCTATATTGAAAGCTATTTGTTAAAGTGCTCCCAATTTTGACAAACATTTGTAGAAGTGATTTTATTTTTTATCTTGAGGGAACAGAAGTAATATATGGATAAAAACTTGGAGTAATATTCACAAATGACACAGGGAAAAATAATTCAGCATCTGACGTGTTTTGCTTGCATAATAAATCAGGCATCTCTGGCTTATGTACATAATTAGCAGAGCTCATTTTTATAAAACCAATAACTAATGTTAAATTAGGAGGTTTTTAAAGATTTTAAGTTAAGCAGATGGAATAGACTCTCCTTGTGCTGATTCATCTAATGAGAAACTCAGGGTAAATTCATCTAATTCGTAAGATCACGGCAAATAGAATAAGTGCTCTGTGTATGTACACGTATAAACCGGTTTCCTGCGTACACACGTGCAGCGAACTTCACATCGTGTGTGCTCATGACAGCGCACCGTCCCGCCTCCATCCCCAGAATATTTCATGATTGCAAACAGAAATTCTGTGCCATAAACAGTAACCCCCACTCCCCCTCCCCAGCCCCCGGAAACCCTCCTGCTCCTTTCTGTGTGCGTGGAGCGGATCGCTGCCCAGCCTCGGGGAGGAGGGACCGCACTTTGCCTTTCTGTGCCTCACTTACTCCACTGAGCATGTCTTCAGGGTCCATCGCTGTTGGAGCACGCTCATAGTTTCGTTCTTTCTAGGGCTAAGCAGTCTGCCAGTGTGCGTACAGACGCGTTTTGCCAATCCCTTCCTCTGCGGACATTTGAGCTGTTTCTACCTTCAGGCCCTTGTCACGCAGGCAGCCATGACCGTGATGTGCAGGTCTTTGAGCCCCGTTTTCGGCTCTTCGGGTACGCGCCTGGGAGTGGACTTCCTGGGTCATACGGTAGTTCTGTGTGTAACTTTTTGAGGAATGCATTTGCCATATTTTCATGCCAAATGAATGACCTGGGAATGGAACCTGCCTGTCTGCTGTGAGTCCCCCGCAGACGCTTCATTAGGTAGCGGTGTTCCTTCCCTCCCGCACTTACTCGTCTTCGCGGAGACGAACCTGACTGCCAGCAGGTTCTAGACCTACAGCAGAGAGCAAGATGCCACCCTTGTTCCCCTGCAACATGCACGGTAACGTGCGGGCACGAAGCAGGCAAAGAGGTAGAAGCGATCAGGCGCGGGAAGGCTCTGTGAGGAGCAGCAGACCAGGAGGGGAGCCGCGAGCGCGCGGGGCTCCCGTGGTGGCTGTGGGGTGGGTGGGAGGCCCCCGCGGGGTAACGTGTGAGCGGACGCCAGCGGTCGTGGTGGGCGAAGCTGCAGGAAAAGGTGAAGAAGCCGCGAGTGCGGATGCTTGGACGCAGTCCTGGGAGGGCAGGGAAGGCCGGGGTGGCCGCAGTCACGAGAAGACAAGACGGGCTGGGTCACAGGGCCTTGTCCGCCGTGGTGAGAACGTTGGATGTCATCTTCAGAATGATGGGACGCTCTCAACAGGTTTGGGGCTGGGATTGATGAGAGCTGGGTCGTGTTTTGAGAGGGTCTTCCTGCTCTTTGGGGCGGGCGCGGAAGGCCACAGGAGGACCAGGAGTGGAAACAAGGCGGCCGACGCCGTGTGTGCGAGTACCTGTGCCGGGGCACTTCTTCCAGCTTCTAGCGACGTCCTGAAACATGTGTTGGAAATGGAACTTTGATTTGACGTTGAGGTTGCTTTCAAAGAAATGGCGCTCTCTCCGCGTCTGTGCTAGAAGGGCTCTTGGCACTGCTCACCTCACACTTTCAGTTGCTTGTCAGGGTCATCGCCCAGCGCACTCCCCAGATTATGCACGAACGACCAGATAAAGAGCCAACGGCATCAGCGCTTCTGTATCACCTCAACAGCTGATGCCTGCTCCCTGCCAGAAGACACGGACGACGGAAGGCTCGGTCAGGACGCTCCTTCCTGAGCTGAGACCCAGGAAAACAGCCTATTAAATAAATGCTTCCTTTTTCTTTTTTCTTTCTTTCCTTCCTTTTTTTTTTTTTTTTTTTTTTTTTTTTTTTTTTTTTTTTTTTTTTTTTTTTAATAATGCTTTCTTTCTGTGAGCTTCTCTTGTGCTATCTGGAGAGAACATTGGATGTGAATGAGGAATTCAGTGAGAAATCTGAGACTCACCGTGCAGAACTCTGCAGCATCGCGACCAACGCCAGCCTTTAGGTCTAATGTGTAGATTACCTCGGGGTCTAATAAGAAAGGAGGGAACGTAGGCCTCTATGCACTTTGCTCACCCAGCAAGGCTTTCCAGACTTGGGGTGCAGATGTTCACTGCAGCGGACTGCTGAAGGAGGCAGGAGGAAAAGAGATAGAAGATTAATTGGTTGGTTTTGAGAATATGTTTCTTTTGATGAGTGAAGAGTTATGGCCAAATTTGATATAAAATACGTTGTTATGACCGGACACTTATCATTTGGATTTATTTAGAGTAACTTCTCCAAATCCAATAATGCCAGGAAGCAGAATTGCGCCGCGGGACCCCGTGCAATGCCCTTTAACCCCGCTGAGAGATGCGGACCACAGACTCCACACCTGGAGGTCAGTGAGATGACCTTGTGCATTTTCTCGCCTTCTTCACATTGAGGAAGCTGTATAACCACAGGGATGTTATTTTTTACATGTTAAATCCCATCCCATCCTGTATCATATGGAAAGCCCAAAAAGGTATTTTAAAAATCCAAAGAAGACAAAGAGACAGCAGAGGGCCAGAAAGTCTTGGAAGATAGGAAGCAAACAGAATCAGAGTTTCAGAGAAACAAGACCAGAGCCGGCACAGAGCGGGGAGCTAAGGTAGTAAATGAGCAGAAGGTCTGGAGATGCAGGAGGATGGTTCCTGGGATTGGCTCAGGGTCTCAGTCAGGTGGGGTGGCTCTTCCCTTCCTCACGTGTCAGGCAGGAGTGGGCATCCCCGAGGCCGGGGCAGGTGGTGAGGGCTCAAGGCCAGGGAGCTCCAGGCCTGGGGAGGGACAGGGAGCCCCACACTCAGGCGACAAGCTCTTCCGTGTGCCCTGCAGGAGCCGGGCATCGGTGGGCGGGAGAGACGGCAATCCAGGGACTGGCGGAAAGACGGGCAGATATTCACACATCGGCAAACACTTGAGGGAAATCAACAGTAGGCACGTGTGGCTCCAAAGGCACCAGGTAGAAAAGCTGAAACTAACAAAACAGGGGTCACAGGGCAGAGGAGAAGCCAGGAGGAGCCTGACTAGACTCACGGAGGGGTTCCCGGAGATGCAGCGTCTCTGATGTGACGGCCAGCCCGGCTGCAGGTCTCACCGGTGAGGCTCTGAAGTAGGGAGCTCAGCTGTGGGCAGCAGAGGTGGAGGACGGGGTGGGGGTGTCGTGTCCGCAGGGCGGCATCCAGCCAGAGAATTCTGGCAGGACCGACGAGGGCCCCTGTTGAGGATGAGATGGAAATGGATGAGGAATCTGTGGAAATCCCCAAGGCGAGAACCTTGCCTGGACGGCTCCCCACCAGGAGGACCCCCCCCCCCCCGGATGGCCTCCCCTAGGACTGTGCTCCCCGCCCGCCACAGGACGGCACTCCCCCAGGACAAGCACTGGAACTTCAGAAAGCCAAGGAGGCGCAGAATGCCCAAAAGCCCAGACACAAAATTGTTTCCTGCTGAGGAGCAAAATTCAGACGGGCCTTCAGCCACTCACCACCTGTGCTGGGCAGAGAGACTCGAGGAGCACCCCCCGCCCTGGGGAAGGGGGACACACATGCAGTCTTCAGCGGTGGGGGCGGGGAGGGGGGAGGGTAGCACAGGCATGTGGGTGCAACAAAGGCATTTCAGATACACAAGGAACGTTTGCCTTCCAGAGATACTCCGGGGAGTGCTCGGGCCTGTCCTCCAGCAACACACAGAGTAAGTCCGGAATTAGCCCATGTTCGCAGCACAGTTCCGATAGTGATGGAGACATGTCAGGTGGGAATGTAGAACGTCTCGCTGTCCCGTTCTTCTAGGACACGGTCCCTGGGAAGAGCATGTTCTCCCAGGTACTTGCTCAGGCGCCCGCAGTTCACTCGGAGGTGTCACGTTCACGAACACGCATCTCTACAAAAAGACCGCGTTCCACGTGACATTGGCTAAACTGCATCTGAAGCTCGACATCTGCTGTGGGACTCCGCCCTGCTTCTTCCCCACGAAGTTTCCTTGTTCTTTGTGGAGACTGTGGGGCTTCTGTGCGTTGGGGGCCTGCTCTATTTGAGCGGGCCCTGTAGTACGAGTTGCGACCTGCTTCTGTACTTCATCATGAACCGCATACTGCCGTGGGTTCCCTCGGACTTGGATCTCGGCACATGAGCTGATATCGCTCAGGGTGAACCCTCAGAGTCAGGGTGCTGGCTGGGCCACAGGGAGTGAGCGGCCCGCTCTGCTGGACCTCAGTGCACCGTTCTCAATTTGCCCTCCAGGTGACGGAGCCCCGCGGCATCTGCCCTTAGGCAGGGAGGCGAAGTGGGGGAGGTCCTGCCGCGGGAGCTGCCCCGGGCTGTGAGGTTTCTCCTGCAGGTGGCGCTGTCGTCTGGCGCTCGCCCCGCTCCTGCCCGCGGGAAGCAGCATAATTATAAAACAAAAAGAAATTAAACTGCGTGCCGAAGCGGACTGCGGTGTTTCTAATGTTTATGGCGTGACAGCCCAGATCTACGTGGCCTTACCTTCCCGGCTGTACAACTCAGATAACTTTGTGATCCACTGTTCTTCAGAAGAAAAAAGAAGAGATTGTATTTGACCATCTTTTTTTGAAATCTTTAGAATTTCATCCTTTGAAAGTAAGTCTTTGAGAATTTCCAACAATGTGCATCCAGTCAGTGTGTTTCAGGAGAGAGGAAATAATTTACGTTTTAACTTAGTTTTTTTTTTTTTAATCTCTTCCTTAAAAAAAAAGAAAAAAAAAGGGAAAAAGAAAAAAACATGCTCTTGATCCAGAGAGAACAAACGGAGAACTATGTGATAATCTTGCAGAATTCAGCATTCCAGATGGCGTTGGATTCTAAGGTCCTATGCACACGGGTGCTTGATCTCCTCCAGGTTTGGGAGGCAGGAGGTCAGCAAAGCAGGACGGAGGGTGGGTAGCCCCGTGACAGGCCCGGAGGAATGGCAGGGTCGGGTGATGCCACACCACCCCTCACTGCTCCTGGGCCACATGGCGTGGGGCATCCCTCAGCGCTTCACATGGTTCCTTATTTACGGCCCCAGCACTGGCCCCATCCCAGCTCAGTCCTGGGGAGTCAGGCATCCTTGATAAGGGTTCCCAGCCAGGCTAGAGTTGGAACCCGGGTGCCCCGACCCTGGAGCCTGTGCCCTTGAGTGGTACTAATTGTGCCCAAGGCCGTGTTGCCAGGAACTGGTGGGACTGGACTTCTGTCCAGGCTGCCAGATTCTGGGGTGCTCTTGCTCCTGGCCTTGGCCGTGCTGCTCTGCCTCTAAGGTTCTTGTCTCCCCCTGCTCTGAGTTCCCAGTCCTGATGAGGGCTTTCCTGACTTCTTAATCTCCACCTGCAGTCACACGAGAACCTTCCCCTTCTTCCTCTGAAGTGTCCGCTGCCCTCAGCCTCTGTCCCCGAGTGCCTGACGGCTCCTGGGAGGATCTCGCTCGCGATCTGCTCTCTGCCTGCCTGACGGCTCCTGGGAGGATCTCGCTCGCCATCTGCTCTCCCTGCCCTCCCTCTCCCCTGCCTTCCCCTCCGCGTCTTGCTTTAATCCATTCTCTCCAATGACCAGAGTTTCCAAAGCACTGGCAGAGGCTCCTCTGCTAAGCAGCAGCCACGACGCCCCCTTTGCCCCGGCTCCACGGTGTGGCCTGGATTCCTGTCCTCCCTGTTCCGGCTCTCGTGCGGGAGCTGCCGGGCGTCCCATCGGGAGGAATCCCAGGCTGCGCCAAGCTCTGTGGAGCCAGACCCTGGCTGGCTGGGAGTGCCTGCCGGGGACCCAGGTGCGGTGGGCGGGGGTAGGTCAACCTGTCCTTGTGTCTCTCGGACTCCCGTGGCCCCTTGAGTGTGCTGCGTGCTGTTGTGAATGCGTGTTCTGCCAACGTTCCTTTCACGGGGTACTCCTCCTCTGTTGGATCGCCTTGTGGACTTTTAACTGCCCTTTGAGACTCTGTCCGGCAAGTTAGTCCTCGGAGACTCAGCTGAGCCCGCTAATGCTTTCTTTCAGTTGCCGCCGTGAGCCTCTGCACGTCCGTCTCTTCGCGGTCTGTTACCTGTCCCCGACCCCTCCACGTCGCTTCTGTGAGTCTCAGAGAGCAGAGGATGCTTCAGAAATTACATGCCCCTAGGAGCTGGCACATAATCAGTTTTGAAAAGCAAGTGTTGAATTTCAGAAATCTTCATCCTTTTCATCTCCTTTAGAATCAGCACCGAATGGCTGGGTTCCCTGTGTGATTGCATCTTCCCCGGCTCGACTCTCAGGGAAGACTAAGGGGAAAGAGAGTAAGGTGAAAGTGGAGCGGGAAGGTGACTACAGAGCAGACCCGGGACAGCGGGAAGGTGACTAAGGGGCAGAGGCGAGTTTGCAGGGAGAGCCTGCTCGGGCCTGGGCCTCAGCTCGCCGACCCACAGTCAGCAAACAGCTGCTCTCCACCCCCGCGCCGGCTTCTGCTCTGCTGTGAGACGGTGCGTCTTGGGCGACGAGCGCTGGCGCCTCACCTAGTGCTGGCCGCAGGGTTCTGGGGACGCGTGGCGCCGCGTGCTGGTGCTGTGGGGACAGGAGCGGGCTGGACCCCAGGTGCCGTGGGCGTGAGCGGCGGGCACCCCACACAGGTGTGGCTGGCTGCCGCCAGAGGAAGGAGCCACATGGGCTGTGTGTGTGTGTGTGCGTGTGTGCGTGTGTGTGCGTGTGTGTGCGTGTCTGCGCCCACAGACGGAGCGCTCGCTGTCTCCACTCCTCGCCGCACCCGTCCTGTGGCTCAGCCCGTGTAGTCCTCGGTGCCACCAGGAAAGCCCATCTCTGTCCCCGTTTCACAGACGCAGACTGAGGCTCTGGCCGACCGCGCTGCTGTCCCCTTCCTGACGCGCGGCGTGTGGGATGGTTCTGGCCAATGCGCGGAGGCCGCGCTCGTCCGTGCCGTGCAGTTCCCCGTCGGCATTCCTTGCCTGCGGGTCGGGAGCACGGGCGCTCCGGACGTGGTCTCAGCCCTGGGCAGTCACTCCCGTCCGGGCCCTCACAGCCCCGCACACGCCCTCCCTGCGTTTGCTGCAGCCTCTTCCCCGTTCTGCCCCACCACACACCTGTGCACATCTGTCCTTCTCATGCGGGGCGAGTTCCCTGGAAACCAGGACCGTCTGCTTCTCGGTCGCGGTGCCTGGCGTGGTGCGCAGCAGACCACGTGCAGCTTCAGGATCCGATGACAGATTGAAGTCTGCCACTGCAGCCATGGTTTTGGGCGTGTTTGGGGGAATAGGATCTTGTGCAGGGAGTAAATCAATAGGGCATACATTTATTGAGCACCTTCTGTGGGCTGGACCCTGGGGCGTACCGGGGGGTGAATATCCCATCGTCTCCACCCCTCGGAAGGTCACAGCTAGAAAGGAAAGCGAGTGCTTCTTTCTAGTCTGGGTTGAGAATGGCGGTTTCTGAGGCGGGGGGTGAATTTCCACACCAGGCATCTGGACAGAAGCTTCCACTGATTCTTCATGTAGTGAGAACCCATAGCTGGGTGCTGGTCAGTGGATTCTGTAGCTGCTGAGGGGAGACTGTCCGGGGGGGTTTGGAGGGCGTGGGCCGGCGAGGCGGGAAAGAAGGAGGAAGCTCGGATTGTGATGGGAGCAGACCCTGATCCTGCTTCCCGTGCTCGGGAGACGCGGCCAGGCTGCGGGGCTGCGGGCGGGGCTGCACACCGTGCTGACCAAGATGCAGGTGTGACCCCGAGTCCACACCGCAGGGGAGTCCTGCCTGTGCTACACTGGGTGAGTGACTGAATCTCTCTGTGCCACAGCGTCCTCATCTGTAAAATGGGGTTGGCCATGCTCCTCCCTTCGGGACTTATGGGGAGGGTCGTGTGCATGACTCCGTGGCTGGTGCAGGCTCAGAGGCTGGCCTGTGTCCAGACAGCTGTCCTCGCTGCTACGCTCGGTGTGACTAGTGCCATGGCAGCGCCTGGCAGCCCATCATTCCCACGGCCGGCCGGTCTCCGTTCCCTGGGGAGCTTGGACAAGGTGCAGACTGTCCGCTCGGTGACCATGGAGAAGGTGGAAGTAGGTCTCTGCACGCTAGTGTGACACAGTTCCAGGGTGTGTAACTGGTGAGGAAGCAAAGTGCCGCTGAGTGAGCAGGGGTTTCTGCTTGTGAGAATAGTGGGCAGGTGCAGGTTCACACTTGTACAGGCTCAGGCTGTTTCCAGAAGGAGCCTCATGGGACTGTCACAAGGGGACCCACAGAAAGAGGCTAGGGGTCGGGATTGGGACTAGAGGGTCAGCTGTAACAGCTTTAATTTATAACCAGAGAGCTCATCTGGTACAGGTTCCTGGGCCCTGTTTCCAGAATTCTGACCCTCAGGTTTTCAAGTGGAATCTGGGAATGTGTTTTCTACAAAGTTCCTTTCCTAAGTGGAGTGTCTGACCCACTGGACTCAGACCCTGCATCAGAAGGGCTGCCCAGCAGTGGTTTGGGACCAGCGGCTACTCTTGCAGGTGGCCATTTGCTACCTTGTGTTTGTAGAAAGGAAACTGAGGCTGCTGCTTTAACAAGCCTGACGTCATTCCCGAGCCCTTCTCCCTTCTCTGTGTCCACTTCAGAGGCTGGAAAGTGAATGTCCACCTTCTCAGAATCCTCAGAACCCTCCATTTAGAAGTTGCCGTATATAACAAACACAAGTGTTTTGGGCAATTGCTGCAAAACTTTGACTCTTGGGAGAGAAAGGACTTATTTAAATACTTCCCTTTCCTTTCTTCTCTGGCCTTGAACATCCATGTAATGTCTGGAGTGGTAGCAGCCATTTTGCACTCAGGAGGGAAGGCCAAGGGAGATGGTGGAGACCTCAGCCCTGATATCCTTAGACCTGTAGAATTATGTCAGCAGCACCTTTGAAGACTTCTTGTTGTACAGGTAAAATTGGCCACATTTTTATTGAAGTTGAGTAGTTTTGCTGCTATTTCCAGTGGAGAGCGGCCTAAGATGTGAGCACTGAACTAAGGAAGCCATAGATTTGGGCTCTTGCTCTGGTTATTTTAGATTTGCTGAGTGGCCCCAGGCAGATTTCTTTCCCTTTCAACCTATAAAGTGTGGCATTGGGGACTTGAAGGCACCACACATCCTTCATGACTTCTGCTGTTTATAAAAAACCTCGGGGATGCTGCTGCTCTTCCTCATTTGGGAAGCACCTTCTAGGCCTATTATGTCCACCTGGTTGCACACAAGAGAAGCTGCTCTGCCAGGTTAGGCAGGAAAAGAGTTTATTTGAAGACTAGCAGAGACTACATTGAATTAATTGGAGCTGCCATTGGAGGACTGAGCTGGGGAAGGACAGACTCAGCACAGAAGTGAAGGTCCAGGTCAGGGGTACAGGAACAGTGGTCTGCCGTCTGTCGTAAATAGGGTATTACTGGACCATTCACTCGTTTGTGGCCGGCGGCTGCTGTCACGAGGACAGAGTCTGACAGAGGCACACACACCCTGCAAAGCTGGAAATAATTACCATTTGACTCTTAACTGACAGAGGTTTGCAGGCCCTGACCTGGGGGGTTGAACCCACCCTTGAGTCTCAACAAGAAATGCAGAGGAATTGGGATGATCAGGCCCCATGCCAGTGCCCCCTCCATGGGGTGTGGGGAGGCAGAGGGGGGTGGTTCTTCCTGGTGCTCCCGGATGGTGCCTCTCTGTTCCTGCCCCTTCTTAAATCTGCTGCTGCTGCTTTGTTGACACAAGCTGTTACTCAAGGAGACATGGTGCGTCATTTTGTGTGTTTCCTGCTTCCCGCGTGGAAGTGGCAAGGTCCACCCCCGGCCCCTTCCCTGTGAACCTTCAGCCCCTGGAAGGGGTCTGGCACGGAGCAGGTGTCCGTGAATATTTGTGGAATGGAAAACTAAGTTCCGGCTGGGCTTTAGCTACACCGCCCCATTTCCCGTGACCAGGAGAGCGTCTGTCTGGTCTCACTCGGGTCCTGTGTCTCCCCCGTCACCTGGGGACTGACAGGCACTTTGGTTTACAGAGATAAGCACACCAGGAGAGAGACAAGTGCCCCAAGGAAGGCAAGTTATAAAGGAGGGAGTGGTAGGTGATGGGTGCGCAAAGTCTGTAAAACCATCTTGGGACCGAGATTGACGAGAGGGATGCTTGGTCTTTGGAAACTGCGTGCACACGGCTTCCCTGTGATAGTTCCTTATTGTTTTCTTAGGTAACCTGCTGCGAAGTGTGTCTTCCTTCCTGAGGGCAGGGAGCCTGGTACCTACCTAACATTTCCTGTCTCCCATGGTCCTCCCTCTGAACCGTCCGTGCCCAGCACACTGCCTGGCGGGGATGAAGGGCTGAGCCAATAGTTTGGGCTTGGTGCACTTTTTAAACATTTTTTTAAGATTTTATTTAATTATTTGACAGAGAGAGACAGAGTGAGAGAGGGAGCACAAGCAGGGAGAGCAGGAAAGGGAGAAGCAGGTTTTCAATAGAGCAGGGAGCCCGATATGGGGCTCGATCCCAGGACCCTGGGATCATGACCTGAGCGGAAAGCAGAAGCTTAACGACTGAGCCCCACCAGGCAACCCTCGGCGCATTTTATTAGCGATGGAATGGGGCAGGCATTCATGGGTCAGCCTTTCCAGGTGAGGAGGCAGAGGTCTGTTGGAATGCACAGATTAATCGATACCACGACTGCTGTTTCCAGAAAGCTTCTCGCTGAGATTTTGTACCGATGCGCGTAGGCTTCACAGCTGCGAACTGGGATCTTCTCGGTGAGAGAAGATGAACAGCTTCAGAGCAGGGTGTTTCCCCCTCCTGCCCCTGGAAAGCATGACCAGATATGAAGAGAAATCACCCGGGGCCCATCTCTACCCGCCGTGGAATGTGCCACTGCTTGAGCATTTTGTCCCGCCGGCCTCGGCCTGGCACGGCCCGTTCGCTCTGCAAATGTCTCGTCATGTTTTGTGGCTGATCGTTTCCCTCCCAAGTTCTCTGTAAACACAAAAGTAATAACAAGGAACACAGGGCATTTCTTTGCTCCTAGGAGTGCTTGCATTGTCTGATTTCTGGAACTGGGCGGAATCTTCTTACTTTCCATGACCTCCAGGGAAGGGGAGGGATGGGGCATCTTAAGCTCATCCTTTGGACAGCTGGACTCAGAATGTTGGGTCAAGGGTACGGGCCCAGCAACAGGCCAGAAGTCGGGAACCCTGGCGCTGCCTGGTTTTTGCTCTCATGAGCCACAAGGCCTGTGATATCGGTGTCCCTTTGGTTTTCTTGCAGCCAAGCACGGGTAGCACGTGGTTCCTTGTGCGTTGGGGAGCGGCGGCCCTGGCCCCTACCTGCTTGCCAGTAGCAACCCCTCAGATGGGGTCCCAGACGTCTGCAGGTGTCCCTGGAGCTGGAGGGCAGGGTTGGTCCCTCCACTGACCTTGCTGCACGTGAGGTGCTGTGGTGACACGTGCACGTGAGGTGCTGTGGTGACACGTGCAGAGGAGGGAGTTCCAAGTCCCTCACACCCATGCATTCCATTTCCTGCCGCTCTGAGTTACTCCTCTGCACCGGGAAGCCAGTGCGTGCTCCTTCAGAGCGAGGCCACAGACTGCCCTTCCCCAGCCTTGTGGAGGCTTCCATTTCCACTGATGAGCGATGCACGGACGGAAAGTGCACACGTCAGAAGTTCACAGCTTGGTGAAGTTTCATGGGGTGGACAAGCCCTGGGAGTGGACGCAGTGTCCCTGTCAAGCCACAGGTTTGGAACAGGAGCAGCACCTCTCCACACCCCAAATTCACCACTGTCCTGACTCAGACTTCAGAGATTCATTTTGCCTGGTGTGTTGGAGGTCACAGAGTGGTGAAGATTGTGTTGTGTTTGCACCTGGCTCCTTTCCCTCTATGGGGCAGGTGTCGGGTTCACTGGCCAGCAATCCATCCCCCGAAGACACGGCAAGTTATTTATCGAGTCCATTGGGTGGGGGCCTTTGAGTATCTCCAGCTTGGGGATCCTAAGTCATGCTGTGAGCATTTTATATGTGTCTTTTGGTGAATATGTGTCATTATTTCTGTTGGACTAGAGTGACTGGCTAAACCAACGGTCGACTCACTGAGAGTGTGGTGAGTGAGGGTGTCTGAGGAATGATGCTTTGCAGTTGGTGGTTATGGAGGATGTTGTTCCTGAGAAGGCCAAAAGGGTGAGGAGGAGACAACCATTCCAAGATGGTGGATACATTGGAGCAATGCCAAGTAGAGGGAACAAGCTGTGCAAAGGCCCTGGGGCAGGCTGGGCTTACAATTTTACAGGAAGTAAAGGAAACTGACGGAAAGTGTCTGGGAGAAGTATGGGCAAGGGCCAGGTCATGCAGGGCTGTGAAGTGGGAGGGAGGAGCTTGGGAAGGACAGTGGGGAATTGTTGCTGGGTTTGGAACAAGGGAGGGAGGAATGTGGCATGCTGTTACAGGTTCCTTCCTCCTGCTGCAATGGCAAGACTCTATTGGAGGGACTGCAGTGGAAGCGAAGGGACCATTTAGCGAATGTTGATGAGGCCGGCAGTGATGGCGGCCCAGAGGAGGGTGAGGGCAGCGGAGAGGAAGTGTCTGAGTTTAAGATTTCTTCTAGAAGTATGAATACAACAATCACAACAAGCACTAGTATTGTTATCACGATAGCAACAGTGCTTGTTGGTTATCTGCTGTGTGCTGTGCGGGGCAGTCTGCTAACAGTCTCCCGTGTATTTACTCCTTGGTACAAGCCCATGAGGTAGGTACCCACTATCGTCTACGTTTTATGGATCAGAAAACAGAGGCTCGTAGAAATTACTACCACAGCTGTCACTGATGCAAGTGTTACTGACTCTGAGAGAGTCGGGCTTGCCAGCCTGTGCCACCGACATGCTGGGGTCTGGACCTGTGGGGTCAGGAGAGGCCCCGTCCTGTCACTTAGCAGCAGCACAGCCCACAGGCTCACCTAGCTGCTCTCCACCCGGTGAGGCGGGATTAAAGGTGACGTTGTTCTCGGGTCAAATCTGCATTATCGGAGAAGGTAAACCGCTAGTCCCAACACACGTGGTGCAGTTTCCTTCTGGAAAAACAGGCTCCGGAGCACACCTGGCTGTTTCACCAGACACTCTTGTACCCAGAGGGTCCCAGAGGGAGCACAGCCGGGAGTTCTTTTCTCCTAAAACTAGATGGAAAACTGCAGCTTGGGTTTGGGGTCTGCTCTGGCCCCAGAAACACCTCTCTGTCTATTCTCCGTCTGTTGTCTCCTCCAGTATATTGTGAGGCTTCCTTAGTCATGGGGTACCGGTGGTGCCCTTCCCACCTTCCTAGGGGGTCTTCCCACTGGAATGGCCCCTCCTCACTCCTGCCTTCTCTGCAGACCTCGTCTTGACCAAAGTCATCTCTGAGGTGCAGTGTTTGGGGAGGTGGGGCCTACAGGCCAGGATCTGTAGGCGTGCCCTTGCATTGCAGTAGGGGCATTTTTAGGTCAGGTCCCGTGTCTGTCAAAGGACTGGGGGTTTGTGACGGTGGCTTTGTGTGGGCCGGTGTGTGGGACACACCTGTGTCATCACGAGTGTGCTTAGAAGTCCCCACTTCATGGGCCTGGAACACGGGTCTGCACCCCGCTGAGGGTCAAGGGAGTGGCCATGAAGCTCCACTTTCTTGCTGTCAGAGGTGACTGGGAGCTGGAGGCCCACGTGACCAAGAGGTCCATGTAGGGAGCCTGTGAGAGCTCACCCTGTGCCTCTCTGCAGGCCAGTCAGTTCATAAAGAGGAAACAGTATGTCGGTAAAGCAGCTGGGAAGGGGCAGTGGCCTCTGAGCCCTGCCTTGGAGCCGCCTCGCGTGGCCTCTGTGTGTTGCCTGTGTCTGTTCTCCGGAGCATCCTGTGCCGGCACCTGCTGGTCAGGTCCGACGTGAGTCAGCAAAGCACTGCTATGTCCCCTGGCTGGGATGAGCCCCGGACCCGAGGCCAGCGACGCCCTGAGCTGCACGTGGGGATCTCCCTGTTCAAAGCTGGCCTTCTCTGCCCACTGGGGCTCCCCACCCGCTTTGCTGGGAGCTAGAGGTGGCTTCCTCCGGGAACGGACCTCTGAGAGCTGCGGACTGCGAGAGGTTGGCGTCAGACCCCACATTGTTCAGTACGAAGCTTGGGTGAATCACTCCTCTCGGAACGCCGAGGCTTGTCCCTGCTGATTCGGGAGGAGCCAGCATTGCTGAGCTGAGCACAGAGAACGTGAGGATGGTGGTGACTCTAATAAGGGACATTCAGCTGAGACTCACTGTGTGCCGGGCTCCTTTTACGTGTTTGTGTATATGTGCACGTACATCGTCTAAACAGATTCTCGGAGTAACCCAGGGGTTGTCGGCCCCATTTCCTAGATAAAGTGTTAATGCTCACGGGGTTAAATGCGGGGCCTCTGTCACTAAGTACTGCGGAGAGGCTCTGGTGAGTTAATGGTGAGCCTCCTAACGGTACTTCGGCCGAGAACCTGGAAGTGTGACCTTCAGTGGGTTTTTGCAGTGCCATAAAGGGTGTGGAGAAGAGATCATCCTGAAATATCCAGGTGGGCCCTGAGCCCAGTGACGCCTGTCCTGATGACAGAAGAGGAGGCAGAGAGACACACAGGTGAGGGTCTCATGTGGGCAGAGACAGGGCGGGAGAGATGTGGCCACCAGCCCGGGGCGCCTGGAGCCACCAGAAGCTGGGGGAGTAGCAAGACATTGTCCCTCGGAGTCCTCATCCCTGGCCACACCTCAGTTTCAGACTTCCGGCCTCCAGAACTGGGAGAGAATACAATTCTGTTGTCTCAAACCACTCAGCGTACGGTCTTCTGTTGCGATGGCCTCGGGAGAGTATGACAGAGGCACAGCCAGGACTGGATCTCAGACCATCTCCTTCCTGGGACGTGATGTACGTGTGTCAGACACACAGCTCATGCTCAATTACGTCTCAGTCTCAGTGCATGGTCCCACGGGCGTGGCCTCTGCTGCTAATTCTCTAGGGAGACTGCTTCCCTTGATGCGCTCTCTGCTGCTCCGGGAGACTCTGGGACTCCTCCACAAGGAGGTGAATCCTAGCCACTATCCATTGCACCTGAGGTCACAACCTTCAGCTCTGGAGGAGACCCCGTGTGCACAGCTGCGTCATGGGGGGATTGCCGCCAGGAGACCTGTTTCTGTCTCCAGTCGACCAACCCTGAGACTTGGGTTGGGGGTTTCATCTGGGTCTTTGGTCAGCCGTGGCAGAGGAAAGGTGTTGGAATCAGCCAGACCTGACTCCTCCTCCTGGCAAGTTCCAGGATGCTCTTTGGTTTTCGGGAGTGGGCTTTCAGGCTGTGCAGGTGATCACTGAGCACAGAGTCTGGAAGAGGAAAGACAGAAGTATTTAATAATATAATAATGATATGTGATAAATGCATATTTGCATATTTCTGTGCGTATAAAATATATGGGTATTCATAGCCCATAAACATATGGTATGTATGATAAATATGTAAAGTAGTAGAGTATTAGAAACATGGATTTTAAAACTTTCTAATCACAAAAGTTACACTGTTAATAAAGAATATTTAAATTTTTGAAATAAGATGTACAACTAGGAAAGAGGAACGTATAAAATCAGTTAGAAATCAACACAGACAATATATATTGTATAGTTTTTGCATATTTTCTCTTTCCTGTACTTTTACTTAAAATTTGGATCTTATTGTACATCATGTTTTGAACCCTCCTTTAACAGTGTGCTGTGAATGTTTTCCCCTGTGGTTAAACATTTGTCTTCAAAGTCATGTTTAATGGCTCATTATGTTCTGTGTGGGAGTTTCCGTGGGGCTCTGATGGACTGAGTGATGCCTACAGCTGTAGGGAGAGGGAGGCTTTGATAGCAGATTGTGCAGAAATTGTCTGCACGGAGATGGTGAGAGGAGGCGGGGTGCGGCGAGCTCCCAGCGGCTCCTCCAAAATGCGCAGCTGCCGGGGTCCCTCTGTCCTGCCAGAGGGCTGCTCCCGCTCACATCTCCACGTTCCCCTGGCGCTGGTGGACTGCCCTTGGCTCACGGCTTTTCCTGCAAGGTGTTGTCAGAGTACACGTTTTGCTGACCTGACTGTGGGGAAGTTATGTCTTATTACTTCATTTGCATTTCCCGTGTTGCTCAGAAATGTGAGTGTAGCTCTCCTGCTTCCCCTTGTCACCTGCTGCTGTTCCTACTGGCCTGGGTGCATTTTCCTCATTAATTTTTGGTTCTTTATGTAGTCCAGATGCTATGTCTTTGTCCGCTGTATTGCATTCCAAAGACTTTCTCTTTTTCTCCTTTCTTTTTTTTAGACTACGAGTTCTCTGTCATGTAGCTTATTGTGTCTCATGTCAAAGATTTTGAAGTTAACCTAGTCTCACTTACCCATCTTTTCTCTTATGGCTTGTGCTCTGGGTGTCTTCTTGAGGATGTGCGCACCTGCTCCTGGCCTGGGGAGAGTGCCCGGCATCATCAGAGCACGGTGCTCGTAGGCCGCGGTACCTAGCAGCTCTGTGACTCAGAAGAGACTTCTCTCTGGACCCCACTTTCTCCTTTATAATAGTGTTGGCTTTGTTGTTTTTCAGATTTAGTGTAATCTCCTTGAAAGAGTTCCCAGTGCCTGAAAAATCACGCAGGAAACGTTAGGTGATCACTGTCCTAGATGTTCTGATTTTCCTCTTAATATTCATGTGTTAAGTCCACCTGGAATTTAGTTCTGGTGCAGCGTGGACACGCATGTGCCTGGCTTGCTGTCCCCGCACCAGTAATCGACCGATCCGTCTTTTCACTGGGAGGTTGTCACATTGCTTCTGTTGCATAGCAGCTTCCCAGATAGCCGTCTCTGCGCTATCCCGTTCCAAGGTCTGTTTTTCTGTCCCTGGGACAATGATGTGTCTTTACTGTAGCCTTAACTGATGAGGACGAAGAGTCCAGTATTACATCTACATTCTTCTCCAAAGTCACCGTGGCCAGTTCCCTTGTTTATTTATTCATGTGGATTTCAGGATCCATTTATTAAGCTTCACAAGGACCCGGAGACTAACATGTGGCCACAGGACCTTTTCTCCCAGACACACCACAGCTCCCATTAGAACATTTACCTGACATTTTGTTTGTTTGTGTAAGAAGTTCTTGATTTTGAAGATGTTCCATTTAGTAACCTTTTTATGCATCTACTGATACTGAGGCTTTTGGCCAGTTCCTGAAGTTCACCTTTGCCAAGGAATTTTAACACTTCGGCTTCTCAGAGGTGCTCTCCAGTTTTGGGGCATGTTGGGGACTTCCTGCCAGGCCAGGCCATCTGTGGCTTTGCCAACATTAATGGGCGGTCAACGGGGTTCTTTTTCCACCTGGTCTCAGTTTGTCCACTGGACCTTTGTGTGGCTCAGCCGAATTTCTGACATCCTTCTTCTTTCTAACTTTTCACACCGGTCTTTTCTAATGTTATTTCAGCAACTTTAGGCAGCATGTAGGTGGATAAATCCTATCTCAAAATCTGTCTTTTAACTGTAGTATTTTATCCATTTATATTTACTGTGATGATTGATGAATTTAGACTGAGTTTCAATAATGGCATTTTGTACATTCTATTTATTGCAGTTTTCTTTGACATTTTTTCCCCCTTCTTTTCAGTCCGCTAGCACAGACTGAATAACTGATCAAAGTTCCTTTATTCCCTTTACTTCTGGTGCTGGTATGGAAGTCCCCCATTCAAGGGTAGTTCTTTTCATGGTCAACCATAAGCTTTGACGTGCACACTTGCTTCAGTGAACTCTGGACCTCAGGACTGTGCCTCTCCCCCTACCCCAACAGTGTGAAGACATTGAAACCTTGCAATTTGACCACTTACTCTATTTTCTAACATGCTGCTTTCAGTATTTTACTTTGGCCTTATCTTTTAACCTCCCTAAATTAAATCCTGGTTATTTTTATTACCAACACCTACTTCTTCATATGTTTGCTGGTATTTTGATCCCTGCCTCTGGATTGTCTGCTTTTGCTACTTATTTCTTATTGGTCAACAGCTTCTTTTCAGAATTATTTCATGCTCTGAGTGGTAACTTTTTTTTTTCAATCTTTATTTGTCTGAATATGTCTTAGTTTTGTCTTTACTTTAACACAATAGTTTATTATAATGTAGAATTTTAGATTTTTTTTTTCCCCTTATAGCCCCATACAGATACCATTCCATTCCTGTGGGCTTCTCTTACGGCTGAGGAGAAGTTGTTCAAAGAATCACTTGCCCCTCAACTGCTATTACAGTTTTCTCTTTTTCTTGGGCAATCTTCATTTCGCTATGTTGCGTCTGAGAAAGGGTACAGTTCGCTTGTTTTCTGTGTTGAATTTGTGTATGTCCTGGTTGGTGCAGACTTGGGTTAGAATTTCTAGCAAGGCTTGCTTTCTTCACTCAGAGATAAGCCACACAAAGCTCTCTTGCTGCTCCCCTGACCTACCACAAGTGCAGGTGCTGGGGCAAGGCATCTGAGGAAGCTCAAGACACATTGTCAAGATGCATTGTCACATTGCTCTCCAGTTAAACACTACTCCCACCAATAGTTCCTAAACACAGTTTCCCAGTTTTCTTGTTAACCTGGACCAGTGGTTTTCAACTGGGGGCAATTGTGCTGCCCAGGAGACATTTTTGGCTCTCTCAGCTGGGGATGGCGTACTACTGGAATCTCGTGTGTGCAGGCTGGGGTGCTACTGAGCATCCTTTGTGTTCAGGAGCTGCTTGCCCGAAACCAAGTGTGACCCTAACCCTAACATCAGTCATGCAGAGGTTGAGAAACTCTGCTTTTAGACAAGGACTCCGTTGGACTAATCCAGGTCTGTATGTCCTTTCTGTCTCTCCCACTGCCTGGTGCTTAACAGTGACTCAGTAAGTTTTACAAAACACCAAACAAACATTAACTTTTACAATAACTCTGGCCAATATGACAGATGACAAATTGTGTCTTGTTTTAGTTTGAATTTATTAGTTACCTGCATTTCTTCTTTTGCAAAGCAACCATTCATTTTCTTTGCTTAGGTGAACATACTAATACCTGTCTAATTATCTACAGTTGGGACCATGAAGCTTAATTGGATTAATTGAGCAGAGTATCTGCAGATTCACTTTGAATACTACGGAATGTTAGGCAAATGAAGATGTTATTACCACCGCATCCTGTCCAAGCAGCCCCCACCCTTGGAAGGGGACTGAGGCTCTGTGACTGGGTGCTCACTGCACATGGGGGAATGGGGTACTGGAGTCCAGCCATCAATCTGCAGCCAACAGAGTCACCCCAGGCTTGTACCTTGGGGGAGTCCTCCACCTCTGTTCACACTGATTACTTGATATTTTCCTAGACGCTTTCACATGACTATAGGCCCTGGCAGCACCCTGTGACTTGTCTTTGGGGTGCTGTTGTTGTCAGGTGAGGATCTAAATCTGAGAGCACCAACACCAGTGATTTAGGAGGGGGATGAGTTCTCCCACCTGGCTGCAGCCTCTGTACTCCTGCACTTGGCTCTTCCCCTGGGCCCAGCATGAGAGGAAGCAAGGTTGGGGCTTCCTGTTAGCACCCAGAACTGAGAGCTGATGTGCAACACTGGAAAGGCGTTTGTGCCTCCCACAAAGGCACCAGCCCCACCAGGGCACGGGCAGATCTTGGGAAACACTGTGGCTTCCTCTTTTTCCTGTGCTTCCATGAAATACCATCCAGCGAAGCAAGAGGTAGATATGTCACCTAATGAAAGGGAGACAAAAGCACAAATAAACTTTCGGACCCATCAAAATGAAAAACTTCTGCAAAGCAAAGGAAACATCAACAAAAAGAAAAGACAGCCTAGTGAATGGGAGGAGATATTTATAAATGACATATCGGATAAGGGGTTAGTATAAAAAATATATAAAGAACACATACAACTCAACACCCCAAAACCCAAATAATCCAGTTAAAAATGGGCAGAAGACATGAACAGACATTTCTCCAAAACAGATATATAGATGGCCAACAGACCCATGAAAATGTGGCTCAGCATCATTCATCATGGAGGAGATGCAGATCAAAACCACCATGAAGTATCACCTCACACCCGTCGGAATGGCTAGAATCAACAACACAAGAAACAAGTGTTGGCGAGGATGTGGAGAAAAAGGAGGCCTTGTGCACTGCTGGTGGGAATGTAGACTGGGGCAGTCACTGTGGAAGACAGTACGGACCTTCCTCAAAAAATAAAAATAGACTTATCATGTGACCCGGTAATTACACTACTGGGGATTCACCCAAAGAAAATGAAAACACTAATTTGGAAAGATATATGTCCCCCTATGTTTATTGCAGCATTATTTCTAATAACACACGTATGGAAGCAACCCAAGTGTCCATCAAAATATGAGTGGATAAAGAAGATGTGGTATATATACACAGATGTGGTGTTTATACACACACAGACACACACACAGTATTATCCAGCCATCAGAAAGAATGGATTCTTGCCATTTGCAACTACAGGGATGGACCTAGGGAGTATGATGCTAAGTGAAATAAGTCAATCAGAGAAAGATAAATGGCATATGATTTCACTTATATGTGGAATTTAAGAAAGAAAACAGGCGAATAAAGAAAAAAAAAAAAGAAAAACCAAAAAACCCAGGCTCTTAACTACAGAGAACACACTGATGGTCACCAGAGGGGAGATGGGTGGGACGTGGGTTAAACAGGTGACGGGGAGTAAGAATACACTTACTGTGGTGCGCTCTGAGTAATGTATAGAATCCTCAAATCACTATATTGTACACCTGAAACTGATATAAAACAATATGTTAGTCAAACTGGAATTAAAAAAAAATAAAGACGAGCTAACCATACCTCCATGGCTCCTAGAGTCTTTGGAAGTGACAGCCCCGTAATCTGATGAAATCTGAGGGTTTGGAAAATACGTGATTTTATAGCTGATTTCAGGGGCTTCAGGGTCCCCTGTTGACAAACCCTGGGCTCCAGGAATCCTTGGTTAAAGGCAGCAGCCTGTACTAAGCTGGACATGAGTGTCCCTATCAAGGGGCACCAGAAATCCTGTAAAATCACCCAGGTGGTCAGAGGACACGCAGGTCCCAAGTTCCTTGCTTCTTCCCACATCTGCGTGTTTTACATGCTGTGTATCTCGTGGGGGGAGGGTGTCGCCACACTTGCTGAGAGCTCGTCCTGACAGCTGAGCTGTCTCTGTCTCTGCGGCCTGTGGCCTGTTTCCTCACCTCGCTGGGGGCAGTTGGAGCGTCAGCCTAGATCCCCAGACCACCACGCCCCTATCTTTGATGGCACTCACGGTAATAGTCTTTGAAAATTGTTGTAACTGCACGCCCAGTCATCATCATCTAGATGGTCAGTTCTGTATTCTTGGTCACTTAAATTTTTTCTCAATATTCACCATTATAACTCTCACATCTTTGGCATATACCTCGATCTTGATTTCTTTTTCTTCATCTAAGGTTATTTCTTAGGATATTTTCCTGAAAGTTTGAGAGCATCAGATGCTTTCCATGCTGGCAGCTACTCTTTCATACTCCCCAGCCTGCACATTCTCGGTTGCAGCTGTATTTGACCACCAACAAGCGTTGAAGCTCTTAAAATATTTCCCAAGCCTCTAGGTGAGAGAGCGATGTTGTTTTTGAATTCAGTCCGTGTCGCATGA
This sequence comes from Mustela nigripes, assembly GCF_022355385.1. Taxonomy (NCBI): domain Eukaryota; kingdom Metazoa; phylum Chordata; class Mammalia; order Carnivora; family Mustelidae; genus Mustela; species Mustela nigripes. Next base: position 137,688,988 of record NC_081563.1, read on the forward strand.
GTCTGAGCCTTTCCCTTTCCTTTTGTGATCATCTGTTTATGTCTTTGGGCCACTTTTTACTGGGTGTTTTTCATTTTCTGATTTAAGAGAACTTTTTCTGTTTTAAGAATATTATATAATCCGAGTATTTTCCATGTGTTATTACTTCCTTATAACTCTGTGGTCATTAATCCACATGGAATTTATATCAGTGCAAGTCATGAAGTTGTTTCATCCCAGATGGTCAGGATGTCCCACCTGTTGCCTCGTTCACTTCTGTACTGTTGATTTTAAACATCCCTCTTTTACCACACAGTACGCCTGGGTTCATTTCTAAATCTCTATGATAGTTTTTGGAGAGTAACTGTCCATTTTAGTTCAGTGTTCATGTTTTGTTGAGACAAGCCGAGCTCGGGCCATCACCCTCCTCCCCCCTTCTTCCTTCCTTCTCTGCCTGCACCCTCCATCCTCTACCTGCCTCCACCCCTCCACCCCTCCTCCACCCTCCACCCCTCCATCCCTCCCCATCCCCCACCCCCATCCCCCATCCATCCCCTGGCCATCCCCCGTCTCTCTCTCCCTCTCCTCCACACCCTCTCTTCCCCTCCCTCCTTATCTCTCCCCCTCCATTCCCCTCCTTCCCCCCCTCCCTCATCTCCCTCTCTCCCCCTGCATCTCCCCCCCTCCCCCACCCCTCCCCGCCCTCCCCCCGCACCCCTCCGTCTCTCTCCAGGCCCTCCGTCCCCTGCCCTCCCCCTCTCACTCCTTTTGTATCTCTTCGGCTGCTGATCTTATAATTTATTCTTCTTGATAAACTTTAGAATCATGTTGTCAAGCTTCGGAAAGCCTCATGTTAGCATTTCAATTGGAATTTCATTAAATTGATAGCTTAATTTTAAAATGTTTGATATTTGACTACGTCAGACCTTCTCATACAAGAATGTGATGCATCTTTCAATTCTTCTATCACCTTTTCTATTCCTCAGCATATTTTTCACGAGGTCCTGTACATTTCCCGTCGAGATTATCCTGAGGTATGTACTATTTTCGTGGCTCTCGTAGGTGGACTCCTTCCCAGAGTCTCTGGCTTGTTATTGCGGATAAAGGATCTCGCTGATTTGTTAGCAGGTCATTCAGTACCTCAGTAGCCTTTTTGTTTCCCAGCTAGACATTGTTTTTTGCATGAAAATAATAATCTTGTTTTTATTTTTCTAATAGGCCATTTAAAGATTTTTCATTATTTTTGGTAGAACAATGATAGAAACAAATAGGGTGCGGATTTTCACCTTTTGGCAGGCATTGATGGCTTAAGTGTATTACTTTTCTGGGTGTTATTTCGTGAGGACAGTTACTTTTTATCATGACAATGAAATTTTCTCCGAATTGGTTTTACTGAGAAGTTTTGTTAGGAATGAGTGTCGTATTTCATCAGAGGCCTACCACGCCTATATCCCTGTGCTCGGTGATGATGCGGCTTTGTGATCTCAGCTCTTCTGAAGGACGTCACGTGCTTGTGTACGTGATGTATGCGCACAAGTACGTAAGTAGTAAGTGCTCGTGGGGGTGTCCTTCCGCCCTTAACTCTTCCTCGTCGCCTCCTGCTGCCGCGTCAATACGCTTGTGCCCATGTGAGATGCGTTCTCATCTCATAGAAAGTTTAACCCTTTTACTTTTTTGTCATAATGGATAGAATACATTTGACCTTTGTTTTATAATCCTATTTTCTGTATTTACGCTTCCTTGTGATTTTCTTTGCTATATGGATTATATTGTCTTTGGTCGTTCTTCCTAGAAGACGTGTGTCCTGCTCTGTGTTGACATTAATAGTTACCTTTAAAGATGTAAACTTGTATTTCTGTAGTTACCAGTATCAAGAAGACTAAGTAGCCGTTGCATCCCCTTCACATAACAAGGGATATACCAGTTAGGAAAACCTCTGGCTGAGGGGCGCTCGGGTGGCTCAGTCAGTTAAGTGTCTGCTTTCGGCTCAGGTCATGGTCCTGGGGTCCTGGGATCAAGCCCCACACTGGGCTTCCTGTTCAGCTGGGAGTCTGCTTCTCTGTCTGCCCCTCCTTACCTCCCCTGCTTGTGTTCTTTCTCTCTCTCAAATACATAAATAAAAATGTTTAAAAAATCTTCTTGGCTAAAAGAAACAGAAGCTTGTTTACTATGACTTATAGTGTGGATTATAACACCTCGTGTAAACCATCAGTTAAAACAGAGGATGATTTAAAATTTCCCCAGAACATAGTAGGTGGTTAAAAGCCATCAGCTGAACCATCTTTTCAGCCAATTCATGAATCACCTACCTTTTGGTGGCTCTTAGCATTGGTTCTGTCGCTCCACGATATCAGAGTGAACATCTCTGCCTTTTTGTTCCTCACAGTAGCAAAACGGCTGCCACAGCTCCAGTCACCACACTGACACTCAAAGCAGTAAGAAGAAGGGAAGGTCTATGCCAACTGTTTCTATTGTGGGAGTCCCAGTTCCTAGGAGACTTTGACTAACATCTCATTGTCCGGTCTCTGGCACACGTCCCTTCCCCTGGAGCCCCTTCCCCACAGCATCAGAGGCTGCTGAGAGCGGAGCAGCTGTTCTGCTCAGGGACTGTCGGTGGCAGGGTGCCCCAGAGCAATTACCACACTTGTCTTTTCTCCCATTATAGTGCCGACTCTGGGGACTTTCCCCCAGAATGAATATTTTCTCGTGTGGATTATAACACCTCACGCAAACCATCAGTTAAAACGGAGGATGATTTAAAATTTCCCCAGAACATAGTAGGTGGTTAAAAGCCATCAGCTGAACCATCTTTTCAGCCAATTCATGAATCACCTACCTTTTGGTGGCCATGCTTCAGTTGCCAAATTTTATACCATTTATTCTCTGATCTTATTTTTTAATGTGGATTTCATTCCAACATTACTGCCTTTTCTTATTCCAAGTATAAGCAAAATATGCTTTCAAGTAAGTTGTCTTGAGTTATCTATGAAACAAGTTCCTCCAATAAAAAAACGCATAAAGCCATTACTGCCAGGAGTAAACCAACAGATGCCCACCTCTTTCTGCTGGTTTGCGCTCTAATCTTAACAGCGCTTTTGTGTTCAGACACACTGGTGTGTCTTCTGGTTAACTTGCTTGTGGCCGCGGAGCGTTTCTCATTTAACACAGAGATCCAAGGGGCTGCAAAGTGGCAGGGCGTCACTGGCTGAGACCACCCCTCTGCGTTTCCTAGAGCCCGTGCACAAGCAGCAAGCCTTGTCTGAGGCTCTGTGTCTGTCTGCGCAGTCTGGTATGTTTAGATTTATTCACGTCGCGAAGTTTGCGTAATTGTTCACCTCGCCATCTCTTCCCCTGACACTCACCAGGTGAGTTATGAGATGCGGGAGGGGTTGCTCTTCCCTGTGGTGCTTTGGAAAGAACTCAGAAGTCAGGCGAGCGGGGCTCACACCCGGGGGCTTGTGCTGCAAGCTACGTGGCGTGACTTGGGTCTCAGGATTCTTTTTGTGCCTCAGTTCGTAGTTAGCACATTTTGAGAAATTGATTTATAACATCAGGTTGGTACATTATGGGAGTACCGTGAACTCTTGGGGTTGTACGGAAGGGTTCAGAGTATCGAATGTGAGCAGCTGTCTTCCCCTTGGCAAGCCTTGAGCTCTTCGGCAATCCCATCATGCTCCGCTCCACCTGCTCGGGCCCTGTGGCTGCCCTCTGTTGCTTTCCCGGGGGCTCTGTTCATGGGTGTTTAAACCAAACAGCTGGCCCCGGTGCCCGTCATCCTCGCTGTGCCCAGGCTGACAGAGCCCTGCCCTGATCACAGTGTGTGGGAGGAGCCCTGGGTGTCTCGGGTGCACAGGTGGGGTCGCCCATGACATCGGCGTGCACACCTGCTTGAGGACAGTCTGACTCGCTAGGTGGTGTGTGGTGGATTTTTCCCAGGGGGGATGGGAAACCTCCTCGTCAGATGTGTTGACCCTGCTTCTCTAGAAAAGACAAGCCATCTGATGTGCTCCCCTGTGCTTCTGCCCACTCCCTGGGGTGCCACTTGATGCCTCCGCTCCCACCAGAGACCTTGGACCACCTGCGTATCAGTGGTCCCTCCACGGACGTATGACAGAGTGTCGCCCAGCCCACTGTGCTCTCTCCCTCGCTCAGTTTGGTTTCTGGCTCTAGCGCAGTTACCACGTGGCGCGTGTTCCGGACGGGCTCCTGGAGCTGCTTGTCGTCTGTCTCCCGGGGAAGCCTTCTTCTCTTTGTTCGCAGCCGCACACCGCTGCGGTGGGGCCTGGCTCGTGGTCGGTGCTCACGGAGCGCTCGCGGAGGGTCGGTCAGTGAGGGACCGGAGGTGCGGTGGGATGGTCCCGTTGGGACGGGGCGGCCGGCTGTGGGGAGCTGCTGCCTCCCGTTGCGTTTGCCCAAGGCTGGGAGGTTTTCCAGGATGTGGGACTTTCAGTGCCCAAATGGAGAGAGTCGGACAGATGGGGACAAGCTGGTCACCCTAATGACAACCTCCCTGAATGTCCTCAGTCAGCGAAGTCGAGCCGCGGAGGGAGTGAGCGCGCAGGGTCTTGCGAGGACGTCAGAGGGCGGCTGTCCCCGTCCCGCACACTCACCCCGTGGGGGGGTCTGCCGATCGCTCGGCCCGAGGAGACGGCAAGGAGGAGCAGAGGAGCTGGAAACACCGACTGTGTCAGCAGGGAGCCGTGGGCAGGGCGGGAGGGAGCGGCTGTGGGCCGCGCGGTGGCAGCGGCCGTGGGACTGTAGTTAAGGCGGGGAGTAAGGGGGGCTGGGAACGTAAGGATCTTCCCCTTTGTGATATCTGTGTCCCGGTGTGAGGGACCCGTTGGTCAGCCTGGGCTCACGTGTATTTTGAGGCGGGTCACCTAGTGGGCCCGTCCGCACTCAGCCTGGGCGCTGGGGGTCCCTGTGGGCCCTTCTTCCTTCCTCAGGCTTCGATGCTCAAGCTCGTGGCCTATAAGCAGCCTCTCCACGGGGCATCTGCATCCCGGCCACGGCACCCCATTCCTTAAGGGTGGACCCTGAGCCCCAATTCACAGCCTGACGGTGAAGGAGGCGGCAGGCTGCTGTCTGGATGCAGGGGGACGCGGGACACCGTTTCCGAGTGTTGGGAACCGCGCGGAGCCCAGGCTGCGTCACCACGTGGCTCAGACCTGCTGGCGGGCGTCGCAAGTCCGCCTCTCCCTGACCTTCCTTCTCCTCCCTGCCTCGGGGGTGCCTGAGCCTCGCTTTGCCGGGCACCGCGTGGATGCGAGCGACAAGGCTCCTGTGGCGGGCGAGGAGCGGCCTGACATGAGCTGCGGGTGGCGGCCCCCTGCCGTGTGTGGCTGGGGCGCCCGGTGTGGTCCCTGCGTTTGAAGCTGCCGGCAGACACGTGTGGCCAGGAGGCACGCCTCCCTGTTCTGCTTGCCCCTGATCCGGGCCGGGAGGGGCCCTCGCGAGTCCTCTTGTCTGCTGAGTCGCGACGCGGGGCACAGGCCTGAGTAGACTTGAAGGGAAAGCAGGAAGCTGTAGAGGGAAGACGGGAGCAGGCACGTGCCTTGCAGACTTGCGAGCAGGTGGGCGCCTGGTGCCTCTTTGACGATGTGGCTGACAGACAGTGGCCTTGGCACCGCTTCTCCTGGAGCCGAGTGGACCCCCGTATCGCCTGCTGGATGCGTCGTCCGGGCCCGCAGCTGGCCCCTCCACCCCGGCAGTTTTGTGGCCACGCAGCCACACAGGGCGGCTCCGTCGGTGCCAGTCCAGAGTCTGCCTGAGCCGCAGGAGCAGTGCCCCTGCTGGGCCTCCTGTGGCTGCGGCTTTCTGCTGCGTGGCACTCATCTTCTGTCACCAGCCGGCTCCGGGGTGACAGTCAGTCACACTCCAGTGACTTCCTCCCATGTCCCCAGAACATCTTCAGACTGAAAGGGAGTCTCCAATTAGGTGCCTTTTTTTTTTTTTTTTTTCTTTCCAAACCCAGACAATGTTCAGTGATTAACAGCGTGTTTTCGATACGCCGTAGAGATCGTGTTCTTCCACAAGGAAGAGCCAGGTGACAGCACACGTGCGCGCATGAGCTCACCCTCGGGCTGGTGACCCGAGGACTTGCTGGGAGGGAGAGACGAGTCTGCTCTGTGAGAAAACTGCTTCTTGTTCGAGGGGGCAAGCTTGTGAGTGTGTGCTGCTGCCTTTGTTAAAATGTCTTTCTCGTCTTTTATTAATGAGATTTGGTTCAGGGAGACTATCTTGTGGGAGAATTAAAACTCTGCCTTGGAAGGCAGTTTTAAGAACTGGCTGGGGTTTAGGAACAAGGGACTCAGCAGCTGGTATTGGGTGATCTGGCCATAGGGGATGGGGGTTCCTGGGCAGTGGGTCTGCGGAGGGAAGTTGGCAAGAGACAAACATTGCTGGGGTCCGTGTGTACCCCTCACCCGCTGCTTTGCTCCAGGACCTTGATAGTGTCCTAGCTGAGAACCTGGTGTTTGGAGCCCCAAAAGCTTGGATTTGAGTCCTTGCTTGTGACCTTGGGCAAGCCTCAGTTTCCCCATCTGTAAATGAGGAAATGGTCACAGGTTGGGGAGGGGAATAGATGAGGTCGTTGGCGCAAAGAGCTCCGTGCGCAGCCGCCGAAGGACGGCCGGCCTCGGCACAGCTTCCTTGCTGGGGCCTCACTTAGCTGGCAGGGCTCCTTCTACCCTGGGGCTGGTCTTTTGAAGGCTGTGGCATGTCCATGCTGCCCTTCTGTCTTGGTACCTTTTCCTGCAGGACACGCTTCTCTCCATGACGGATGAAGCTCAACCCACGGAATGTTCAGAGCAGCATGATTTGGAGGTGGAAACCACCCCAATGCCCATCCCCTGACGAATGGGTAATTCTCAGTGATATAACAATATATAATACATACAATACTATATAATGATAGCGATCTCGAGTTTGAGGCAGTCCTTTCAGCAGAGCGGAAGAGCCGTTCCTGTAGTCCTGCGGAGCCGACCTTCTGCTCCCTCTACCTCCTTCCGCCTTTCTCTCTCTCTGACTTTCCCTGAGGTCCCTCAATGCACTTGGCGATGGCTTTGCTAGTAAGGCTCACACTTACTGGCTGAAAACCTCGTCTGTCGCTTCATGTAGGAAACCCACATTCAGCATTCGCTTCCTAGGGTAAGTGTCCTTGGTCATCACTCCTGAAGCCCCCTTTGCTGGAGGCGTTAGACTGACAATTCGCACTCTCTAAGCTGTTGAGACTGATTGCCCGAGGGGCCATTAAGTGGCCCAGTAAGGCCCGTCACAGGGCGACCGTGGAACTCGCCTGCTGTGCCCGCACGCGGAGCCGGGCGCTGGTTTCGGGCTCCCTGGGAAGCATTAGATATGAAATGACTCTGACGATGTGGCCCAGACGTCACAAGCGCTGAGCTCGGGACAACATGATTCAGTGAGGAAATAGAAACGGAAAATCACTGGTGCTGAAGTTTTATTGCAGAGTCATTTATCTTTGTTATCACTCTCCGAACCCTTCTGTGCTTTTTGTTCACGGCAATGGATAGAGGCGCTCTTACTCACACTTTAAGCAGAGATTAGGAGGGAAAAATATTCCTCACGGCACCACAAAATACCAGATTAAGTCTCAGCCAGGCCTGTGATTTCTCTCATTACAATGAAATATCTAGAAATTGAAATAACAATAATAAAAAAAAAAAAGTTTGCTGTCCTTTTACACAGGTAGTTCACGGGGTTTCCTAGTGATGCCACTTAGCATTTCTTATTAGGATAATAATGGTAAGAACAGGGCTCCCAGAAAGCTGTGGCCTGGGACTTCGTGGCTCCGGTCTGAGCGGGTGATGCGGGGATTGTGGGCGGCTTCCGAGTGGACAGCCGCTGGCCGCTGAGGGGGGCCAGACCACGCAGAGGCTGCCTGTGTCACTAACGATAACTACACCCATCTTTTACTTTTTCATACAGCTGATTACTTTTCAGAGACATAGTCTACATTCTTTGATTAAAAAAATTACATGCAATTTTTATTAAAAGGGAAACTAATTTTGTTTATGAACTAAAAATATACACTTAAAACATATGCGTGCGTAAACATATGTTTAAGTTTTAACAAAGGCTTAGGCTTCTTATATTCATTCCTCATGCAGTGATTTCCTGCTGTATTCAGAGGAAAAAGAAACACATTTTCCTTCTTGAATTCCCTGACTTGATTTTTTACAGTAATTGGTGATGCGGCAGCGTCCCCTGTTCAGATGCTGAGTGAACGGCTGTTCTCTGAGGCCTGTGGACCAGAGCACTGAGGCAGGCACCTGGGAGCTTGTTAGAAAAGAACATTCTTTGGGTGCCGGGCTGGCTCAGTGGGTAGAACATGCCACTCTTGATCTTGGGGCTGTAAGTTGAAGCCCCGTGTTGGGTATAGAAATTACTTAAAAATAAAATCTTAAATAAATACACAAGGCAGAAATGCACATTCCTATCCCCTCCCTGTCCCCAGGCCTCAGGGCCCAGCGACCTGTGTCAACAGTGCTCCCCTTCCAGGTGACTGACGAGGGCTTTGGAGATGCGGAGGCCGCCTCGCTGCGATGCTTACGTTGGATGTGGGTTATGCCTTGTTTGGGGTCAGATGCCTGGGTGCAAAGCCCAGAGTCACCGCTCCGTCTTCTAGCTCTGTGGCCTGAGGGTGTCATGTTTTCATAGGCTCACCCAGGAGAAGATTTCGTAGGGAGGGTCAGCTGTGGGGGATGTTTTTGCTTGCTCTTGGGTGTGCGTCTCTCTCTTCACACGGGCCCCAGAGGGCGCCCTTCCCACCGGGCCACTGAGCCCAGCCATCGGACCGATCTTCCAGGAAGAAGAAACCCAAGTTCGCACTGTGGCCAACGATGTTCAAGAGCCGCTGGTCTAAGTGACTGCTTGCGGAGGGCGTTTACGGCCTCAGGAACGGGATAAAGTCTTGGCCTGGAATAGAGGAAGGGATGGATCTCAAAATCGGGCAAGTGAGAAACGCCAGCCTCCACGGCACTGGGTTCGGTTGCTGCCTGGGAGCCTGATGAGGACAGACGGCTTGGTCCACAAATGGTCCGAGGGAGATTCCCCATCCCACAGGTCCTTACAGACTCCGGTCAGGGCTGGCAGGGGGTGCAGCTGTCTGGGACAAGGGCAAGTCCCCTTCCTCTCTGGGAGAGAGGGAATGCTCCGCGGCGTGTGTGTCCAATTCACAGGGCAGTGCTTGGTGCGTGGTAAGTGCTGAAAACAAGGAGCCAAGGTTGCTTATTGGTTCCGTACAGTAGCTCTGCTCGGGAGCTGCCCTGGACCCCGGAGCGGCCATGTGCTAACCCAGTGCTCATCTCGAGGCGCCTGGGGAGGCTCTCCTGGAGGACGGGGGATGATGGTGCTGATGATGATTGATGCGGGCCAGGAGCAGACAGCCAAGAAAGAACTCCTGAGACATTGTTGTTGTAAAAAATGGTGTTTTTATTAAAGCACAGGGGCAGGACCCGTGGGCAGAAAGAGCTGCCCTGGGATTGTGAGGAGTGACTGATTACACACTTTCAAGCTGGGGGCAGATAGAGATAAAGGCTATTTCCGGAAGGTTGTTCATGTGTCAGAGATTTCCAGGATCCTGCACGTCTGGGTGTTGTCAAGCTAAGGTTGCTTTCTGCTTCTAGCCAAGCTTCAGCAGGAAGGCAGCTGGGAGTTCTGGGGGAATGTCCTACTCTACCTGTCTCAGGTAAGTCATAAGGAAATTCAGTTTTATCTACTTTTTTTTTTTTTTTGCCTTTGTTCTCCACATCAGTGATGATGACGGCAGCTCATGCCTCCTGCTGTTCGTCGCGAGCCGGGGCTTAGCAAAGGGTCTGAGCCACCCCGTTCTCTTAGAAAACCCCATGGGGCAGGTCCTGCTCTCGATCCCTGGCTTCAGGTCGGGGGCACGAGGCAATGAGAGGCTGTGTAACTTGTCCCTGCCATGCCCTCGCCAGCTGCCCTGGGGTCTCGGTGTTAACACTTTCAGGCCCCACGGGTCTCAAGGTCGTATGACGTATCTAATGTCATTCCACCTTTCAAACCACTCTATGAGGGAGTTCTAGTTCTCTGTTAGTTTGGCACTGAGGTGACGGGCCCGCAGCGACACGGGGCTGTGGCGGGAGGCACGAGAGCGCTGTTTGGGAGAGGGTTTCAGCCCGTAAAGGAGAGGTCGGTGAGAGGCCGTCCACGTGAGGCCCCATCCCTGAGCTGGGATTTCATTTGGAAGGACCTGGGGGGCCACTGACCTCTCTGGAGGTGTGTTAACGAGATTCATCTCTGGTGTGGAGGCAAGTTTGGGGTGAACGAGGAGAGCAGAGGGCATGGGAGCCCAGCAGGGGTGAGGAGCCAGCCTGGCAGGGCCCAGGGGCTGAGGAAGCCTGTGCCTTGTGGAAGAGCAGGTGCCCTGGAGCTTCTCCAAGGCGTGTAGACTTGGAGGGAGGAAGCTGCGCAGCCTGAGGTGGGGAGTGCGGGGGTGGGCGGTGGGGGGTCTCTCACCTGCTGGCAGTCACACAGATGGGCTTGCGTGTCACCACTGGCCACCGAGCCTCACCGTCCTGGGTCAGACACGGGGAGCTGTGCCGTGGCCGCACGAACAGCGGATGCGCCTGGTGAGCGGGACGCCAGGTGCCGCACCGGCTCAGGCCTGGGGAGGAGGCGCGGCGAGGCACCCGCTGGCAGCCCTGCCGTGAGGCTGGAGGCCACTGTGGGCTACTGGGGAGCTGTTAGAGTTGATTGTCTTCTCGGAGGGGAGACGGGGTTGCACAGAGTCCCCCGGGAGCCAGCCGTGAGCAGCGGCTGTCGCGCTGGTGGGAACACGCCGACAGGTCACGGCCCAGCGCGGAGTGTGCCCTCCGGCCAGCCCTGGCACCCCCGTGTTCGTCTCCTGCGCTCGTGGACGCCGCCAAGAGCCGGTGCAGGGTTGGGGCAAGCGTGCGAGCGGGAGCTGGCACCCTCGGTGCGACTCTCTTCCTGACTGTGCTACCAGCCAAACGCACATAGGAGGCGCGTCTACGCAGCAAGGAACTCGCGCATTAAGTCGGTTCTCCCAGAAGCAGACCGACTCGGTTATTGCCAGAATTCCTCGTAGGAAACTGGAAGTAGTTTCAAAGGAGGAACAGCGTCAGAAAAGCTCTCGAGTGGGAGGAAGAGCTCTGTGACCGTCAGGAGCACCGTCGCGTCAGCCGTGCGAGCTGCTGGCCACCGAGCTCCTGGGACACCAGGGCCTCTCCGGGGAGGCGACCTGTGCCGCGGCCTCCTGCAGTCCGTGTGCGCCCGCAGAACGTGCAGACTCATTTCTTTTACCCCAACCGTTTGCAATAAGCTTGGGGTTGACATCTGCCGCTCTGAGGAAAATAGGACACTGAACCATAAAATGTTATTTTTTGACACTAATTTCCCCAGACTATTCTTCTACAGAAGTGATCTCAGTTTAAGGTACGCTGATGAATTTTAAATCTTTTTTTTTTTTTCCTCCCAGAGACAGTGTATGGGGAGGAGCAGACCCTGAGGCATGAGAACCCGGATTCTTAGAATTTTGAGTGATAACATTTGGGGACAGAAGGCCTTATTTTTTGCTACAAAATAACTAATACATGTGCAAACACACATGCACACACACACTCACACACCCCAGTGTCACAGGCACGTCGCCCTCTTCCAGGAGGAGGAAGGGAAAGGAAGCTCTTGTTGGGTGGTTCAGGTCCTTTGGTTGATTGTCATTTACTGATTTTCAAAATTACTAAAAATGTCGTTGGCCTTCTCACTGTGTTTTGGCGTGGGTTTAACCGAGGGCCTTGGGAGAAGTCCCCGGGCTGTGTTTTTCTCTGCATCTGTGTCCAGTCCTTTGCTTTAGGCCTGAGCTTTCATTCATCAATGCGCCTTCACAGAAGACTCTTCTCCCTCTGTCCCTCCCAGAGACATTTCCCTCTCCGGAAACTCTAGAGACTCCTGGTTACGTTTCATGACGAGGAGAATGGCTGTGACGGTCGCAGTAAAGTGGTAGTAATGGACTCATAGCCTGAAAATCGAATATGTGCCCAGGGTGGTATTTTGGGGGCACACACCATCTCCCTGCTTCTGTTGGAGAGTCATCTGTGGGTCTGAGATGCGACACACTGCTCCCTTCTCCTCGCCCCTGTCAGCCCGGCGGGGATGGGGCCCGGCCTGTTCCGTTAGCACTCTCTCCTGGCTGCGGTGATTTGTTTCCGGTGGGAAAGTGACCCCGAGCTGGCCGCGATCAGACTGCAGGACCTTCTCTGAGGTCAGTGGGGTGGGTGGGGACCAGGTCGCCTCCTCTGAGATCAGAACCAGAAGTCCATGTCGGGCCCTCATCCCCCAACACGGAGGAAGACAGTCTTCCTGTAAACTTTCAACACACAGGGGCCGGTGGAGGTCCTGAGCGACCAGGAATGCTGGTGTGGGGCGAGGTGGGACTGGTTCCAGGGAGAAAAAGGAGAGAGCTGGGAAAGCATGCAGGAGAGCCAAGAAACAACCATTGCTTCAAAGGGGGACGTATTTTTCTGGGAATTTCTGTTGTAAAATTAGTAATGGGGACAAGGCAGGGCAGCAAGGTGGGGAACGGGTCAGCCTCAGAGCAGAGTGGATTTCAGATCATCCCAACAGCTTTGCCTCCCGCTCTAACCCCTTGGATCCGGAGGTGTGACCTCCTGTGGCACAAGGAGCACTGAGGCTGGGACCGAACGAGGACCTGGGGGTGGGCGGCTCTCCCGGACTGTCCGGGCAGGCTCAGTGTCGTCCCATGAGCCCTCGCCTGCAGAAGAGGGAGACACGGGAGAGGTCGGAGGCACGAGGCTGAAGGGCCTCCCCGCACCACCGCCCCTTGAAGATGAAGGATGCTGAGTCACCGAATGACTCGTCTCCAGTCCAGAGAGGGGCTCCCCTGCAAATTCCGGCTCAGTGTCTCCATGGCACAGGGCCTGACCTCTCGAGGCTCTGCTCCTGCCTTTCCTGTAAAAGAACAGTGCGCTGCAGCCCTGGGGCGTCTGCTCCTTGGTGAGGGCAGCTGGGGGGGTCTAGCAGGGACTCGTGCTCGGGGCGGCTGGCCTGACATGGGCAAGCGCAGAAGAGCTGGAGAGTCAGCTCCGTGGGCGAGCGCAGAAGAGATGGAGAGTCAGCTCCGTGGGCGAGCGCAGAAGAGATGGAGAGTCAGCTCCGCGCTGTGGAATCCTTCCTCTTCTTTTTTTTTAATAGATAAACTAGGTCAAAAAGAAATATCGCTTGAATATATGTTGCAGGCTAATTCAGTTTTGAGGTCTTCTGAGAGCTTTTATATTTTCATCTCTATAAAATTGTAGAGTACTGAAAATACCCCAAATACATTGAAATTTCATCCGAAGGTAACGCAGAAGGCCACACCTTAGTGTTCTGGACAGAAGAGGATGTGAGGGTGGAAACAAGGGGCACATCAGGGTAAAGTTCCACCGGCGAGTCCATCCAGTTTGTGACATTGAAAATAGCAGTCAGATCCATGGGCCTCGGTTATGGCGTTGCAGAAAGTGGAAAACCAAGCCCGTTAATCCTGGGTTATTTCTATATTAAAAGGCTCACCTTGAAGGAAGCTCAGATGTGCACGTTCCGCACTGCACAAGGCTGGATATGTGTTTCTCTTCTGCACCATTTTCCCCTCCCACACACCCCATCCTTTACACAACTCACGTATTCTCACCCTGTCTCTTTGGGAGGACATGGAAGCTAGGAGCCTGGGGTTTGAGTCCTGCCTTCAGCACCTGCAGGACTTGACCACAGGCTGGTCGCTGACCCTCCATGTGTCGCTGACCCTGACCTTTAGCCAGAGACTGGTAGTTATAGCTCTTTGACTAGTGAGGTAGCTGCAGGGTGAACAGAAGATTCTAGAAATGCACTTAGCAGAGTCAGTCCCCTGAATCTGTAGGCTGAACCTATTCTTGCCCACACTGGCCCCTCTTCAGTCCCGAGGACCCTCTGTCTGACCCACGCTGGTGTTTTTCATTTCCAGCATCTCTCAGGTTAATGGAAATTCAAGGACTCAGGTTCTTACCAGCGTGTCCTTTACTTTCTGGCTCCTGGGTGTTTGGTCCTTGGTTTCTTGCTGCTGTTCTGGAAGTGTGTACCCTGAGAATAGTCCTCTTCCTCTGCCCTACCCGAGCCTCTTCCCCATGCCCTGAACAAGCCCTTGTCCTCAGATCACTCATCCAGGTCAGGTTCATGTGCACGGTGATGGGATCAGTCCTTGCTCATTGGTTTATTAACATAAGATCATTTTCTCACTCACTGTTGGAATAACAGTGATCATTGCACCTGAACGGCAGTTCAAGGCGCCTCGCAGTGTTTGCAGGATTATTTTGTCTCACCATCACCAGTGCTGTCAATGACTCACAAGGGCTGTGTTCGTCACCCTCTCCAATGAGCGCGAAGCCATCTGTGTCCGAAGTGGTCCAGCAGGAGCGCCCGGGGGGCCGCGGGGCCTCCAGGGCCCCTCCTCTGAGCCTGTCTGTGGCGTGGGTGTCCTTGACTCTCCTGTCAGCTTCTGATCCACCCTGAGCTGCCCCTCCCTCCTGTGCCGTGAGGAGTTCTCAGCCCTCTCAGACATGCCTGCAAGTTTTCTCTGACTTGACACCACCCTCCCTTCTGATAGGCCAAGGTCAGTTCCAAGGTCAGTGTGCTGGAGGTGAGCTGGGTGCCTGTGGGTCTTGTTACAAAAAAAAACCCAGGCCCCCAAATAGTGTCACTTAGCTGACGTTCCCTCTCTGGGGCTTCCTACCTAATTCAGGGACAGTTTCAGCACCTCTGAGACGCGGCCTTCAACAGCCAGATTTCCTTCAGTGTCGGTGAGTCGTCCACAGGAGCCTCTCCATCCCCCCAAAAAGATGAGGTCATCTGGATGCTAAGACCACTTGCTGTCCCCCAGGAAAGCATCCTCTTTTTTGCTAGTAACTTTCTTACCAGCCCTCGTTCTAGAAAAACCCTTCCATTCTGTACAACTCCGGGGGGCCCCCTACTCATGAGGTGGAATGCTGCCTGATTCCTGAATTGCTTTCTAAAGCCAACTCCATGTTTAAAGTCTGCACAGTTGAATTTTGTGAGATACCAGTGTGCCCCAGGAGGCTGGGCCCGGCTCAGCTGGTGTCTCTCCGAGGCCGAGGCCACCCCAGGCCCGGCTGCAGAAGACCTTCCAGAACTTTCTTGGGGCACAGGGGCTCTGAGTCTGGGATTTCTCCTGAGACAAGGTTTGAGTGACGGGAGGAAATGGCAGTAGGGGAGCAGGGACATGGAGCAGGGGCGGGACCGCGGGGACAGCCCAGAAGATGGCTCAGCGTTGCCTGCGGGGGCCGAGGACAGGGACAGTGTCTGCTGCTTCCATCCCTGCCCCCTGCTGGGGCGCGGAGGAGGGGATTGTGGGGGGCGGGGGAGCACGAAGGGCACCTGCCCTGAGACCTGGGGGCAGCTCTGCCCTTACCCGGCGACCTCCCGCTTCCTGCCTCACTTCTGGGTGCCCCCGGGTGCCTCGGCACTTGGGGCCCAAAGTCCTGACTGTAGTGTTGGTCGCGACAGGCAGAGGGCTTGGTGGAATCGCTGTGCTCCTTAAAAGGAGCCCTGTACAATGAGTCTTAGAGTGGCCTACAAAGGCTGACTCTGTGTGTTTCTCTGCAGCCTGGGAGAGCAGGGGAGTGGGGAGTGGGTAGCAGGGCTCTGTCTGCGAGGAACTCCTGTGGGAGCAGCTGGTGGCATCAGTCGGGGGAAGCCTACCCCTGGCCCCAGCCCAAGTGTGGGGGCTTCAGGCCCAGACACTGGCAAGGGGAAGATTCTCCCCTCACGCCCTCACCCCCTCACCCCCTCAACCCCCTCAGGAGCCCAGGCCTCCCCTGCACAGGGCGCTGCATCCTCCCAGGGGCCATGGAAGCCCCTGGGGGCTTCTTCAAATGGCTTCCCAGGCCACCGGCACAGTCAGGTGGGAGCCGAGACAGACAGAGGACTGGCAGGTGGCAGGGGTGCGTGGTAGCTACAGGCTGGTTGGTGGCCACAAAAGAAGTGCTTTGAGACTCAGAAATTCCTGGGTGTGTTTGGGGGTTTTCCACTTTGTCAGGCCAGAGGTGGGGTGTCTGTGCCCATCATGTGATCATGAAGAAACCACAGGGAGACCCGAATGGAGCACAGCCTGCAAAAGAACAGGGTTCTGTTCCTCAGAAATTCTGTGGCATGAACGACCAAGGACGAGGAATGTTCTGGAATAGAAGGCGAATAAAGAGACATGATCACAGACTACGGTGAGCGATCTTGGAGTGGAACCTGGGCAGAGCAGCGGTTTGATAGGACGTCACAGGGACCGTAGACAGCACTGGAATGTGACCAGTGGTGTGGATGGTTGTGTGATGCTGGGCTTAAATGCCCCGCAGTGCTCACTGTGCTGTGTAAGAGAATAGGGCAGTTCTCGGGTGTAGACACTGGGCGGAATGGAGAAATGGGCATGGGGTGTGCAGCCCGCTCTCCCGTGATTTAGAAATTCAGGCACACAAATGTCCGTATGTTCATATATAAAACCCAAGTGAAATGTTCATGAAACGGATAAATGGGGTAAAAATCTTATGGAGAGTCTCCGTACTATCCTCACCGGCTTTTATAACTTTGAAAAAAAAATTGCAAAAGAAAAGAAAAAATTTTGAACTTGGAGTTACAAGTCAGTGAGGTCTAGAAACACACACGCTCAGAGTGTTCCCCTGCACCCCTCAGGAGACCAGTCCCTGACCTGGTCCGCTCTCCCCACGCCACCCCCCCACGCCCGGCGAAGTCGGTGGATTGTCCCGGAAACTCGGCTGCCAGCACCTGCCTTCTGGAGCACCCACGTGAGACCCAGGCCCGAGTCAGCCCTCGCCGTCTCCATCCCCGTGGCAGCGTGCATGGCTGGCTGCTCGGAAGCCTGCCCTCGGTGCGCCCCGGGGTCCCCACGTCAGTCAGGCGTGTCCCACCCAGCCCTCTTTGAAGCCACATTCTCCCAGAATCCTCCCATTCTCTCCAAAACCAGTCTGCCCAGCCCTTTTGCACGAGGCCACAGCACATACTTCATTTTCTGGCTGCTGGAGCCGGCCAGGCAGGGGGAGGGCAGAATGCCCCCAGACCCTTGGGAAGGTATTTTGTGGCTGGAGAGGGGGACCTGGGCTGCTGCTTTCCTTGGAGCGGGGAGGGTGTGGACCAGCTGTTCACCCAGGGACCGTGGTGCTGCCCAGCAGATCTGTGTCAGAAATGACACGAGGTAGAACCGGGCCGGGGAGCAAAGCGTTGCATCCTCTGTGATCCCGTGGCGCTGGGAGGATTCCTCCGTCAGTGTCCCTTTGAGGCTGCGGTGGCAGAGGGGCTGGGCCCTGTTGGAAGCAGCGTCTACACGGGATGGAGTGTGTGCAGCACCTGGGGATGGGGTGCTCCTCGGGTGCCGAGTGCTGTGGCTGCCGGAGATTGCACTGCGGGTGT
Source organism: Mustela nigripes (assembly GCF_022355385.1). NCBI lineage: Eukaryota > Metazoa > Chordata > Mammalia > Carnivora > Mustelidae > Mustela > Mustela nigripes. The sequence goes on from NC_081563.1 coordinate 137,706,433, forward strand.
GAGGCGACTACAGGGACAGGAATTAAAAGCAGAATGAGGACTCCTGGGAATCCATAAATACGCAGAGAGAGTGTCCTCCCCGTGGGTCTGCCGCTGGGTCCGCAGCGGTGCTCTTCACGGGGAGGTCGGGAGGACATGGCCCTCCAGTGGGTCCATGTGAAATGATCTCAGGACGACTGGCGGGGGCCCGGCAGGGGACTGGCCGCTGTCAACTCGGGGTTTACATTTCTAATAATGTGCCTTTTATTGTGAAGTCACTGCTGTCCTTTCCCCGTGCTGGGAGAGGCTGTGCCCGGGGGCCGACTCGGGCTCCTCTCCTTGCCTCCTCGGTCCCATCCACTGGCTTCAGGCCAGCCGGTCCTGAGCCCACCCGCCGTGTGCAGAAACACGTCAAATCTGTGGGTATGTCGGGGTGGCCCACACTCCCTTTCCAGCCCCGGTGGACCTTGGCCAATCTCAGTCCTTGAGCTACGTTCAGCAAATATTTTTGAGCAGCTGTTTATGTGTTGGGCAGTCAGGCTGGAGCTGTGATGGAGCGGCAGAGTCCCTGCCCTCGTGGGGCTCCCATTCCGCGTCAGAGATGGACAGGAGACGAAAACAGAATCACGACACGTGTCCTGCAGGAGACGGGCTGTAAAATCAGAAAGCCCAGGCTGGAGAGAGGCTGTGGATTAGGTCAGAGGTCTTCCCAGAAAGGGGGTTGGCGAGCAGAGCCAAGAAGGAAGTGGGGACCAGCCCCGTGTCCTGAGGGCTCCCAGCAGAGGGCAGAGCTGGCGCCATGGTTCTGAGGCACCGTGGGGAGGCGAGGAGGGCCAGGCGTGGCAGGAATGACGCACCCAGACGAGGACCGGGCAAGCAGCTGGGGCAGCTCAGCGCGGCAGCCTGGGGCAGGGGCTGGTCGTGGCCAGACGGACGTGAGGAGCGGCCGCTGGGGCCAGGGCCGAGCGGATCAGCTGGCTGATGGGTACCGAGGTCATCCCGTGGCTAGAGTCATCCCTCTGGGCTTTGGCTTCTGTGTTATCCTCCGGATGGAGCTGTGCACGGTGTCCGTGTCCCTCATTTGTGCTCACGATTGGTCACGGCATTAGGACCAGGGAAAGTGGGCCTGAAGGGGGTCTGTGCTTTTTTAACCCGGGTTACTCCCCCCAGTGGATGCTCGACAGTGTGCGCGTGCGCGTGCGCGTGCGCGTGCGACTGTGCCTGTTTGCTCCCGGCATCCACTGGGTGGAGGCCAAGGATGCCGCTGAACACCCTCAGTGCCCAGGACAGGTCCCTGACGCAGCCTCATCTGCCCCACGCGCACACGGCTGACGGGGAAGCCCGGGCTGGCCGCCAGCCGAACGTGGCAGGCTCTTTGCTTCTTCTAACCCTGACAGGGATCCTACTAAGGAAGTGGCTCCTTTTAATAACTGGGGGAGCGACACTAGGGACGGAGGGCCGTTTTCCCGGGTGACACGCTGGCTGGTGTGTTGCTGGGAATAGAACCCAGCCCTGACCCCACAGTTTGTGCTCTTACCTGATGCTGGGCGCTGTGCTGGCGGCCCAGGCAGAGAACAGGCCTTTAGCGGGTGTCTGGAGAACACAGAAAGCCTTTATTTCGACATTACTCATCCAGAGCCAACTCTCAGACACAGGCAAGCCAGGAGTTGCGACATCTTGATGCTGGGATCATGGCAACTGGCCGAGCAGCCAGCAACTTGCTCCAATTACAATCCGTACGTGGGCACGAGGGGTTCCGCGCGTTACAAGTACCATCCCTCCCTCGGCTTTCAGTTTGTAAACTGTACTGACGAGCGTCCCTCAGCCTCATGCCCCTTTCTTACGAGAGTCCAGCAGGCAGCCGGTGGTTCACGGAATGGAGGTGCGCGGACCCCCTGCACGGCAGGGGAGCCTGATGACCCTCACTGCGAGAGCACTTGGGGGCCTGATTTAATTGCTCTGCAAATGGATTCAGTCCGACGGATGCTCGTGGCAGACCCGCGTGCACACCCGGGCTCACTTTTGCCCAGGGGTACCTGCCAGGACAGCACCTGGACGGCCATCCTAGGGGACGCTTCAGCAAGCACACCGAAGGACCCAAATGGGAGGTCTACGGGCGTCGTTCCTAGTCAGCCCCTCCCTGGCCCTCTCCCGCAGCGGCCCCAGGGGCTCCTTCTCTGTTGTCCCATCTGGTGTGACTCCCTTGGACCCAGAGCAGTGGCAGGTGGGCCCCGGTCGGCGTCGGCTCCCGGACACCGTCTTCTCGATGTCTCACCACTTCCCTGAGCTTGTGGCCATCCGCGGGTGGGCTGATGGGGACAGTGGAGGCAGGAGGGTGTTCGTTAGGCGTCTACAGATGGCTCGTGGGGACTTGGGCCAGTTTTTCACGTTCAGGTTTATCACTGAGCTGGTCAGGCCCTGTTCCAGGCATGGCGGGGTTTAAATGGCTCACAGGGCCCTGCCCTCCCCGGCGTGTGGTCTGTTATAGAGACCCATGTATAGTGCAGAAGTGCAGGGCGCGCTGGCTCTTCTCACAGTCCTCCTCACCTGCTCGTCCTCCAGGGCTCCCCTCCCTCTCGCCCCTCCCCCGAGGATTGCTGTCAGGCCGGCATCCAGGCCGCCGGCTTCCAGAGCCTTTCTGCACCCACCAGCCGCCCCTCTCCCTGCGGCTCCCACACACCGCCCTCTTGGTACAGGCCTGGGGACCTGCTCCCGCCGCGGCTGTGAGCTGCCTGTGGTGTGGCCGTCCTCACAGGCTCCTGCTGTTTGCTGACCGCGCGGAGGAGGGCGTGAGGGGTGTGCCTGGCGAGCACAGGGTGCTCTGCGTAGCGAGCCAGGGGTCCGTGTCCGGCAGCCTCCCCTGCAGATGCAGCGTGCGCATCAGCCTCACTTACACCAGAGGCTCAAGGGCAGGACCTTGTGGCCGGATCCCACGGTGCTCGGGCTCGGCGGGCAGGTGGGGAAAGGTTCACCCACGAAGCAGCGAGGTCTCCGTGGATCCCAAAGCTCTGTTGTTAGGATGCTCATCCATTCCTGCCTTAGAGGAGGGACCCAGGGGTGTTTCCCTCCCCACCTCCGGATCCTTCTGGAAAGCACCACGACTTGGATAAGGAGATAATGAAGATTTTCTGCAGCCCCAGAAATGAAACCCGGAACAAATCTATTTTTACCACTTGGAGTGCAGCCTCCCCGACCCACGATGGCAGTGCCCTGCTTGTGCCCCTCTCGGCCCCCACCTACTGCTTTGACTTGAAGACAGGTGAGCTGGGACCTCACTGAGAGCCGGCCTGCTTCGGCGTACGGGGTTGGGGGTGCTCTGGGTGGGGGGCAGGGCAGAGCTGCACTTTAATCCTTTTTTACCGGTGGCTGCCTGCTCGTGTAGCCGGTCTCCGGAGGCTGGAGCTCCTCACATGGCCCATCAGCAGATGCTCCACGCTGGCCTCAGGCAGCCCGAGGGCTGGGAGCCTGTTCTTGCTCTGATTCCAGAAGCTCGGTGGGGCATAGCCTGACCGTCAGAAGGACTTCCTCCTCCGGTGGCAGATGGCCCTGTGTGTGGCATCTTACCTGCGTCACCGTTCTGTGGCCAGGTGGAGTGGTGACCCCGGGAGGGAGGGCGGCCTCTGAGCTTTCCGCCTCGTCTTCCCCTGCTGCAGCCCATGCCCCAGCCCGGGTCTGAGCAGCCTTCCCCACAGACACTTCCTCTCCCTCCGCCTAGGGGGCTCTGTAGTTGAAAACCATTTTCCTTAAAAAGGGCAACTGGATTCCGACAAATTCTGTCCCTGGTGCCGGAAGGCCAGGACCCACTAAGCCCGAGTGGCAGATGCGTGGTGTGATGCGGGCACCCTCCGGTGACCCCAGGATCGTCATTCAGCTTGCTTGCTCTACCGGGAGACCCCCCTGCTCTCCTGCCTGTGTGCCCAAGCATGGCCCAGGGGAACAATAAAACCTCGTGCTTGCCTGGCCAAGAATTCTGGTTACCAGGAAAGTCCACGCCTACAATGTACACGGCTCTTTTTGTGGAGGACAAAAATCAGGGCTAAGCCTGGGCATCAGCCTCCTACGAAAATACACCAGGGAAGATGTGAGGCTTTAGTGAAAGGAAACACAGGACCGCAGGGAGGGTTTAGGAGCTGGACTTTTCTGGCAAAAACTTTGGCAACTGTGAGATCAGCCATGTTTCTGTTTCTCTATCTCCCAATGGAACCCACTCTAGCTCGTAGCTCGTTGAGTGGGAAGGGAGCCTGTGAAAGTGCTTCGGTGAGCTCACAGAATCCCTCGGGAAGGTCCGAGACTTGGGATTACAGCCCACGCACCCAGGAGCACACCCGGCCCCCCCGCTGCTTGCCCACAGGCCCGGCAGTGCCCACCATGCCAGCTGCCTTTTGCCACATGACTGCTGTTACCGACCCAGCTCACACGGCCCGCAGCTAGGACACACGCACGGCGGGGCTCTGCGCATCCAGTGTGGGGTGAGGACCTGAGACCAAGACTGAGACAGGGCAGAGCTGTGGACCAGGACGGTGTTCAGGCTGCCTCCAGCGAATAGCCACTGGTCCATCTCACCGTCGTTAGCGAGACAGAGGATGGGAACACGGGGGCGGGGCTCATGGGAAGACGGGCCAGACCAGGGGAGCAGAGACAACCTAGGATTTTTGCTGGAGGCAAGCAAAAGGAGCCAGGGATGAACGTGTGGTCGGATCTTCTCCAGACAGCGTCTCTGCTGCCTTCCCACACTGGTGCCCTGTAAGTTCACCTGCGCCTGGCGTGGGGGTCCCTCGGCCATCGGCCAAGCCATGTGTGCCGGCTCCACCATCTCTGTGGGCACAACGAAGGCCCACATGCCTGGCTCCAGCTCATGGCGGTCCTCGGATCAAGTCGGGATGCACACGTGGTGGCTTGGGGTCGAGGGAAAGCCCTTGGGCCCTGGAATCCCAGAAGCAACACGGATTTGGGCAGATTGACCTCTTTTACTCTTGGCTTTCTTGTCAGTGGGGTAAGTAGAAGAGTCTGTCCCACTGGGTTGGAGATGATGCCTGTGGAGTGCGGAGGACAGGGTCGGGCACAGGCAGGTGCTCGGGAAATGCTGCGTGCCTATTAGCAATGGGTGAATCAATCAGTGAACCCTAGGGAAGCTGCTCTGTTCCTTAGTGCCAAGTCAGTGTGTGGAGAAAGGGGAGAAGAGCGCTTGGGATTTTCTTTTCAGAATCTCTGTTCTACCTGATTTTCATACCCCAGCGTTCTTCCTTAACCGCATTGTCCACTGGCTGTTGAACGCTTACCGTATTTACTGTGTTCCAGGCACCTTCCCCCGAACGTCCTATTTAATCCGTGGTTCTCTGTGACCTCCTCCCTCCCCGCCACGTGTGTGTGTGTGTGTGTGTGTGTGTGTGTGTGTGTGTGACGAATGTCACAGAGTTTGTGTGTTGCTGAATGTCGTGGCTACTGTATGGTGTAGCTGGGATTTGAACTCACATAAGTCTGACTCCAAGTCCCTTCTGACCACCACCGGGTTGTAGGGCAGCTGGGAGCGGAGGGCGCGGAAGGCCGGGCTCTGCCTCTGTCCCAGGTCCCTGGCGCCACATTTCTACTGCCCAGCACGGGTGAGGAGCCTCGCCCAGCCAGTGGGGCGGGGGGCGGGGGGAAGCTGCACCCGTTTCTGCACTTAGACAAAGGATGTGCCCGGTGCTCCCCCAGAGCCTTGGAAATAGCGCCAGAAGGAGGCGATTCCGTGTAAATGCATCAGCCACCGAGAGCAGAGAGAGCTCGGTTTCCAGGATGTCAGAACCACCCACCAATCCATTTTTATTTGCTTCCTGCTCATTTTGCATTTTCTTCTATCTCCATAATCTTTTCTTCCCCATGTGACAGGATGTTCATCTGACGCTCATTCTAACACACCGGTGCTTCCTTCGGAAACCATCGTCTGTTGTTAGTTGGAGCGCGGAGTCGTTGCTTTGTTGGAGAGGGGCCGCGCACTGTGGCCTCTGTGCCTCCTTTGTAGGCTTTAGATTAATTCCTGCTGTGGTCATGTTCATTGGGATAATTTTATCAAGATTTCCTCTCTCTTGCTTTATTACTTGCTTTCTTGGTTACTTTATTAAATTTTAAAATATCTTATTAAAGCCACTTCTTTTCTCATGACAAAAGTATAACTTTTCCAACTTGGCTCAAAAAACTTGCAGACCAGAGGCTTCCTGGGGCCTCCTGGGGGGTGGGGGATGGGGCCGGGCTGGGCGCGTGGGTTAGAGATGGCTCTTACCTCTGGCTCTAGACGTTTCTGCGTGGCTTTCATTATTTATAATCATCACAGACTATTTTATTGAATTGTCTTAAGCAGTAAAAGAAGGCTTCTGGGCCTGGAAATGCTAATTTTTTTCTTTTCTTATAACCTTCTTTAAAAGCAATCAACATAGATGTAGAAATGTAGCCAGTCTTTTGTGAAATAAACTTTTAAAACTCCACATTAAAAAAAAAAAAAAAAACTTGACAACTGGCGGTCCTTCCAGTGAAAATAGCAGGGCTCTCAAAGCCGTGTGGAATTCAGGAATACGCTTTACCAGAGATCTTTAAGGCCACTTGGCTTCCCTGCAATTCACGGCACAAATGGGAATTTTACCGGGTTCTGTCGGCTCACCCAAAGGTGCAGAGGCACGGCGGCCTCCTCCCATGGTCACACCACAGCTCGAGACTTGGTGCCAGCAAATGACTTCCGTGTGGGCCATCACCGGAATCCATACGGCAGGACAGTTTATGAAAACCCGGGAGACTTTCTGTGACTCACATGGCGAGTGGCCTTTTAAAAGAGGACGAGCAAAGCAAGCCTGAGTATTTGGTCTTCGATAGGTTCATTTCTCACCTGGGCAGGTGTCCACCTCCGGCGGGTGGGCAGGTGAGTCAGCTCACTGGCCTTGGGGGGCAGGACACCGTGGAGGCAAAGCCGGCCTTGGAGAGCAACCCCTGGAGGAGGAGACTGCCCGCGCCCCACGGCACACCACCCCCATCTCCCAGGTCCCTGCCTCTCCAGTCGTCCCAGTACAAGTGCATTCTTGAAGCTGCAGCAGTGCACACCCCGCAGTCCCCTGCCTTCTCACCGCCCCCTCCCCACTCACATATCAGATGTGTTTCTTAGATACGATTCTAAAATTAATGCTCTCGAGCTCCGTTCCTCAGGGAAAAAGTGGGATAATCAGCAAATGTCAAAATGTTTTCTCCAACTTTCTAAATGAGTGGAAAATAAAACAATATAATCCCCCTCAGGAATTACCTGGCCACTGTTTTTCCATCGACATGACGAACCTATGTGCTGTTCCCCACAGTGAATCCAGTTGGGAATGTTTTGTGCTGCAGGTCTTGGAGCTCCGAGGGAGAGAAGGGCCTCCCGAATGCAGGAATTCCAAGGTGGTGCCCTCGGATTTCAGGCAGATCTCCGAGCCACGGTCTCACGAAGGCTGGAAGAGGCCTGGCCACACACCCAGAACCGGGCCCTGTCTCTGGGTAGTGCCGCTTAACCTCCGGAATGTAGCGTAACTCGAAATCTTTATGAGAATTACCGAAGCCATTACCGGCTCACTGTATTAGCTGTGCCCTCGAGCACTCTCGACTGCGCGTCATGGGGACGGAGTGCTTTGTCAATTGGAACTCGAGCCTCCGATCTTAATTAGAGATGTGCCAGAGTACCTGAATTTAATGGAGAAGGTTGGAAGACAGTTCTTCTCCACCCCTCTTGCATTTAATGACTTCATTACTGATGAGTGTCCACAGCCACACAGAAATTAAGTATGCGCTGCAGAGAAGCACAGAGGCGGCCACGCAGCTGTGCCTTCATGGAGAGCTCTGCGCCTTTGGCACACTGGGGCGGGCCAGGATGTCAGCCCATAGGCCTGCCGTCCCCCTGCCCTTACTTGGCCCCGAGGCCTGGCCTCGGGAGGGGCGGATACCCGGCTGTGGAGAATGCATTATTCATGCGCCGGCTCCCGTCTGCAGATAATTCAATATTCTGCTCTCAATAATCTTTCCCAGTGTTATCTGTATTCATCCTCTCGTTTTGTAAAGAAGGCTGCTAAGTAATTGTTAAATATCTCTCCTGCTCCCGGAATAAATTGGAGATACAGAAAAATAATCGGGATATGATTGCACCATATTTATTTGGTCGTGTTTGTCCTGAGTTAGCGGTGCGGGCACGGCAGACCGAGCTGCGGCGTTCTAGAACAGCACTGCAGAGAAGGGCCGGAGTCACAGCTCTTCTCCAACAGAAAGATGTGCCCGGATGTCAGTCGCTCTTAACTCTCTCCTCATACGGCCCCTTGCTTTGGGGACCCAACTTCGTTTCCAATAAAGAGCCAAGCGGTGAGCCGTTCACGTGGAAATTCTGCCAGCCTCGTTCTCTCGTCTCAGCTCAACATTTCCGTTTGAGACAGGAACATTTTAACTATTACGTCCGTATGCTTTGCAAAGCGGATTCACAGGTTCCGATTTTCCCAGTCCAAGCAACGGCTTGTGAGCACAGTAAACACAGCTGCAGGAGGCTGTTTTTGTAACACTCGGTTGGAAGGAATAAATAGCACTGGGTCCTGAGGAGAAGGTAACCCGCTCCCAGAGCTTCCATGGAGGAGAGCGGAGCGAGTTAAGCGGAGACTGTTTCCAAGACAGGTCAGCGGGAAGAGGAGTAGTTGCTTTAGCTTTCGCACTAAAAGCAGACATTTGGGGGGAGGGGTTGAGGCCTTGGGAAGCCCAGCACTGGCTGAACTTGGGGGCCGGGAGGCAGGGCCGGTGGCAGGTCACCTGTCCCCGTTGTCCCCCTCTGGTCAAGGTGACGTGCCCAGCTCCTGCTCGCCGTCGGGCCCCAGTTGCCACAGAACTAACTAACTTAACTAAGTGTTAAGTTCAGAACTTAACACTTGTCATCCCGACAGCGTCACCCGAGGCCACCAGGCCACAGGTGTCTATAAGCACCCGTGACTCTTAGTAAACACCTGTTGAGACCAGTCAAATCTGCCTTCCTTCTGGCTTCCCGTCACATCCAGCCCCGCTCACATAGTCCCTCTGCTTCCCCCGGCGGCAAGCGGCTCTGCTCTCCGTCTGTGGTGGGACATCCGCCTCCTCCGAGCCTTTCCTGGTCTCGGTCTCCGACAGCCTCTTCCAGACACGTCCTTCTCGTGGCGGGCAGGCTTTACGTGCAGCCCGTGTTTGGGTTCTCACTGACCACTTTTGACATTTTTTTGTTTTAGAGCCTGTCACACAGTGTGGCCCCAGACCTCCCCCAGACCTCCAGGGCCCACCAGAGATCTCCGACAGGTGCGTCGAAGACACCTCAAACCCAGTTCTGCTCGCGTCCCGTTCATTTCTTCCCTGGTGCCCGAGAGCCCTCACGGGTGCTCACGGTTCTGCGCGCCCCGCCGGCCCGGACTCTCTCTCGGGCTGACGACCTACGTGGGGCCCGGCTCTCAACAGTGGTTCTCAACCCGGGGGTCGTCTGTCCTCCCCACGGGACATCCTACCATCCTACAGGGCACAGCCCCTGTTTCGGAATCGCCCAGACCCCAAGGTCAGTGGTGTGGAGGTGGAGCCTCCGCGGTCGGTAACACAGCCTTGCCTCAGGGTGTGTGACCTCCTAGCAGCACGACTGTGAACTGAAACCAGAAAAGAGATGCCCTTGGCTCTGACCTGGCATGGCTTCGTGCAGATGAGCTGGAACAGCGCGCGTGAAGTGCTTGGCCGACTTACTGTGGCCGCGCAGGAGCGAGTGGCCTGGACGCGGCCACTGTCTGTGCAGCCGCAGGCCTTGGCTTTGCTCAGGGCCAGCCCTCGCGTTCGTCCTGCGCTCAGTGCCCCTCGCTGGCTCCCTGCGCTGCCCTGCTTCCCACAGGACCGTTGTCCACTCCCCTCGAAGGCTGTCCGTGGCCTGGCCCGCCCCGCCCCGCCACTGTCTGAGCCAACCCTCGGCTGCCCCTGTCCCTTGTTCCCGGGGAGGTGTCCGGGTTCCTCACCCACGCGTCTCTCCAGCGCGGTCAGGACGTGTGGAAGGTGACTTGGCGTTCAGAGCCCACCTCACCGGTCCGCTCCCAGGGCCACCTGCTCATCCCACTCCCGGGGGTCCACGAAGCCTGGCCCAGGCATTGGAAAGGGGCCCGAGGTTCTCCCCTCTGGATCTGAGAGTCTTGGGAACAGGGCGGAGGGGATGTAAGGGCCCCTCTCCCCTGCTCCTGAGGCCTTCCCTAAAGCGGGGGCTTCTCACCTGGTGAAAATACACTTTAGAGCCCTAGTTGAGGGAGAGAAGTGTGTCAGAAGGTCTCATACTGCATCATTCTTGGAATGAGCTCAGGGCAGAGAAGCCGCCTCTGTCATCTGATACTTAGTATCAGAACTATATATTTGCATAAAGATCTTCCCTGTGCGGCTGGGATTTGATTGGCCCAGCCCAGGGGTCTGAGATGCCTCTGCCGTGTGGGTTGGCTCTGGGTCCAGCTGGGGTCGAGTCCCTGTGTCCTCAGGACCCTCTTGTTCTGGTGAACTCCAGCATCTCCCCCCGACCCCGGTCTCAGCTCGCCTGTCACCTCCTCTTCTAGGCTTACCTGAGCGTCTCAGAGAAAAGGCCTTTTCATCATCAGTCTGCCTCCTGTAACCTGGTTCCGGGTCCAACATTGTCACCCTCTGAAAATACCTCTTTGATTCGTCCACTTGTGTTCTCTGAGCTCTGCCGAGGGAGCAGGTCTGTGTCTGTTCTCTTTACTCCTCGGTGTAGCCAGTGGACTTCGCCGAGCCTCGGGCAGCTGCCGGTGCACGCATGGCAGGGACAGACGAAAGGTTCTCCTCTTGTTCATGGAGATGGGGGGAATGAGGGAAAGGCGACGAGATGTGGCGTCATGTGACTTTCACGGATTCCCCTTGATTCAGGCTGGGGCCGGGCATGGTGACACCTTCAAGGTCAGCGGTATTCTTCTTGGATTCCATAGGGCAAGGTCTCTGTCACCTTTAAAGTCACCCGAGACTCTGGAGGGCCACAGATAATAAGGAGGCAGCTGGGTCCTTGCAGCCGTTCTCAGCTTAGCACGCATGGAGAGTGTGCCCTGGCCCTGGGCGGGCACCTGCTGTGTGTGAGGGTCCGGACCACGGTCACACAAGGCAACGATGCCCGCCACCAGGGATGGCGGACTGGCGGGGGGGACGCAGTGGGAAGGTGGCATACGTGACATTACATGACAGTCTGTGGAAGTGGTAAGGAACCCGGGGCTCCTCCACGGGACTCTCTGTGATATGGGCTGCCAGGAAGAGCCCTGTCGTTTCCGCCACGAGGTGAGCCCCCACACCTTACCCGCGGAATCTCGGCTTTGGCAAGAATGTCTGTGTTTGCTGTTCATTCCTGGCCTCTTGACACCCCCTCCCCCGAGCGACCCCAGGTACCTGTCCCACCAGTTTCCCTGCTCTGCCCTCCCTTGCTCTGTAGCTGACCTGTAGGGCTCGTCGGATCCCCCCGCCCTGGGTTCTGTCCCAGTCACTGGCACCAACACGCCCTGTTGTGGTCACAGGAGCCACATCCTGCACATTCTGCTGTGGCTGGAGCAGGGGTTTTTTAGAAGTTGTCCCTGTGGGGTTGTGGACAGGCTCCTACTGTGCCTTCCCTGTGACACACCTCCGTGTCCGTTCCCTGCTCTAGAGCGTGGTGCGCTCACGGCCCCAGCAGGGCTTATTGTCCGCGCTGAGAGCCGGTTGCAGGAAACGTTGCAAAGTCTGGGTTTGCACGGCTCCTGTTTGGATCCTGGGCCAGCATTTGCCAGCCCTGAGGCCAGGCGGGGTGTGTCATTTCCCCGTGCCCGCATTCCCTCCTGTAGGGTGCAGAGGGTACCAGCTACTGTGTGCAGCTCTCACGATGGAAGCTCTGGGGTGAGGCTTGCTCCTGCCTGCCCGGTGCTGCTTCCAGCTCTGCCTGTGCGAGGTCCCCTTTCCTCTGGGGAGTGCATTTCATCTGGATCAGTCTCCCCACCTCCCTCTAGAGATGGGCCGCTGACCCAGGCCTGGCCCAGCCAAGCTCACATCCTCTGGGAGATTTCTGGGTCTATAAGTTCATTCCTGCGTTGCCCAGGCTAGTTTGAGTCTTTGTTACTGGCCGCTGGCAGAGCACGCACCGTGCCCCGGCACAGAGCAGACGGGAGGAGTTTCGGGTTGGGAACTGTACTCCCGGCTCTGGGAGGAGAAGCCAGTGGTTCTGGCTCCCCGGCAGGGTCCAGCGGCAGCCGGCTGTGGAGAGGTGTGCCGTTCCTGCATATCCATCACGAAGGCCACTGACTTCTGAAGCGTCTGGGAGAGATACAAGGTGCCTCTTTCAAGCCCTCGGTGTTCAGCCTTGTAGGGTGGAGAGAGCTCCCGTCTCGAGAATGGCAGCTGAATGAACATGCGTTTCTTCAGTGCTGCTCCGAGACAGATTTCCTTCCTGAATTCCCTGGCTACCAATAGATGCTAATGAAAATGCACTTTCATTCCCAATTTCTCTTGTAATTCATTCCTTTTCAGCAATGCAGAAAACGGTATTTTATCCATGGATTGCAGGCAGAGAAAAGCTTTGCCTTTCTAGAAAAGAGACTTCAATACTCATATGTGTTGAATGTAATCTTGATGTAACTTGAGTCAACGTTTTAGGGTCAGAGTGTATCGAGTTCCTACAAGCATTGGTCTTGGAGGCAGGAGCTGTCTTTCTGATGAGCTAAATGAAAGTCAAACTAGTTAAGCCCCTTGTTGAACAAGTGACAGTTGGTAATCTCTCAGAATTTCCAGAACCTGAGTAAATCGAGTGAGGCACTACGGGCTCCCATGCACTCTCACTTCATAGAGCTTGACGGCCGAGCATCACATCACTAGACCGACAGCACCAAGCCATGAATTATTCCTGCGTGATGACGCCCTCCCAGACTAAGACAAAATCTGTCATTACCTCATTACTCAGCTGTGTCTTATTTATTCTGGGACTGCTCTGCAGAAACCCCGGGAAAACATTTTCTTTCCCTCCCTCAGAGCACTCCCTCCATCGGGTGGAAATGGTCTGCTTCCAAGCAAAGAGCTCACAAATCAATTATCCCCAGAGCGACGAAAATCCGGAGGTCACCGTAGACCGCACTGCAGGAAGGAGATCCGATTTGTCTCTCCTTGCTTCATTAGCTCCGAGTGTCTGCGCCTTCGCCGCATCCTTGCCGGAGGGTCTCCAGCCTTTTCCAAGGAGTGACTTCTGATTTCCCTGAAGTCTTACGACTGCTGATGGGCCGTGTCAGAGAGTGGCCCGCCAAGGGCACCTCCTCTAGGTCATTTTGAGGACCTGCCAAGGGTACCCCCTCTAGGTCACTTGGGGGGGCCTTCAGAGAAGAGATGCTGGCAGGGGGAGCACCTCTGCAGATTCACCTGTGGGAACCGGGCTGGCTTGACCTCCTGGTCTCGCCTTTGCTTGAATCCATCCGGGCCGCTTCATGCTGGCTGGGTCGCTTGGCTCCTTGTTCCTTCGTTTGTGTCTGTGTGTGACGGGACGTCTCGGGTGTACACCCAGGCTGTGTGCTTTGTCATGACACGAGTTAAGCACTTCTTAGGGGCACATTTTAGGAAGAGCAGCGGAGAGTGCTTGGGGGTCCCGGTAAGTGAGATGCGGTGTTGAGGAGCACAGGGGCTCCCCTCAGACTCCCTGGGGCCCTGTCTGCCTCTGTTTCTCACCACTCAGTGCATTTTGTCTCCTGCAAGGCAGTGCCACAGAATGAGTTGTGAATGACAGACAGACCTTTTTAAGAGTTTCAGAATTTGAGGAGTCTAAGGTCATGGTATCAGCAGGTTCAGTGTTCGGTGTTCTGCATTTGCTTCCTGGTTCCGAGAGGCCTGCGCGTGGTGAAGGAGATGAGGCGCATCTGGAGTGTCTTTCTTGAAGGCACCGGTCCCATTCATGAGGACACAGGTCCCATTCATGAGGACCCCGGTCCCATTCATGAGGGCTCCACCCTAGGGACCCAACCGCCTCCCAAAGTCCTCACCTCCTGTCAGCACACATTAGGCTTTAGTGTTTCAGCACAGGAGCTTGTGCTGGGGGACGGACATTCAGACCGTAGCGCTTGGAGAGTCGCTGATGTTTCCTGTCTCAGTTTCTCATCTGGGAATGAAGTGAAGATGCGGTCTAGTCTGAGACTTGTCATGAGAGCCAGTGTTAAGTGCATGGAAGAGACGCAGCGCCCGGCACAGCCAGAAATGCCAGGCTTTATTTCTCATAGGTCATTGGACTGAAATCTGGAACTGCAGCCTTGACAGGAGGGGAAAAAAAAACACTGGTATTTTAAGAATCATACCACTGTTGATAGACACCAAAAAGGAATGCACGTTATCCTTCCGATGATGATGAGACACGTCTTTGGAAAATTACTACTGAATACACCCAAATTTTGCCCTGTTCTCTATCTCTTTAGGAACAATCTGTTTGCATAAAAATAGGGTCCTCTTCATGTGTGCCTTTGTCCTAGAGAGATATCATGGCTTAGAAATTCTTAATCTACCCTGGTCCAACTTCTTTCATGCAGAGTCCAAAGGATGGAGAGTAAATGAATCTCGTAGACGTTTGCAAGCTTTGTGAGCTGATAAACTTGGTGGCTTATTCGAATCATTGCCATGCTAGATTCTAGAATGCTGGAATTAATAACTGTCGCAGAGCAAAAGCACCAATTTCTCTTAGGTTCCAGAATGCCCCTTGAGGGCTGGCTGGTAATGACAGGCAGAACTGCTGTGTCTCCCTTAGAAGGGAAAAGCCTGGTGCAAAGTAAAGTTTGAAAACAAAGAGAAATACAAACTCCCCTTCCTCTTCCTCAAGACCCCGGATGCCAGCCACAGGCAGTGGAGCCTGTGAGGCTCGTCAGATCAGTTGGCAGAAATCCAGGCTGATCTTAGGGAAAACTCATCCAGCTCCCAGTCCTGCTTGGAGGAAGGGAATTTCACAAAGAATCCCTGACATACTTACATAGTTACTCCAGTGTCAAAGCCACGGCTCATGGCCTGGGGCCATAGGACTGCACTGGCCTCGGTAATGATCATCGGGGTTCAGATCACTGCAAGGCAGCCCTGAAGGGTGGAGAGTTCCAGAACGTGGGAGAATCGGCGATAGAAATGGGTGCTGAAATGTGGCTGTAGGAGCTTAGTTCTGCTGAGGAGTAAGTCCGAATGTGAGTGATGGAGGAGATTTATCAGAGGAGAGATCCTGAAGCTCAGAGAGGTTGGCCGGGAAGGGGCCAGAAATCAGGATGGTGGTTGCCCTCCTTCCGGGTGATTGCATCTCTCACAGGAGAAACACAGTCCAGCCCTCACTGGGAACTTGGAAGTGAGGTTGGACCCCTGTGTTCAGGTTTGGGAGCTTGATGGAGGGGTAGGATTTGGGGAAGGAGAGTCTTTTTTATGTCTTCCAACACTGGTGGCTTTCTTTTTTTTTTTTTTAAAGATTTTATTTATTTATTTGACAGACAGAGATCACAAGTAGCAGAGAGGCAGGCAGAGAGAGGAAGGGAAGCAGGCTCCCTGCTGAGCAGAGAGCCTGATCCCAGCACCCTGAGATCATGACCTGGGCCGAAGGCAGAGGCTTAACCCACTGAGCCACCCAGGCGCCCCAACACTGGTGGCTTTCATCAAGCCAACAGGCTCCTCTGGTTTTCTGAATAGGTAAGAATGGTTCGTCATTAACATATTAATTGTCCAGTGCTTCTGGGATGCTTTAGGATGCTGGAGAAAGACTTGAGTCCATATGGCTTTGCTTTGCTTTACCCAAACTGTGCCTGCCCTAAATTGACTTAGCGGGTCCTTTCTTTATGTGGAGGTTAGTTTCCACCGGCAGGTAGAGATTATCACAGTCCGATGTGGCACTTTCTGTATAATATTTGCCTCTGGCCACCCCTGTGAAAACAGCTAAAAATAGGGACTTTTAGAGAGGGAAATCAACTGAGAAAGCAGAGGACTGGAGGTGACCTCGAAACCCAGGGAGAGAAGTACGCCTTCCTGGGGGCTGAGGCTGCTGGAGGCTGCGAGGGGTTTCTAAGACGTTAATTCCAAAGAGGCCTTAAGTCTCCTGTGCTCCTACCTGGTTAACTGCCGCCGACCACCAGGACATGTTTTCTTATGAAAAAGTAACCAGCGTGTGCGATGGTGATCTAGTTGTCCCTGGCCTCTTGCACATGTGGCCCTCACGCACCCTGGGAGGTGAAGGGAATGGGTTTCATTGCCCTGGAAAAATCGAGAAGGACTGTGTGCTGTGGCTGGTTGAGATGGGGCTCGAGTCCAGCTCTCCTGGCGGCCGAAGGCCTGGAATCTCCCGTCTCCCGGGGTCGTCGATTCCGTTCTCCGGCTGCTAGGGAAGCAGCCCACTCTACAGCCGCGGTCCTTGTTGGCAAAACCTCCGTGTCGGAATTTAGAAAAAAAAAAAACAAGTGGAGAGAAATGTCTCCCTTCACAGGAAGATTTTCTCCTCTTCTCAGAAGGATTTATCATGTTTCTTTAAATAAAAATATGCATGTATGTTGCCAGTTGTCATTCAGTTTACAAAAATGTGGCAGAACGTCCCAGAGCACGTCCATCTGGTGGACCGAGGCCATCGAAGAGAAGACGCTCAGGCAGAGTTCCCACGCGTTCCCGTAGCCTGTTCCCCCCGCGGGCCGCCCTGCCGGCAGCGCCCGTGTGGCCCTGCGCCTCCTGTGCGTCTGCTTCCTGCCCTGCCCTCCCCGCGGCAGGCCGGGATGGGTGCCCGCGTGCGTCCGTCCCACGCTCCATCATCGGCGAGCTTGGACGGGGCCTCGCTGCCCCCAGCCTGGCCTCCAGCTCGTCCGTGTTTGACGGCCGGACAGAGCAGGTGCTCCCGAGGGTCTGGGCACAGGTCAGCTCGTCACGGTTCAGCTTGACGGACCTCTTCCTGCCCAGTGCCCTGTACGACCTGCCGCCTCTGCTGCCAACACGCCCCGGTGCTTATGCGTGCACACGCACACACGTGGGCTTATGCACGCACGCACACACACGCGCGGGCTTTCCTCGGCAAGCGAACAAACATGAAGCCATCCTCCTAGTTACTGGAGCAAATCTGAGCCCCCGTGGGGAGCCCCTGTCCGTAGCCTCCTTGCCATACCGCGTCCGCCCTCGCGCTCCTGCCCGGATGGTTTCCTTAACCCAGAGTCCAGCTGTGTTCAGTCTGTAGGAAGGGTTTTCAACTGGGGCTGATTTTGCCCCCTTCCCAGGGCACACTTGGCAAAGGCTGGAGACATTTTTGTTGGCACAACTTTGGGGCTGGCTCCTGGCCTCTTGTGGGGAGAGTCGAGGGTACGGCTAAGCGTCCTTGTGCACGGAACGCCCCGCGACAGGACTGCCGGCCCCAAATGTCGGTCATGCCGGGGTGCGCGGTGGGGAGCCGAGCGTGAAGGCGGAAGGATGGCTGGTTCTGGTGCGGGAGCCTGGCCCAGAGCTGGTCGATGAGGGAGCCTGGCCCAGAGCTGGTCGACAGCCCTCGGAACTTTCTTGGAAAGGCAGAAGAGGAGAAACATGCTGCACACACAGAGTGAGGTGTGTGCGTGTAAGAAAGTCACGACCGCGGCAGCCGTGGAGACTCTCCCCTTTAACTAAGTACAGCCAGCGGACATGGTGCCCCGAGCAGCTGGTGGCAAGGGGCCCCTCTCGTGATGCCCTGGCCCCAGCTGAGCTACAGGGATGCGGCTGCTCTTTCTGGAACCCCCCCCTCCTGTTATTAAGAGATGGCGCTGGAAAGAGGCACTTGCTGTCTTTGCTGCTATTAATAACTCTCTGTTGTGACATCACCCACGTCCCCCGAGAAGCAGAGATTCGATGGCTGTGTTCCCACAAAGCTGCCGCTGGCACCGGCGGGGAGACGGAGACAGTGAGGCGGAGAGGCTGGAGGTGGCCGCCCTGGGCCGGGAGGACGGACGGATGCGACTTCCCGGCAGGACGGCATCCGAGCCGGGGACAGACTCCGCGTCTCTGGAAGCAGAAGCCGTCTTTGGCTTTGCTTGTGGAGGAATTGCACGTACTTTGCCACAGAACACGCAAGCTATATTTCGCTGGGTTCCCGACAGGGTAGGAGGAGGAGATGTTTAAGTAAAGCTTCGGACAGCTTGTCGTATACAGAGCCCATCACCCTCCGGGTACACACGTCTCTACGCGTCGAGCGAGAAAAGCCTTCATCCGATGGCTCCCTTAAATGGTGCTTTCTGCTTCTGTTCCCATCTCAGAAGTACCCAACACAGCAGTTCTCATTAACGCAGATTTTAATGGGAGATATCTGTCTGCACCGCTCTGTCGTCTCCGCTAGCGTGAGACCGCCATTTAAAACAGCCATTGTAATAGCATCTTTGAGCTTTTTAATTAAAAATTAATTAGGAGGTTTAAGAACAAACTCATTGGGGGTTACTGTACAATAACATGTTTACAGAATTAGGTCTGGGCTTTTTGTTCCAGCTAAGTGTTTCAATCAATTCTCTGTCTATTAAATGTAATTATGTATGATGCTTCCTCAAAATTATAATGTAGCATTTAAAAAGCAGCTGGGAAAAGTCTATAATTTTAAGTTTGGAATTGGGGTAACTACGAAAATGCAAATAAAGGCAACCGTGTCTGGTGGTTTGGGGAGTGGGGGCCAAGAGTCTCGGAAGCACAGTTTCCGCCGTGAGGCCCTCTGGAATGCCTTTCTCGCTGCTGGTGACTCCTTCCTTCCTCCTGCTGTTGGGGTGTCTCCTTGGGGAGCGCCGGCAGAAGGCGGGGTGCGTGACGCACAATGACAAGAACAGTGCGCGGAAAGAAGGGTTATTCGTGTGTGTGTCCTCGGCACGGATGTTCACTCTTGCTGCTCTTTAACGGGTGGTCCTCGTCGAGTAAACACTTGCTTTTGACTTTGGTCCTTCGAAGGCGGGTGCTTCTAGACTAATCCCCATTTTCTGTCTGGAAATGGCACCTTTAAAAAAATAGTTTTTAAAGATTTATTTATTTGCGAGAGAGAGACACAGAGACAGCAAGAGAGAGCAGACGGGGGAGGAGAGGGAGAAGCAGAGTCCTCGCTGAGCAGGGAGCCGGACACAAGGCTCGGTCCCTAAGATGGGGGTCATGACCTGAGCCAAAGGCGGACGCTTAACCCACTGAGCTGCCTGGGAAGCCCTGGAAATGGCACTTCCAAAACAGGTTCTGTATTCAGTTCTTCTGAGTGTACCTCGTTGACAGGTAGTGTTGGAGGAGAGGGTTTTATTCTGTCCACAGGCGGGGAGGTAGGCTTCAGGACATGGACGCCAAAGTGGGATGAGTTCTTCCTCACCCCATTCATCATCGGACCTTGGGGGTGGTGACCTGGCATGTGGGGTCCCGTCTGCTTGATGACCATTGTTATGTGGATGCAACTATGTCATAGCTTGAAATTATATGAAATAATTTAAAAACTAGTGCTTCCTGGTGAAGAATGCCAAAGTCCGGTCATGCAGCCGACTCCCTTCTCCCAGCTGGTGATGAGCGGAGGAGCAGTTAGTGCCCGTCTAACTAGAACAGATATTTAAGATGCTTGCAGTGGTGGGGCTTCCCAGGGAGGGGGCAAATCGTGCCTAGATAAGAGCGATCTCTGAACAAAGAAGGCAGACCCGTGCTCCTTGTGGATATACGAGGCACAGAACGTGATTTGCTGGACCAGCGGTGAGCCAGCCAGGTTGGCCCTCTTCTTTTCGCCTAAAGGGACCCGTAGCCCAGCGATGTGTGCTGTTTGCAGATGGAGGGGGATGCCCTGCAGGGTGGCCCGGACCGCAGGGCACCGAGGCTGTGTCTGCAGATCCCAGACTGGTCCGAGTGTCCGGTTCGTGCGCACGCGTAGCACGCCGCTCCAGACCTCCAGCAGGCGTTCTGTAACCTGGAGAATGCAGCTCCTCCCCGTGCAGTTTCTTTTGCAGCTGTGTTTCGGAGCATGTTTCTTGGTGAGAGATACACAGGGATCTGGAACGGGTGGTGCGTTAAAGCTCCAGCGTCGATCTTGGTCATCTGTGTGGCCGTCCGTGGAGCAAGTCAGTGGCAGTGTGTAGGCCACGGTGTGTCCCACCTCTGTCCTGCCTTCCTGAGATGTCCGCCGTCCCAGAAGCAGGGGCGGATTCTTTCCCACACTCCCCCAGGGACTGCTGATTAGGCAGATCCCTTTGGAGGGGGTTCTAATAAGGGAGAATAGACTGTTTCTCTCACTGTGTTCATGTAGTGTTTGGGGTATTTGAAGAGGAGGTCTGACTTATTTTCGAGGCTTTGTGGGACATAATGCAATTGTGTGCTGTTCCCTTCTTTTTGTTTCTGCAGAAGCATAGTTAAAAATCCAGATTAAAATTTTGTGGCATTTCCCACTGCGTATCCCGATGCTCAGATTTCAACTAGGAAATTATATTTATTCCGTATGCCTGAGTATAAGAACTATTTTTCTAAAAATCATTCCTCAGAAAGTGGGAGTGACTTCGTGTCTGAGTTTTCAATGCCTTTCATTTCCTGCGGCTCTCGCTCTGTTTTGAATAACACAGTTTTGACTCAGGAAGACACTTCAGGCTAGAAGAGCCTCATTCAATCCCAGCTTGGGCTGCTTATGGAGGGCACACGTCAGGATGGGTAGTGGAGGTGGTTTCTTAACAGCAATAAAGAAAATGGAGCACAGATTCGGCAGCTGTTCCACGGGTAGGACGTCACGTTTCCAGGCCTCGTGTGTTACTGGACACGGGTCTTTTCAGAACCACTTTAAAAAGCAACACAGCAAGGAGTTACTCTGGAGCTAGCTGATGTACACCTACAGGAAAAATAAAAATGAAGAGCAGACTGTCCTTGTGTCATATAAATGAGTGCTTGGATTAGGAAGCAATTTCCAGAAACACATTCATGTGTGGAATCAAAAAGTGCTTAATTGCAAACATCTGAGATGAAAGATAAAATGAGGTGCTCTGGAAAAGTGTGCGAGATGATTCCAACGGGCGCCCTAGAGACGGCAAGGATGCTGATGGCAGAGACGCGCACGGAGTCTGAATGAAGTCGTCTCAGCAAACGCGAGGTGGAAAGACCCGTGTTTCCAAACTGGTATTTTCCATGTGATAAAAACATGCATATATGCCTCCATTAGCAACCTAAATATTATTAATAGACATTGGATTCCTTCATCTTATCCTAAGAGTTCTTTGATTCAGTTTGGTCAACGTCCCCTTGGGGATGACCTCTTCCTGCAAACACAGTCCTGTATGTCTGGGCGCGTGTCTTCTTCATTTTGCCTTCTACGCTTGGAGGCAGACTCGGGCTGGGAAATCCTTGCTGGAGGCGGAGAGAGCGGGCCATCAACACCTTCGCGTGGTGTACGGGCAGGGGACGCACACCGCTGTGATTAAGTCAACAAAGCTTTGCGTGTGTTCTAGAACAGTAGTTCTCAAAGTTTCATAAACATTGGAATGATCCATGGAGTTTATTATGAGTACAGATGTTTGGGTATCTTCGCCCTGAGTCCCAGAGTGGGGCCAGGAACCCACTCTGTGAACATATAGGAAGTAGCTGTCACGCGGAAGCCTGGAGGTCCAGGGAGGATCCAGCATCGAGAGGAGGCATGGGAGACGGAGCTCCATGCAGGTGTTCAGGTGAAGGAGCCGTGTTTATACGTGTGTAAGGAATTCTCTTTACCCTGGGGAGGTCGGGTCTTCGCCCTCAGCCTCAGGGGGCTGATCCCCAGGGCCCTGCGCTTCCTGCCGGCGGGAATGTCTTGTTTGCTGGAGGTTTTGGTCACTGGACAGTCCAGTGGTGTGATTTATGACAGGGCCTTTAGGATGGATCCTGGGACTTCTGAGGCTAAACCTCCAGGAGGGGCTGAAACAAAAGATCAGTCAAGTGGGCAGGATGTGGCCAAGCCCCAGGGAGGACTCTGGACACTGAAGGCCGTGATAAGGCTGGCCGTAGTCTGGAGTGTGGTCACACGTGGAAACTGGGAGATTGTAACGCGGCCCCGGACTCCACAGGGAGGCGCCTGGGAACTTGCATGTGGACCTACCCAGACGTTCCTCTCTCCTTTGTGGGTTCTGATTTGTGTCCTTTTACTATAATAAAACCGTAATTGTAAACACGGTGCTTTCTTTCCTGAGTTCTTGGAGGTGTTCTAGTTTGGTATCAAAACTGAGGGAATCTTGGGGACCCCAGAATCTTTAGCCAGGTGGTCGGAAGGGATGGTGGCCTGGGGGACCCCGGTTGTGTGTCTGGCATCTGAAGTCTCAGGCCTACTTGGCAATCTGGAGGACTGTGTCGTCCCGTGGAGCTTGGCCAGTTCCTCTGCAATATGCTGCTGCCTGACAAGACTCAAAAACACAAGGTTGAGGGAAAGAAACACGTTCCATAAAATTATATACAGTGTGATAGCACTGATGCCAATTTTAAAAAGAATAAAACAATGCCATATGTTGTTTATTAACATATATACATATATACACACATATAATCCGTAATATATTTGCTTGCATTGAGGCGCATAGGTAAATGTGTATATATAGTTTCTATATAAATGTGCACATTTATTCATTTCTATTTATATGCAAGGGATTGCGGTTTGGAACTGGATAGATTCTCACCAGGTTCATAACAGAGGCTGCCTCTGGGGTCGGGACGAGGAAGCCAAAATGACACACTGCGAGCACGTGTTAATTACTGATGATGCCTATTGGACGTTTGTGCTATTATTCTTTGTGTTTTCCTGTATTTGACATTACCGCAAACACATCTGGCGTGGAGGCCAGGGAGACAGTGGTGTTCGGAGGGCACTGCGAGGAGGCATGGGGAGGGAGAAGTTGGGGCTCGGGGGGCATCAGGAGAGCGAGACGGGCCGCTGAGCAGGGATTAGCCGGTGCTTGGTGCGCTCTCCTGGGATGACTGCTCCAGGCACAGCCACGGGAGGGCATGTCCTCTAACCCTCTGGTGGCGGGAGAGCTCCAGGGCTTACCTGTCTCTGGACAGCCCTGCGGGGTTGGTCATCATGGAGGTCACAGCTGCGGGCTCTCGATTCAGCGTCCGTGCGGGGCATCTTCGAGCCGCCCGGACGGAGCCGTGGGTCGTCCTTCCGCCTTCGCCGCCGCTGCCCCCGCGGCCGGGGGTGCACGTGGGTCTGCGGACTGGCGCAGGCCGCTGGGGGGCCCTGGGTCTGGCCTCCCGCGGAGAGCGTCTGTGAGGCCCTCTCCTGGCTCTGCCCCCAGCCTGCTCACACTCTCCTTCCGTGACTGTTGTTTCTTGCCTTTGCCTAATTATGCTCAACGGTGGCACAAGTCAATAAAAACCCCATCTGGCTCTCACATCACAAAAGACCGTATATGCCTTGGAAATTCATTTGTGCTGAGCAGAGCACACGCTCCTAAATCACAAGTGCCAGAGGAGTCAAGGTGACACGTCAGGAACAGGAAGAAACCAGCCGGCAGGACGGCCTGTGCCTCGGCCGGATTTCACCCTCAGTGGGAGGAGACCGAAGGCACCTTGTCCAGTTTGCTCCGGTGATCAGAGGACCTGGGGAGCGTGGACAGGCTCGTGTGTGGCCTCCCTGTGCCACGCCCCTTGCGCATTTTACCCAGAGCACCGATACCCGGTGTTGATGCGCAGATGGCCCTTAGTTTGTTTGACCTGGTTGGGGACCCAGGAAAATGGAGCAGATTCGCTGTCTCAGAACTCCAGGCGTTTTGAGCTCCAGCCTTCCCCAAAGGTGCCTGAGCCGGTATTAGGCCACGTGTGGAGACTGGCTGCTCCCCACTGCCGAGGGTCCTGGGCACCGTCCAGGCGTCAGAGACTCCTGGGCAGGATACCGGGTGGGGAAAGCCTGGAGTTTCAGAATAGAAATGACCTTGATGTTAAAGGTGTTTTGTTTTGGGGGAAGGACGTGCTCCTTGACGACCTTCCCCTCACTCGCGAGCGTCTGTGGAACACGCCACGTGCCGCGTCTGTGCTGGGGAAGGCGTGGTCCTGCTCTCCAGGCTCGTTGTGTGGTCGGAAGACGGAGGCAGCCGCGTGAACAAGCAGGCATTTTCCGATGGTGAGAGCATGGGGGGCGGTGATGGGGTGGGGAGTGGGCTGAGGCATGGGGGCACGGTCAGGGAAGGCCGGTGAGGGCAGGGTCCGAGCAGCTGGCCACGTGAGGGGCCGCACAGACGTCGGGCGGTCTGATGGGAGGGGCTTCTGGAGGGCGAAGGCACAGAGTGAGGTTGCGGGGGGAGTAGGGTTTGATTTTGAATCGGGGGGTACGGCGCCGATTCAGAGACAGGGACACTCGTGGGGAAACAGCAGCAGGAGGAGGAAGGTGGGAGAGAACGCGAAGCGGCTCGCGGTGGCTGCGCTGCGGCTTCCTGGCGCCGCCCCGTGCCGCGCGCTGCCCTGCGAAGGTCTCCGCTCGGGGCTCCCACCTGCTCTACTTTGACGCGGTCCCTGCTGCCTCTGGCTGTCTGTTCCTGTGGCCTCCAGCCTGGGTCCCTGCTTTGGGGCCAAGATTCGACAGCTGCACTTTTTTATCCAATGTTGGAACCTTGAGCATGTCAGCAGCCCGGGGCCGGGGTTCCCCTGCGGGTCCCGTCCTGACCTTGCCGCTGGTGGGGCCTCCCGCTCCTGTCCGGACGCCTGCGGCCACCGCGCTGTCCTGCAGGGGCTGGCTTCAGTGTCACAGCCCTGGTCTCTGGGTCCCTCGAAATTAGACCCTGCAGTGGAGGGGATGGGTTTCTTAGCAGCTGGAATTGGCAGGAGCCTCGTGTTCGTGCGCTACACACACTGCTCCCCCGCCTGCAGTCCCCGTAACCGCCGTGCATGGGGCTGTGAGTCCTTTCTGTGGACAGACGGGCCCCCGGCTCCACGCCCCATGCAGGATTAAAAAGGTGTTTCAAATTCTGCTTGTGAATTCTGTCAATAATTCTAATAAAAACTTGCAATAATTAAATTAGAACCAGCCTATAGGTTTTTTACATGAAAAGAAGACACAATTTGCAGAGATAAGTCAATTTGAAAAAAAAATGAAACTGCTTGTATTATGTATTTATGAAGTAGAAACTCATTTTCCCATCCAATTTGAGCTTGCGACTTTGCGTCGGGTAATAGGTCCTTCTGAGAGCAGCAACCACCTCCGACGGCCGTGCACGCGCCTTCTCGCCAGCATGGCCTCAGACCCAGGCCAGTGATGACGCCGTCTTACGGGACCGACCCTGGCCAATTCCAGGGGGAGTGGTGCGGACCAGCCGGCGCCTGCTCCCTGCCTTCCTAGCCCGCGTGTGCTCTATGTTGTTCTTCTGTAGATGCCGCCATCCTGCGCTTGGGAACTCAGAGCTCCCTCCTCTGGGAGGTGTGCGAGCGTGGCCCCTGGGTGGAGCGGGTCTGCCTCTGGCCACAGCCGCCCTTGAGGCTCCTCCCACGCCAGTCCCCAGCTCTGGCCTCAGGACGGGTGAGGAAGGAGGGAGAAGTACGTGCCAAGTCTGTCACCTGTTTTGTGCCGAGCTCCTCAAGAGAGATCTGTCTGTGGACCTGATGCAGTGTCTGCCAAGGCTCCAGGCCGTGTCCTCTGCCTGTTTGGGGCCCTCCAGGGGACCCCCTGGAGCCTTGGCAGACACTGCGTCAGGTCCCTGTGGGACCACAGGTCCCTGTGGGAATCAGGGCGGTGGGCGGAAAGGCGTAGAAGAACCCAGAAGGGTCTGAGGAAGTCATGTGGTTGAAAAGCTGGGGGAGATTTGCTTCTGGAGAACTAGAGTCAGAGTGAGGTGCCAGAGGGAGCAGGGGCCCAGTTTAGGGAGAACTGTGCCGTTGTTTGGGATTGGAAGTTGAGAGGGAGATGATGAAGGACTTTGAGGATGGCCACAGGGCGAGGAGCAGTTGAGAGTGAGTGGAAAGTGGAACTGGTTGGATGGTAGGGTTGTCAGCGTTGTACACTGCATCATCTTTGATGTTCTCTGAGATACTTGCCTAAACACAGAGTCAGTGACCTCCATCTCTCTGGACCACTCCATGTGGTGGTGTGGGTGGAAATACTTGTGGATCCACGTGGGCGTGTTGTGGGCTGCATGGGACCAGGACTCAGACCTGGGTTCGAATGCAGCTCCATCCCTTGGAAGGTGGATGGCCCATCTCAAGCAGGCCTCGGCCGTGGAAGGGTACACGAATTGCTTCCTCATAGGGTTATTTCGAGATTGAAGTGGGACGGGTGCGGGTGAGGATGGGGCTCACCATGCCGGAAGCAAGGAGTGGCGAAGAGGTCTTTGTGTCTCAGTCCAGCCTGCCCTCCGCATCTCTGCCCCACTGTGTCTGCGTCCTCTGCTCCAGCTGCGGTGGGTGCCCTCTGTGGACGACACCCTGAGTGTTGAGTTGTTGGTGCCTCCACAGCCTTCCAGGGTGGGGTGCACTGTGGGAGCTCACCGAGCCCCGTGCTGCCCTCCCATTACCCTCGTAGGAGCCTTCCCGAGCTGCAGGAGGACCATGCCCGGCTCAGCCCGGAGTGAGCCCTGCGGTCAGCCCACAGGCCCGATGGGGCTGCTCTTTGGCTGTGCTGTTCTGTGTCTGAGTTTCTGGACTCTGATTGCAAGAATCTCATGAGGGAGAAGCACGAGGCTTTGGCCTGCTGTGCTCAACTTCTAGAAACGGCCCCCCCGCACGCGGGCTCTCAGCAATGTTCCAGCACAGAATCATGAATTCTGAGTCCCGTTTCACTTTCCAACAAGGCATCCACTTGTCTAAGGGCTAAATACTGAGAAATGCATAAAGAAGAGAAAAATCCTCAACAGAAATTTAATTTAAAGCCCCATGAATAAGTGTTTTTGGAGGGTGTTCTGCGCAATTACAGCTGACCATGTCTGGAAGCAACCAGATTGTGCGGAGGCTGGGAGTGGTGGCCGGGGGTCCGTCCCAGCCGGGCCAGGGGACTGAGGTCGCATCTATGAGCAGGTGACTCTGGCATCGACAGCGCGTGTCTGGACCTCGTCTCACAGGAGGGGCTGCGTGCACAGGGACCGGCGCCGAGCCCAGGCCTCCGTGCACAGCAGCTGCCGTGGCGGCTGTTACTGGAGTCCGGAGTCCTCAGGCCATGGGCTCCTCCTGACGGATAACCACGTCTTTGTTCTTGCGTGTGCTGTGAAGTGAGATAAAGAGTTTAACTCGCTGCTACGGCATGTCTTGTCTCTGACTAGGTCCTAGTGAGCGGCAGACACACTCCCATTCAGTAACGGCCTTAGAAGGACCGGAGACCTGGTTTTGCAGAACGCTGCATCTTTGCAGGCAACAGACCTGTCATTCACTCCTGAGGACGCTGTCTGCCTTCCAGCTGTTCGAATGTGTACCTTTGCCAGAAATACAGAGGGCGTTGCGTGATCTTGAATATTTGCATTAGAACAGCAGGTGGCTGCGAACATAACCCTCGCGCCCAAGCTAAGAGCAAAGAGCCCACTTAGGAACATTCCATCGAGAGTAGGATCCCTGAGGCTTGCGTCTTCTCACGTGGAAGCAAATCCGTGAGGAAGAAGTGGGGGGAGCATGACAGTGGCTCCGACCAGGGGCCCCACAATCTGTGCAAGGACCTAAGAGTCTGATGCAGACCCAACACCGGCCCTTCCTGACTGTTTTAAGATAAACATCCCGAAAAGCAGCAGCTGAGCTTGAGTCAATAGTTGTGGAAAGAAGAGTCCAAAAACTAGTGAGCAGAGAGAAAGCACCCAGTGGTGACTGGCGGGTGTTTGGATTTTCCACCTGTTTGCCCCAAAGCCCAGCCCTGGGTGTTACCCCACTATTTCTGTTGCCTCCATAAGCCTGAATGAGCAAGGGCCCATCCTAGGTCCCCAAAGCAGCCAAGGTCCCTGCTCTGAGAGAAATGTTGGTAAGACCATGACTGTGAGTCCTCAGTGGACAAGGTGCTTTGCAGAGCAATCCCGTGTGTGTCTGCTGTGGTCTAGATTTGTGTAGCCCCCAAGTTCATACGTTGAACCCTATTCCCAATGTGATGGTATTAGAAGGTGATCCTTTGGGAAGTGATTGGTCGTAGCGATGGTTCAGTACCCTTCCTTACAAAAGAGAGAACTCAGAGAGTTCCGTCTTCCCCTCCACCATGTGAGGACACAGCAAGAAGAAGCTTTCTCTGAACCAAGAAGCCTTCACTAAGCATTGGGTACACAGTGCCGTGATCAGGATTTCCTGGCTTCCAAAACTGTGAGAGATAAATTTCTGTTGTTTATATGCTATCCAGTCCATGGTATTTTTTGTTATAGTAGCCTAAGTGGACTAAAACAGCGTCATTTCTAATTTTATCTTCATAATAATCTATGAACTGGAGAATACCATCACCCCATTTCACAGATGTGGAAACAAGGCTCAGTGGGGCTAATGTGCTCCAGATAGCATAGGTGATGTGTGTTAGGGTTCCAACCTCTGGAATGTGTTGTCTCTCCTTCTGGGACCACCTTCTGTCACAGTCCAGGCTCCCCACTTGGAGCCACTCATCAAATGCCTGTACTGCCCAGAGAACAGACCGTAGGCAGCCAGAGGTGGTGCTCACGCTCCCGCAGTAACCACCTTCAGTACCTGCCGTGTCCTTCCAGCCTCCTTCTCTGGCCTGGCTTTGAGTCTACTTAACATTTTCTGTTGTTTCAAAACCATATCCAGTGCGGGCGCCTTCGTGGCTCAGTGGGTTAAGCCTCTGCCTTTGGCTCAGGTCATGATCCCAGGGTCCTGAGATCAAGCCCCGCATCGGGCTCTTTACTAGGTTTGGAGCCTGCTTCCTCCTCTCTCTCTGCCTGCCTCTCTGCCTACTTGTGATCTCTGTCTGTCAAATAAATAAAAATTAAAACAAAAAAAAAAACACATCCAGTGGAGGGACACCCCTCCATGAAGTTCAGTGCCTTGGACCCAAGGTCATGCCACTACCTGGTTTTAAACACCTGGGTTATGTGTACAATGATTGCTTCTGTTAACGCCATCACTAGAACTTTCTAATACAACCTGAGTGTGTCCTAGCTGAGTCAGTGGCCAGTAATCGTGTGACTCCGTGTAGGTCACAGGGAGAGCTTGTCTGTTCATTGATTCGTAAAGAGCAGGGGGCTGTCCTCTGTGTGCCGGACTCTTGGCTTGGAGCTGGGATGTAATGAGGAACAGCAGTATTGCACATGGAGCCATTATGGGGCAGAGACAAGTGCAGTGGTTGAGCCAGTCTAAGTGGCTAGGTCCTGTGTATGTGCGGTGGAGGGGAGGGTCCCTGGGCTCGACGGGAGCCTGACTAGGTCTGGTCTGGTCTGGATGGGGGCTAAGGGAGCATTTCCCCTAAAGAAGTGACATCTGAAGGATAAGCAAGGGGTGCAGGGGTGGGGAGTTGGTAGGAGAGAGTATTCCAGGAAGGGGGCCTGGCGTGTGCAGAGGTCCTGGGGTAGCAAGGGTCTTCTTGGTGTAGGGCCCGGAGGGAGAGGGAGTGTATACAGACACGGCTGGGGGAGTCGGGGAGAGCAGCCTTGTGAGAGCTGGTGGGTTGTGGCTGGGATTCTGGTTTTAGCTGGAGCGTAACCAGAAGTCACTGAAGGATTGTAGGCCGACGAGGGAGACCGTGAGCTGACTTTCATCCCATCATGGCATCGCAGGCAGGCTCTGGAGCGGAGACTTCCAACCACCTCCTCTCTCTTGCATGGAAGGGGACCTTCCTCCAGCTCCGCACCTGCTTGCACTGACCAGGGAAGGAGAGGTTCGAGCCTGAGCTTGTGTTCTCTGAAGCTGTGAGGTTGGGAGGAAGCGCGATGGTGGATAGAGCCACCCATGTTCACCGTAAATGCTGATGCTCTAGAAACGGCCAAAGAGCTTCTCTGAGGTCGGCTGTGTCTTTGAGGTTGGAAGAGCTTACTCTCAGCTTGCTTCTTCCCAGCCGTGCACCCCTTCCCTGCTGCCACCCTGTGCGGGATGAACGCCCACAGTGCGGGGGAGCTGGCGGTGTGACTGATGTGCAGGGGTGGGGGTGCCGGCTGCCTGTTGTCCCTTGGGGACCAGCAGTTCGCAGGAGAGCATTTGGGGCTCAGAGGCCCCCATTTGGGTGACATGCATGGAGTCTCAGGCCAACCTTTCAAGGGCATAACATCCTCCATTTCCCAGGCTTATTGGTCACACTCGTAGGGATGCTGCAATTAATTATTTAATCATGTGTGTAAAGCCAGCAGTTAATGAGGATACAAGTGATGAAATTGATTGCTTTGCCCCCCAAGGTGACGAACTTCCACCCTGACTGCCCACACCAGGGCTGGAAAGCAGGTTCCCGTGGAACAGCTCTTGGTGGGCAGAAGCCAGGGTAGAGGGCATTTGCTACATGGTTTCTGTGCTCGTCACGAGGGGCTTGGGGCAGAGTGAGCACAGCGACCTGGCAGTAACTGTGACCCCATGCTCTGGCCTGGCCCCCGTGTCAGTCCTGTGATCGCCCGTCGTAGGCGCTGGGCCGGAGATGCTAAGGAGCTCGTCCAGCATCGCTCGGCTGGGAAGTGGTGGAGACAGGTCCCGAATCCGGGTCTGTGGGGTGACTGCATTCCTGCCTTTAAGAGGACCTTCTTGGAGAAAGCTCCGTGTCCGTGTTTGGGACTCCCATGATGGGGACATCTGGGGAACAGGCTTGGAAGATGCTGCTGCTTATCCCCATCCAGAGAAAGAGAAGATGGGGCTGTTGTGGCTTCCTGGGCGGACGGAACAGCTACCACGTCTGAAGCCTTCAGACAGCAGAAGCTCACTCTCTCACAAGTTCTGGAGGCCAGACGTTCAAAACCAGGGTGTCAGCAGGGCTGTGCTCCCTCCGGAGGCTCTAGGGGAGCCTCCGTCCCGCCTCTTCCAGCTTATAGTGGCCCCAGCCATCGTCCCTGTGTCATGGTGTCACCCTGACCTCTGCCTCCTCTTCACGTCACCTCCACCGAAAGTCATCATCTGTCTTGTATAAGGACACTGCTGTAGTAGTCTAGGACAAGTGCATCTTGAGACCCTTAACATGACTGCATCTGCAACGACCCTTTTCCAGATGAGGTAACACTCACGGGTTCTAGGATGTGCCCGGAATGGGGGGCGGGCACCGTTCAACTCCGCAGCGGTCATTCCATCAAAGCACTTGGCGCAGTGCCTGGCCCCAGTGGGTGTTCAAGGAATGCTGTCTGTCCTTGTGACAGTAATAACCCTGTTTCCTGGGGGAGGGCTTGGGCAGCCCTCTGGCCCTTTGGTTAAAATGAACAGAGGAAAAGGAGAGATGGCATCACAGCGGTGGCGGGAGAATGGGCCGGGGCGCCCTGCCTGGCCTGCTGAGCGCGACAGGGCTCCCATCAGCTTCGGTTGAACTTGTCTCTTGGCATCTGCACGGTGGGTCTCTCTGGAGCTGGTGTTTTGAGGGTTGAGTGTGTTTTTCCTCCTGAGCAGCTCAGCTGTCCTGCCCTTAACCAGTTCTCCTCAGTGCCTAACCTCGGGGCTGATAGCCCCCTGCTCTCACTGGAGCGGCAGGTGGGGCCCGGGAGGACGGCACGTGGTGAGCGCACTGCTGGCCCCTGCTGTCGTCCGAGGCTTCTGAGTGGCTCTGAGCTCTCCAAGGCTGTCTGAGCCTTCTTCTTCTCCCAGCAGGGGAATTCAGGGATCCGACCAGGATGTTTGGCAGCCAGAGGACTGGGACTGAAGGGCCGGAGGCTCCTGGCCTGTAGCTGGTGCTCTTAGATGGGTCTGTATCCTGAGCCCTGCACAAAGCCCTCTCACCCTGGCCTCTGGCCCGGCCTCCCGGATCTCATGGCGGACCCACGCGCACTCACGCCTTCCATGCTCTCCTGACTTCCGGTGACCGTGGGCCACTTTGTGCCAGGTGCTGTGCTCGGTGAACATTGTGGCTGGAGGGGAGCACGGGCTGGGCACAGGCCATCCCTCTATGTCTGCGTCTGCGTCTGCGTCTGTGTCTGTGTCTGCGTACCGACCTGTAGGTCCCTGCCTGGCCGTCTGCCGGCTGTGGGCTCTCCTGGCTTTGGAGCCCTGGAGTCCCAAGCGCGTCTCCCACTCTGGGGTTGTGCGCTTGCAAAGACTGGTTATTTTTGTTCCCAAATCTGTTTATGCCAGTTGTACCAGCTAGTGTAATTATATCATGTAACTAAATATCACATAAAACAATGACATTTCAGTGCAAACAGGAAGAAGGCGGTTGTTTCTATAAAAACAGTTGCATTTTTGGAAAGGCTCAAAAAAGGCAAGGTACTAAAATTTTTCTTTCAAATTAAGTTTCTATGAATCTGCAATAAAGGATTGGTGAAAAAGTGACAGTCCTGATGGATGGCGGTACCCACGGTTGCTTCTGATAACTTGTGTCCTCACAGCAGGTTCTGTGGCCAGGACACGGCGTCATGGGCCCAGAAGCCAGAGGGCAGAGGTGGGCGGATGGATACGTGGATGCACATTCCGTGTTCTCTGCTGAAAGAGTTAAGGCACGTATCCCCGTCAGTGACGGTCCACTTCAGGACGTTCCCGATCCTGTTTAATCCCCGCTGAGCTGGGCAATCGTCTGTGGGGGACGCTGTGACCAGAGCACCAACTGCCCTGTGGCAGCCCACGGGGTCCCGGTGTCTCTGAGGGCCAGGCCTCCTGCTTAGAGACACAGAGCAATGGCACCCAGGGGCGCATGTGCAGGCCTCAGCGGGGCCTTGTGCCTTCCACGGGGACCCGTGCCACGGTTGTTGTCATGGCTCCGTGGAGCGAGTGTCCAACAGTGCTCACTGATTGCACACACACGCGGCCGTGTGCGTTCCTGTGTTCCTGAGAATGCTCTTGTCCCCGCTGGCTTACACAGAGCAGTCCTGAGCACCTGGGGCCTCACTTCTGAGAGAACAAGGGACTGTAGACAGGAGCTGAGGTGTAAGCAGCAGTTAGCCCCCTGTCAGGTCTGCTTGGTGACCCGGGAGAGCTGTCCGCCGGCCCCTCGACGTGCAAACACCACGGCTCCTGGAGCGGCTGCCCGGGTGCCCGTGCCCAAGTGTAGGGATGCTTGCCTTGCAAAGCTTGTTGCCCTCAGTGTCTAGGTAGACGGCAATATCTTTTAAAAGGTAAAATATTGCTCATGTAGATTATTTAACTATTTTTTTTAGCTCCTTCTATAATAAAAAAGAAACATATAGCATTGCAATGAGCGATTTATGGAAACACATAAAGGAACACATTTTCCTAGCGAGTCATTGAAATTTAATTTAGAGATGTGGAACCAGATGAAGGGATGCATTTTAAAGTTGCTTGTTTCCCCTCCTTTGGATGACTTTGCTGCGTCTTTGTGAGAGCAGCTGAGTTCGGGGAAAGGAGCTACAGGGTCTCTCAGATGGCCAGCAGCGCCCGAACATCCGATGGGGGGACTTCCTCTCCCTCCGCACTCACTCCCTCGCTCAAGATCAGACGCCGTCCGCTTCCCCACTTGGATGGCCAGGAGCCATCTGAAGTCTGGAGTGAGCTCAGCTCCCACCTCCAGGACTTCCTGTCTCGGCGCTTCCCCTGATCAGCAGATTTAAAACCTCTCAGGTGCTTCGGGCCAAATCCCACGCCCTCGCGGCCCCTCCCCATCCCTCACACATGACCATGACTGTGAGGCTCAGCTCCGCCTTCAATGCTTCCAGACTCCGGCCGCCCTAGCTTCCAGCTGGTACGTGCTGTCCCCCCCGGGGAATGGCCCCTGGCTTCTAAACTTCCTGCTCCCACCCACCCGACCCCGTGTCTGTGTCTACACTGCAGCCAGGGGAGCCCACTCATGGCTCTCTGCTTCTCATCATCAGGTGGCCCTTTTCTAACTCCGCGGGTCACGTGGCTGGATGAGAGGCGGCCCCACGTGCCGTGCTGCGCCACAGACGCTTAGCACAGGAGATATCGGGAGGAGGGTGGTGAAGGGAGAGGGGCCCAGGGCCCACGGCCAGAGCGGGAGCTTGGAGTTCTGACCTTGTCCCTCTGATGCCAGAGCAAGGGCTTATCGGCCTCATGTTATTGTCGCCAGGGAAGGCTTTCGAGGGCCGGGCTGCAGTGGACATGAAGGCTGGGTGCTTTGGGCGCCAGGGTGGTTTATGGGTTAAGCGTCCAACTCTTGATTTTGGCTCAGGTCATGTCTTAGGGTCATGGGATTGAGCCCTGCCCTGGGTTCTGCACCCGGTAGAGGGCCTGCGTAAGATTCCCTCTCTCCCCGTCTCCCTCTGCCCCTCCCCTCGTGTTCTCGCCATCTCTTTCTCTCTCTCAAATACGTTTTTTTTTTTTAAAGGAAGGGTGTCTCTAGGGGAGAGAAAACAGCAGGGCAGATGGGTGAAATGTCAGGGAGTCTAGTCCCGTGTCAGAAAAATCAATGCATCAAAGTAGAGAGAATCCAAGGTAGGACCCTCACGATGGTGATTTGGGGCCACAGTCCTAGTGCTTACCCCTTGACCATGGTGGGGATCAGGGACAGTCGTTGAAAAGACTCCCTGCTCTTAAAGAGTGTCGAGTCTGGAAGACTTGTCACAAAACTCCAAGAGGGTCTGAAACTGGTTGATGTCAGCCTTGCCACGAAGAGTGTGGCCCGAGACGAGGTTCTGTGTCTTGCCTCACAAGAGAGCTCACTGATGTCAATGATCATGTGATCATCGTTTGGTCCAGACTCAAGTGGACCATTTGAGCCCTCATCTAGAGTGACGCCAGGGCTCTGGGTGATTGTCCATTGTTTCACCCATCCACACACATTAATTGAGCACCTATTATGTGCTAGGCACTGGACAAGCCGCGAGCGTGGTGAGCCACTGGCTCCGCGAAGTGCACCGAGACTTTCCCAGCACCAGCCTTCCAGACGATCCCTCTCGTGTGGCTGTCTTGCATAAGGGCGTCCGCACACTTGCCCTGGGCAGCTGCCCCATGCACGCCACCTCTCGGCTGTGTGTGTACATGGGGCATCCGGGATTCGTGCTAGGAGGCATGAAAGCATCTGGGAGATCCATTCAGAGCAACAAAAATACAAGATGGCCCTGAGGCCCTGAGGCTTGCACAGCTGTTTTCTGTGACAAATACGAACAACATTAAATCCGTTTTGGGTGGAATAATTGCTTGCCACCCGATAAAGAAGGTGGCTTAAAATGACAACCTCAGTAATGCAGATTTGCCGGCGTTATTTAAAGCCGTCACATTGTCCAGAGAGAGTGGGAGGAAGGCTGGTCTTGACCGCCCCCCTTCCTACTCGTCCGGCCTCGGTATCTGTTTTCAGCCCTCGCAAGTTCTCTGTTTCTCAGGAGACAAAGCGTTTGTACTTAGGTTGGTACCAGGTCCCTCCACCAGACCGCGGTCGAGATAAACCTCCCAGAGCTGGGGGGAGGGTATGACGCACGCCGTGGCCAAGTTCACTTACACTGGAAGCTAACAGCCGTGTTTCTTTGCCCCGGCGGTTCCCAGAGTGTGGAGAGAGGAGGGACGAACAGACCAGTCTCGTCCGTCCGGTCCCTTCAGCGCCACAGGCTTCACGGTGGAGAGTGGGGAGGATCCAGCCGTGCGTTCTGGTTCTGTCCGTCCCAGCGGCTCCATGGGGAGACCTGTGAAGCAGGGGGCGGAGCTGTTCTCGCAGCCCCCACGTGCCACCCCTGGTTAGAGGCGCTGTTCCCCTCCCCCCCCACGTGCCTCCACTTCCCTTGAAATACATTTTAGAAGAAATGGCCCTAAGAGATTTGGGGCTCCTGGTTTTCTTTCTTTTCAGTAACTGACTTTGTATTGAGGTCCCCACGCACGGATAGTCGGGTGCTGGTTCCAGGTAGAAACTGCAGCAAGAAACAAACGGCCATTGGAACAGATGACATCCCGTTGCTTGACAAATGGGTTTGCAGCAGCAGCAGCAGAGACCCCTCCCCCACCTCGGGAGCCGTGCTGCGCTCCTGACCGGCAGAAGGCAGCTCCTCAGTCGCCACAGGAGAATGAATTGGCTGCCGAGGGCCTGGGGTGGGCAGTTTCCATATATTTGTCCTGGGAAAGTTAATCAGAGTGAAGCAGAGATGGGGAGAGCCAGGGTGAGCCAGGGTTATCCTGATAGTGCTCAAAAAATTAAATTCCTGCTGACCCTTTGCGATCCAGCTCATCTCTCTCTCCCTCCCTCTCTCTCCTATAGAAACTGTGCCTATCCACTTCTTTTCTCGGTAAAACATCATTCCGCCCTTAAGTCTGTAGGAGGGGCCTTGAAGCTACTTGGGGGAGTGCAGAGGTGAGAACGGTGATTGCAGGGGGAGGCCCGGTGTCCCCCCATCGCCCTGTAGCCTCAGTCTCCAAGCTCCGGGCTGCTGAGAGAACACAGACGGCCCCGTTTCACTCGGACAAGTGTGTGGGCAGAGACAAGGCTCCTGGTGGCTTTGGCGGGCATGGGTTTGCCTGGAGGACGTCTCTGGGAAGGTTAAGAGAATCTACCCAGGGACTTCCTGAGGAGCAAAGAAAGGACAGGTCAGAAATGCTGAATCATCGAGCACTCCTTGTCCTGAACAAGTCTCATCATGTGACGATGCCATCTTTGCCTCTGTATGTCATGCACAAAGCTGAGGGGTAGGCTGCACCCCTCAGGATTCAGTGACCAGACAGAGCCGCTCTGTGGGGTAGGGTGAGAGTGAACTCAGCGTGGGGTTCTCAGATGCTCACAGGTTGTTACTGGAAGAACTGGAGGGGGCTCTGGCCGGGCTGGGGGACACTCCCCAGGCACGGCACTGCTGGCCGGCCACACCAGCACTGACCACCGTGGCCTGGAGGGCTCAGAAGGTCAGGACCGGGAAGCCACCCTGGATGTGGTGCCTGTAGGAAGTCCCTCCCTTAGCTGTAATCCAGGGGACAGTCCCTGATCTTGCTTCTGAGCACACCGCCCCCTGCCTCTCAGCACCCTGGACAGTTCCTGGAGGCTGCTGGCCACCAAGTGGCAAGCCAGCATCTCCCTGATCTGCTGCCCTCGGGAAAATGGACACACCAGGTGACAAGAAGTGACAGTGCCCACCATCCCTGCCCCGCCTCCAGCCAGGTGAGAACCTGCCAGGAGCCCGGTAGGGGACTTTGTACGTGCGCAGCTGTCGTGGCATCCCAGGCCCTGTGGTGGGCTGCTGGGTGCTGGGGCGGTCCGGCACCCCTACCCCGAGTCATGTCCTGCTTTTGGCTCAGGTGCTCCTCTCCTCCTGCCCCCCCTGGGCTCCACGTGCACACAAGCCACGTGGTCCTGCGTGCCTGGTGCTGCCCCTCACGGGCCACCCGCCGCGGTGTTCTCCCACGTGCAGCCGCAGTGTTCTCCAACCTCATGGTTCTGGCCAAGCCTGCCTGACCCGACTTTCTGCCTTCTCAGTTTTCCACCGAGAAATACTACCTTTGTTATAGTTTACTGATTGTCTCCTCTTAGGTGCCTTTAAAAAAAAAACAACAGTCTTTATGTTTTAGAGTAGTTTTCAGTTCACAACAAAGTTGAGAGGAAAGTACAGAGACTTTGGCCAAAACTGCCTGCCCTGCACACGCACAGCCTCCCTTGTGACGAGTGCGCCCATGGGGGTCTGTTACAGTCCACGAACCCACATGGGACGAGTCATCGTCACCCGATGTCCACAGTCCCCAGGGTTCACTGTTGAGGTGTGCGTTCTGTGGGTCCGGATGGATGTGCAGCGGACACACCACCACGCGCTGTGGTCCCGGCACACCGCCACACGCCACGGTCCACCAGCACACCGCCACGCGCTGTGGTCTCCACATGCCACAGTCCTGGCACACCGCCACGCGCTGTGGTCTCGCGCTCCTGCGGGCTCTCTGTGCTCCTCCTCGTCCTCCCCCTCACAAGCCCCCCCACAGCCACTGATCTCTGTGTTGTCTCCCCAGTCCGGCCCGTTGCCGAAAGTCGTAGATGGGAATCAGACTGGCTTCTTTCCCTTCGTAATGTATGTTGATTCCTTGGGTGACTTTTAAACTGAACAGAGTTTGTTTTAAATGGAATCAGTGTTGTAGATGGAAAACTACTATCATTTATAGTCGTAGGGGATAATGGAGTGAACACAGTAAAAAGTGAATACATGTCAGCTGCAGATCATTAATTAACAAAGGATCAGAGCCCAAGATCTGTTTTCTTTATTGAAGAGATAAATACGTGAGGTGTCGAAGATGCAAACACGTGGCGCGGGGGCTTTCTTCCTCGTCAGGAGGGTTGAAAACCAGCTGTAAAGGAAAAAACCCACAGCCACGTCCATCGACCAGGGTGAGGCGCACAGAACGGCGGCCGAGCCGTGCCCGTCCTCATTTCTCATTTGGTTTTACTCTGGAATAGATGTTGTCATTCCCAGTTTAGAGATGGGAACACTGAGGCTCAGATAACTGTGTCAGCCTGTGAGGCGGTGTAGCCGGGGTCTGAAGCTGGTGTGCTGGGCCTCAGGTCTCATGCTCGTGAACCTCGTGTCCGTGCGTCTAGGGGAGGAGGGGGACGTTCTGTCCGAGGGCTCCCCAGCCTCAGCCTCCGGCAAACAGGAGGTTGTCTTGGAGCGCTCTCAGTTGGGGACCACTAAAGCGCCCAGCCCTGGGGCCCAGGCGGGCCCCCTCCCCATCTTTGGCCTGGCTCTCTGGCACAGAGTGCAGGCAGGCCTCTGTGTGAGCGGATCTCCCTGGCAAGGGCTCCAGCCTTTGGAAGCATTCTCCATGTTCACATGTCCTGGGAGGAGTCAGGAAGGGACACAGGGTGACCTTTTACTCCGGGCAGAGCTCTCCAGCCTGAGGGCACCTGCCCCATTAATGCGTGGCACCTGGGAAGATTAGGACCCAAACCGGGAGTCACTTTCTCAGAGAGGCTCTCCACAGGTCTGGCGTTCCTTTTAGATTTCTCAGCAGCAGTGGATGTACTGGGATGACTGGAGTGCCCGCCCCGGCGGCTGGAGGTTTTCTTCCCAGTCACCCGGGAAGTGACCCACTGCATTCTTCGGAAGGATACGCGCTGTACGTCCGGCACCTGTGAGCATCTGGCAGGGGTTATTACGCATGCAAATTTTATACATGAAATTCAAATGCAGAAGGAAATGCCCCCCAACATTTACGACCTGGGGATAAGTGATGTGCCGAGTTATGCATCTGACTGAGATGGCGGCAGACCTGTGAGCATCTGTCCTGGTCTTCTGGGGTCTTCTGGGGTGGCTGTGCTGGAGGTTCTGAGTAGGACGAGTGACATGCCTCCCTCGCGTCCTGCATCCCTCCCTTCTTTCAACACCTGTCGCTAGCCCAGCTCCTACATGCGAGGCTCCGTGTCACTCACGAGGGTACACAGCCCTCATTTCTGGCTCTAGTGAGCCATGGGGCATAGTGGCCAAGCGTGCAGGCTCTCTGCACCCACCCTGCCTGCCTCGCTCTGCCTTGTCCCCGTCTGGAAGCAGAGACAACAGTGGTGCTCACGTCCAGGCTGTGGTTGTGATGACTGCACGTGTGTGTGTGTATGTAAGGAAAAGGTGCACGATTACAGGGAGATCAGGAGGGGGCACTGGGGGTCTCCTTCCTCCCCATTACGAGGCTGTGTGGGGGAAAATGGGAATGGGACCTACTGTCCCGAAGCCCTGTGTTCAGAACCGAGTGGTGGGAAGTGTGTAAATGGACATGGCCAAGGGGGCCTGGCTCTCTTATCTGAGAAGTTTCTGGAAGCAATAGAGAGCAAAGTCAAAGGGCTTGTGTCCTGATCCCGTGTGGTCAGTCTGCGGATCTCCGGTCTGAGGTGGGGGAGTAGATCGTAGGAAGGTTGGATCCATCACCCAGAGGAGGGAGTGGACAGGCCTCGGGCAGGTGGGCAGGGCCCCATGCAGTGGCTGAACTTTGGCCGTGGCTCCAGTTCCCATGGAAACTGTCAGTGCGGTGTGACACGGGAGGAGACGGTGCCGCCAGCACACCAGGTGCGACGTCTCCGAACCCGGCCAAGCACGACAAGAGCTTGTGCCCATCGCCAGCTGTGCTGAGGCTTCCGCAGGCCTCGTCCTCTGTCGTCATCTCCTCTCTGTTCCAGTGTAAATAGTGGGAGTTTAGCCCGGACCTTACACGCGGACTTGCCCTCACTCCCACGTGTGTGTTGATTGCTTTCTCCGATCATTCCTCCAACCCACAGGCGCGTGTCTGGCACCCGCGAGTTCCAGATGTGACATGTGAGGACGAGCCCCTACTCTTAGGTCAAACACTCTGAAGGTCACAGAGGCTGATGGGGGCACAGCGTTGGCTGTGGCCGCAGGGACTTGCCAGCGGCCGTCCAGGGTCTGAGAGGAAGCCCGGGCGGAAAGAGCAGCAGACGTATGAATGGAAGGACATGAGACAGTAAATGGGTGCCGTGTCTTGGAGAAGTTCGGAGGTGGGGAGGAGACACCGAGGTTCGTGAGAGTTGGCAGCTTGGGTATTGAAATAAATGTATTTCAGGTGGATGGAGAATGGCCAGTGGGGAGAAAGTGGTTGATACCGGGAGCATGGAGCCCACTGCATGTCTTTTATCTTCTCGTGTCCTGTGGGACTGGCTGGCGAGGACGTAAGCATGCCTAGGAGGACCTAGGGGGACCCACCTTCGTCTGGACTCTCAGATACCTTAAGTCAGAGATGCCGTGAGCAAGCATGCGGTGCTGCGGGGTGGCCCCCCTTCCAGGATGGTGAGCAGGGGTGAGGGGGGATGGCTTTCTTAGGGACCCTTCCTGGGTATCTCAGAGCAGTTGGTACCACCAACGTGCCACGTGACGGGGACAGCTTCTGCAGTTGTGTCCTGGCAAAGCCCAAGTGAAAGAAGTCATTTGACGGATGTGCCCGAGTGCCTGAAATGTGCCAGGAGAGACGTTCCCGAGGGAGCAGCGTCCGCGGAGGCACAGTCAGTGTTGATGGGCACGAGGGGGTCTCCTAGAGTGAACAGTAGTCTGACTGGGGTGCCCCCAGCCCTTCCACCCCACGCCCTGGGGGCTCTTTTCCCAGAATCTGTACTAGCGTTGGGGGCATTGGACTCTTCCATGAAATCATTACCAGTTGGATGAGGGCAAAGTGATGGCTCGCTGTAACTGAATTTACATTTCTGGATGAGTGAGTTGGAGACTTTTTTTCATGTTTGTGGATCACTTGGAGATACTTTCGAGAATTACCTACTCACATCCTTTTATTCATTTACAAACAACTGGGTTGCTGCTTCTTGTCATTTTTGTAAGAGCTCTGTCTGTGTTAAAGCTACTAGCCCGAGGGGGTTATTCTCTGCGTTACAAAGGCAGGTGGCCCTCAGCTAATGATGGTTTGACTTAACCGTTTCTCGCCCCTGCTGCGCTCGGTAGAACCCATTCTTGGCATCTTGCATCTGGACTCCCTCCTGGGTTAGCGATCTGCGGTTGGCTCCTGTCCCGTGACGCTGGGCAGCGGCGGCTCCCTGCCTGCCGTGCCTACGTGGATACTCCCCCTGCCCCAGATATTCCTTCCACCTCCCACTTCGGGACAGTGACGGTATGTTAGGTGACACAGTCGACAGTTGGTGACCAGGCAGTCTTTGGGTTGAAAGATCCTGTGCAGCTTGCAGGCTCCGGGGAGGATTCCTGGTGTGGTCATGGCCACGGGGGCTTCACGAGCATGGTCACGGCCGCTGGGGGTGTTGCCGGCATGGTCATGGCAGGCCAGGCTGGGCTGTGGTGGGCGGTTGGCCAGGTGTATTAGTACATCGTCAACTTAAGATATTTTCTACTTAGAATGGCTTTATCGGGATGTAGCCCCATCGTGCGCCCAGAAGGATCTGTGTTTATTTTTTACAAATCCTCCATTTATCTGTTGACATGTTTGTAAAGGCTTCTGCCATGTAAAATCTCCCAATTTTTAGGCAGTCGAGCCTGACTGTTGACTTCACAGCATCTGCGTTTCCAGTCTTGGGCGTGTCCCTGCCCCCCCGAGTCTGGGTGCACGTCCCTAGATTTCTTCTGGGAAGGCACCTCCCCTCAAGAGCCTTGTCTTTTCTAAAACTTTAATTAAATTTGGAATAGGAGAAATATGAAAGATATGAAATTGTTGCTTTGATATTATTTTATAATCCTGTGTCAAGATCCTACTGAGAATTACTAGAAAACCAGTGTTTTGACAGAACGTCAGCAAGAAGAGTGGGTTTGGCAGATTTCCATAGCAGACACTCACTTCATCACCTCCGAGCAGCGCCCATCCCTCTTCTCTGGACAGTGGCATCCCCAGGGTTTTGGGGGGAATGGATGCCTCTGGCTATCAAGGGCATTCTGAATTTGACTGTTGGGGTGCCCTCCCATCACTGGCTCCCTGTACAGCCATGCCCAGGGGAGTGAGGACAGGGCCGGGGCAAGGGGCCAGGACCCTGTTTCCAGGCCCTCGGCCTCTCCTCTTTGCCTCCAGGGGCCATGTTTCTCCGGAGCGACTTGGCCGTCCCCGGCTGGAGCGCGCTCTGTGCAAGCCTTCCTCGTTCTGGACACACGCGTGGCTCTTCCGTCCCCAGCTCTGGGGATGCATAGATACTTACCAGTCGGTGTCCGTGTCCCGGGCCTGGGTCCAGGCCACTCAGCAGGCCCTGGCAGCACACTGGAGCTCATTTGGCTTGAACTTGGGAGAATGCTGGTGACTCCAGGCCTACACCACGGCTTGGCCAGGTAATTTGGTTCCTGATGTGCAGTCAGAATCCTGGATTTCCCTTGCAGGGAACCGATGGACTCTGGCTAAGGAGCTCTTTCTTGGGGCTGCCCCTTGTGGGGTTGGGTGAGAGTGGACAGAATAAAGACATCGGCCATGAAGGGACAGTGGTGCTTTGTGGCTGTGGCTCTAGGATCCCAGCCCTGGCACTGGGGGAAAGAGAGGTTCCCAGAATGTGATCCTGTCGTGTGCCCAGGGAGCCCGGAGGGCCTGCGGTCCCTGCATTTCGATGTTGGGTTTGCACACTGAAAGCTGTATACAAGACAAGCTCAGTCCAAATATTTGCATTACTTGATGGTTTATGGATCAAATGCCAAACCACTTGACTTCATTTTTCCAAATTCAGCAGAGTGGTTATAGTCCAAGTGGTGGGAAGAAGCACTCAGGGGAGGCCTGAATTCCTGCAAATGGGATCGTGGTGATTTTTGTGCAGTGACCGGAGGCAGATTGCCCTCTTCCAGCCGCGCCACCAGGGTCTAGAGGGAACATAACCACTGCAGTGTGGTGACCCACTTCCTCTGTGGGCTGGGCTGTCACGGCATGCTGTTAAGAGTTTGCACTTGCGCACACACTCGAAAGTGTTGTTTTCATTCCTGTAACATAGATTGCTTGTGAGCAAAGCCAAATGTGGTCACTGCCTATCTTCAAAGAGCTGAAATCTAATAGAGAAAACAGGTAACAGCTCTTGAACGTTTATATAATTTTATATAGAGTTTCAAGGCTGCAAGAGTGAATAGTAGGAGGCTTTGGATTAGTCCTTGGGAGGAGGAGGCAAGGAAGCCTTCCCCGGAGAAGGTAATGACTGCTCAGAGAGAAGAATCATTGTTCTGGGCAGAGGGGATGGCATGAGCAAAGGCCCCGGGGCAAGCGGGAGCTTAGAATTCAGTGAGTTGGAAGGCCGTCCTCATGGCTGGGAGTCACAGAGTAAGGGGAAATAGCAGGCAGTGAAGCCGAAGGGTGTCCAACACATACCGAGGAGGCTGGTGTGGACGTCGGTCATGTGACTGGAGCATCCCAGATCTGCCCTCCGTGCCCCAGCTCTGTCCATCTGACCTGGCAGTCATGTCTCTGCGATTCCACTCCTGACTTGCCAGACTGGGAGATGCTGAGAAGCAGGTTCCAGAAGCTTCCTGGCTGCCGCTGCCTGACACCCAGAGCTATTTTCAAATGCTAGTCACAGACATTTTGAACTGCATTAGAATAAACAGAATTCTGAATTATCTTCTCAGCAGTACATGAAATAGCTGTCTGTCACCCAAAAGGGGAAGAAGAGAATGAGGCATTTCTAAGGTACAGAGCCTAGAAGGGGGAGACAGATCCACAGGCGGTTCTGGAACTCTCTTATACAGCAGGCGGCCCTCTCTCTCACCCTCTCTTCCCAGCCCAGCTCTGGCGATCTGGGGCGAGTGGAAAGAGCTCAGGCAGGATGAGCCAGAGTGGTGGGCTCCTGACTGTGGGCAGCAGATGGGCAGAAACGGTGCCTCCACGTTCATGCAGAGCGCTGCAGAGTCCAGCCAGGCTGCCGAGGAGGCCGCCTGCAGCCCGCCATGGCCAGCCAGGCTCAGGCGCACACACAGCAGGGCCTTTGCAATGTGAGTTTTATGCAATGCATGAGAAGAGCCCCACAGGTCTTCCTTTAGTCACCAGGTCTCCGGTCGCAAAGCTGGGCTTGTGCCAAATGACATCTGGGT
Source organism: Mustela nigripes (assembly GCF_022355385.1). Lineage (NCBI taxonomy): Eukaryota > Metazoa > Chordata > Mammalia > Carnivora > Mustelidae > Mustela > Mustela nigripes. The sequence continues at coordinate 137,750,700 of NC_081563.1, forward strand.
GCCACCCCTGGGGCCTTGGTCATCATGAGCCCCACGGCCTATGCTCATCCCCTTAGCTCATCCCCACCTCATGCCCTGGCCATAGTGGTCACCCCCGACAACACACGCACCACAGGGCCTTTGCTCATGCTGCCCCTGCCTCTGGAAAGTCCTGACCTTTCTCAGTGTGGTGTTATCTCCCCAGAGAGGCCTTCCTGCCCCTGCCCCTAAATTGGCCTGCCCTTGGGTTCTCTTGCTCCGTGCCATGTGGTGTCCTTTGTGGGACTGCTCCTGACGGGCCGTTTCCCCAGATGTTCCCCAGATGTTCTTTCCTGCTCCGGCTGCTCGCTTCCTCCGGAATGGCTCTCCTGCTCGCGGGCCCCTTTTGGCCAAGTGCAGTGCTGGGCCCAGGCTGGAAACCCAGTCATCAAGTCACTGAGTGAAGGAAATCCCACTTGGCGACCTTCCGGTTTTCTTTCCGTGAAGTCTGCCGAGCGACAGACCGAGCAGTGGGCTTGCACGGGGACGTGTCCAGGCTCTGTTTCTGATCGGTTCTGACTGCAGCGGCCAAGCCGATGTTTGGTGGTGTGCTTCGTCGGGATCGGCAAATACCGATGGGTGGCACCGGACCGAGAGGTGGTGGCACTCTGGCTGTGTGTGCCCCGTGTGGGCAGCCCCACGCCACTCCCCTGGGAGGGCCCCGCCACCCCCACCTGCTTCTCTCCCTTCCCTGTCCTGCGGGCGTGCCACTCGGATCATCTCGGTTTCTCCCTCCACATGTCGGTTTCTCATGGAAGTTGGCCTGGGTAAGACGGGCAGTGGGCACGGCCGTGTGACTGTCGCGTCAGTGCCTTCATGTGCGTGCTCAGAGGTAAAGGGTAGCAGCGCTCAGCCAGGATGCGTTTGTGTGCTCTCGGGGAAAGCTTTGGTGACTTAGTTAGGGTCAGCGCACGCCTGACAGACACTGTGGCTTTCTCTCTGGCCCGTGGCTCTCCGTGCGCATTCCTCTGTCTGGCGCAGGTGTGGACTCGGTGCGTGCACTCAGCCGTCCTGCATTCCTGCTATGTGCTGGGCGCCTCTGAGTGTGTTGGGGCTACTTTAAACCGCACAGAGTCAGACCACACATGCTCCTGCCTTCCAGGGGTTCAAGCCTGGGGGAGAGAAGGCTGTGACGACCAAGGACCCCGGTACCAGAGGCGGCCACAGAAGTGCCCCGAGGGTCCCGTGGAGGGCAGAGGTGGGCTGTTCGCTGCTGCCGGGCTGGGTGGGGGTTCCTCCCCAGGCTCTCCTTGGCGGCCGCGCTGTAACCCAGCCTGGTAGAGAAGGACCCAGCTGCCCTCTGAAGGGCTCCTCCACAGCTGCCGGGCGGCCTGAGCTGGGGCATCCCCCTGGCATCTGGGGTGGGCTCTGCGGACGGTGCTTGTCCGGCCTCCTGGGGCACTCAGAGAACGGCCACTTCTTGGGTTCCTGCTGCTGGGGAAGTAGTCCCACACGCCACCTCCTTCTGTCCTCCCAGATGGCCTCCCTTCGGGTACGAACAGGCCTTTTTTGTGCAGCAAAGGGCTCTAGCCACCATTTCCAAAGAGAAATAAGAATGCACATTCCTGCAAGTGTGCAAGTGCGCTCAAGGGGACTGATAGTGGAGAAGTCTCCAGAGGAGGACAATGGGGATTTTCATGGGTGGTGTTTGGGGAAGGATCGTGGTCTCCAGGCTGAAAGAGAATCCATCCAGCTTTGGTTTTTGGAGAGAGTGTGCACACCACGCGGTGCTTCTGCCTGGCTTCCTTTAGGCTGCACCTGCTGGCCGAGGTCAGGGGCCCCACCTCCCATTTCCCACAAAAGGCTCTTCTCCCACTTTGGTGGGGCTCGTCTCTCAGAACCAGGTTTGCACATGAATTTTGGGATGCCTGGTCAGGAAGGGCTCCTGTATGGAGTGAGAGTGGACCGCGGAAGGGTGCGTGGAGGGAACATGGACATCTGTGTCAGCTCTAAAGGCTAGGGCCTTGTGTCCTGTTCACCATGTGTGTGATCACGGCCATGCACATGGAGTGCTAACACACGGCAGGCTGTGCAGAGTGTCTTAACCTGTCTCTCCCCACCACACAGCCCCCTGCTGTCCTCTGTGTAACCCTGCTGACCTCTTCCTCTTCACAGAGCATCAGAACTCCCTCCCTCCCTGTGACCTCAGGACATTTGCACGTGCTGCTCTACTGCCGGGACTGCTCTTTCCAAGCTTTGCCTGTTGGTCCCTCTGCATTTATCTTGTCTCTGCTTAAGCATCACCTCCTTAGAGGGCTCTGCCTACCACCACCCTGGCCAGTTCTCTCCGTTCTGTGTATTATGTGTTTCCATGCTGACTCTCTGAGCCCTGCGTCAGAATGCTTACTCGGAGGGGGCAGGTCTGGTGGTCCTGGGTGCGGCCGTGCCCACTGCGCCTGCAGCATGAGCTCAGTGGTTTCTGCTGAGCAAATGCACGAGCAAATGATTTGCTCCAGATGTAGGCTGTGGGCTCTAAACTGAAACGTGAGAAGAATACAACATGACACATTCAAAGTGAGTTAGGAAAAGGCCTTATTTAAATTCTAAAAAGCTAAAATATTTTTTAAAAATCACAAATTCTATGAAATTGTAGAATTTTTAAATTAGTGACCTGATCCTGTAAGTCATCTCCCCTGCATTCTTCCACTGCCTCTTCACGTGAGACGATTGTGCACCATTGTTCCCGCACAGAGAACAGAAAGAGATTTGCACACGTCTTGTTGTGTGCTTGGCCGAAAGTGGGGGTTTTACTATTACAGACGGTGGAATGCGTCACCCTAACAGATTGGCACATGGGCACACTCACGGTCCCACACACGAATTCAGACAAAATCTATCTCGACCCACCAAAAAATACATGGTGTGTTGACACTTGTGCGTATGCATTGTGAACGACCCCTTGCAGGGGCACGGGAACACTCGTTCGGACAAGGGCTGAGGAGAGCCGACGAGAACAGCATCCTGTTCTCGTAGTGACTTCTCTGCCGTCAGAGGTTCCCACGGTCTGGCTTCTGGCTGCACACACTCAATGCCTTATTTATTTGCCTTCATCCACGCTTCCCTGGTAGTTCTGGGTGCCCTGGACCTGATCGGACGATGTGGGAGACCAGCGCCGGGGCGGCCAGCATCACACCACTCTGCTGGAAGTGAACTTGTCCAGAGCTGCCGCCAGCCCCTAAATGGGTGTTGCCGGAAGTGCCAAGCGCTGTTACCACGATCCAGCACAAGGGAGACGGGATGCGGGAGTCAGAGCAGCGCGGGACGGTGGTCTGATCCGATGGAAGTGGAAGAGTGCCTTCCCGGCGGTTTTGCAAAGTGTGGGAGCCCAGGAGCCTCTTCCAGGCCCCGGAAGGAGCCCCGTGGGAGTGAGGGCTCCGGGCTGACCTTGCCTCCTGTCCTGCTCACCTGCAGCCCTGTCCCAGTCCCGTCCCCGGGGAACTCCAGCAGCCACGGGCTGTCGTGCCCCCGGACAAACTGCTCAGAGGCAGACCCCCTTTCCCTCGAGGCGCTCACTGCCGAGGCTGTGCCGGCATCTCTGTCTGCTTCAGACACAGACGTAAGGGACTTCCGCTCATCACATGTGCAGACAGCATGGGCCCGGCTGCACTTTCAGCTGCAACAGGCCACTGCCGCTGGTTCTGTGACATCTGGGCAGAGTGGCCACAGAGGGCCACCCAGAGCCTGTGCTTGGCAGATGGGGGTGCGCATAGGGAGACAAGCACGGATGGCGAGCTGAGTTCTCCCTGGGCAGCAGCTGGGGCCCAAGAGGCCTTCTCCAGCCAGGGCAGGGAGTCTGCTGAGGAGGCCACGGTGGCCGGGTGACCCTATCTGTAGCCCTCAGCAGGCCCCGGGGGGAAAGAGCTTTGTGCACAGGACAGAGAAATGGCTCAGGAGCATGCATGACTGTGACCGTGTGTGTGTGTGATCGTGGCAGAATATGGTCAACAGTAGGTGAATCGGGAAATACACGGCCAGGCCTAGACAGGCAGGAAACCACACCTGCTTGGTTTCAAGACATGCCGAGGGTGCTCACCAAGGAACATCAAGTCACGAAAGCTACTCCCGTGGAGACCTCGCTTTCCGTCCCCATCACGGGCTTACATCCTGCTGGACAGATCGTCTGGGATGGGTGGTGACTTCTGCTCTGCCGGCTCCAGATGGGCAGGAAGGGGCGTGGTCCCGAGCAGCAGACTCAGGCTTCCTCCGGCTGACGCGGCGGAGGTCAGGGAGATGCCCCCGGGGAGGTCAGAGCCTCTGCATTTTCCAGCGAGCCTCCAGGTGACCCTGAGGTGGCTGGTTCTCAGAGCGCCGTCTGGTGACTGGGAAGGCGGAGGCTGGGCACATCGCCGGTGTCTGCCTGGATATCCTGGGCCAAGTGGGGACCGTGTGGATGTCGTGTTTCTCAGACGCTCAGGAAGCCGAATGTGACGTGTGTGGGTTTGAGGGTCGGATTCTGTGACAGAGTGTGAGACTTGGCCCCGGAGTCCACAGTGGCCTGGGTTGGGGGCCGCCAGCTGACAGGACCCCGGCGAGGGACGGCCCTTTGCCTAGACCGCTCAGGAGGATGGCAGGGTGCTGCCCCGCCGCGCCGGGCGGGATTCACCACCGAACGGGCCTAGCGTCCTGCTTCCTGGACCTTGCCCCTCCAGGCGTATCCAACTTTGAGGAGCAATTAATGCATCAGTTGACATCTTCCCTGAGAGTTCTCAGGTCACAAAAGCTAATTAACCTCTTCTTGCTTCCAAACAGAGTAGCCACCAGAGCCAGACCTCCTGGAATAAACAGGGAGAAAAGAAAGAAAGAAAGAAAGAAAGAAAGACCCATCTTGGTTGTTTGCTTTTTTTAAAAAAGGATTTGCAGAGAATTTTTTTAAAAAGATAAACTCCAAGGAGGGGAGGTGGTGGGAGGCAGAACCTCCAGGAGCTCCCGCCCACACCAGCACAACTTCAGGGGCGGCTGTGCTCAACTTGAAGCTCTGCTTTTGCCCAGTAGCTGAGATGCGGAACTTCTCGGTGGAAGCTTGATGGGGGGGGGAGTCCTGAGATGACCCTGAGCTCGGAGGTGAGGCTGCTGGGCACCCCAGGGTTGGACTTGTCTGTGCCATTGAACTTGCCCCGATACCCTGGACGGAGAAACCGAAGGTCCTGTCTGGCCTTCACGTGGGCGCCCCTCTGATGCTCTGGGCACCTGCAAGTCTGGCTGGACATCACAGCATCTCCCTTTGCGTTTCTCTCCGAGGAGCTGGGAAGTCAAATCGTGAAGGATGTGGGTTCTCCTGTGGGACATGGCTGAGCCCAAATGTCCATGGTGACACTGGCTGGCTGTGTTTCCCAGACTCCACTGCATCCACAACCCCTGGGTCGCACTGTGTTGAGTGTCCAGTGGCCGCTGACGAGTCAGTCTCAGACAGCAGAAGCTTACTGTCTTGGTTCTGGAGGTCAGAAGTCAGAAGTCAGGGGGTCAGCAGGGCCATCTGCTCTCTGATGGCCCCGAGAAGATGCTTTCTTTGCCCCCTGCCCACCCCAGCCGTCCTCAGAGTCCTCGGCTTGAGGACTCCCTTCGCGTGGTCTTCCTTCTGTGTGCCTTCGTGTGCGGATTTCTCCCCTCTTGTAAGGACCCCGGTCTTTGGACAAGGGCCTGCCTCAAGCAGGTATGACCTTATCTTCACCTGATTACCTCTGCATAGACCCTTTTTCCAAATGAGGTCACATGGGAGGTTTCAGGCGGACACGATGGGCTGGGGACAGAGTCCACCCCGGTGGAGGCACCTTCAAGGTTATCCCGCGGCTCCGGAGAGTGGACTGTGCACGTCGCTTCCCAATTTTGTGGTGATGGCGCCTCGATGTGTCCACTGAGCGGGGCCACGGGGCCCCGATACCTGGCATGTTTTTTCCTGGGTGTGCGTGGGGGAGTATTTCCAGAAGTGATTAGCCTTTGAGTCCTTAGACTGAGTAAAGTCAATGGCCGTCCCCACGTGGATGGGCACCTGCCATCCTTTGAGGGTCTGAATAGGACAGAAAGGTGGAGGGTGCGTTTTCTCTGTCTGTCCGACGGCGCAAGCTGGGGCGCGAGTCTTCCGCCCTTTTCCCCTGAGACTTGAGGTCACCCGCGTGGATCCCCTGGGTCTAGAACTTCAGGCTCAGGTTGGAACTACGCAGCGGATTTCCTGGGACACCAGCTCGCAGGTGGCAGACCATGGACCTTCTCCGTAATTCGGCCTCCATAACCACATGAGCCAATTCCTCATAAATCTCTTAAATGGGGTAAGTAATAGGGTAAAATAAGCATAAATGCATAATAGGATAAATAAATTATATATGTGTGTACCTGTCTCCTGTTCGTCTGTTTCTCTGGAGAACCCTGATTGTCCATCTGTGTTCAGTGATCTATGAGAACAGGTGGGAGCCCTTACCCCAGGGAGATGCGTCGTTCCTACAAGTTGGGGCTTACGTCTCCTTCTAAAAAATTCACATGAAAAAAATGAAAAATAAGTTTATTTTGCAAAGACAGCTTTAGACCGGAGGTCAGCAAACCAGAGCCCAGAGTACAAAGCTGACCCTTCATCTGTTCTTATAAATAAGGTTTTGCATTAACTCAGCCACACTCACTTCCATATTGTCTGTGGCTATTTTCAGGCCCCAGGGGCAGCACCGAGCAGTTAGGACAGAAGCCATACGGCCCGCAAACACTGTGTTTACTCCCAGGTCCGTGGCAGGAATCGTGCAGCTCCTACTTGAGACCAGAACTTCTCTGGCATCATGAGCAGGTGGATCCCGCGTCTGGTCCCGGGCCACCAGCTTATACCACAGGCAAACGGAAAATCAGAAGTGCTTGCCCTACCGAGCAGGTGCCCTGGAGAGGAAAACAGGGCAAACTAGACCATATTGTAGAATCCGAGCCAGATTCTGTGGTCTGCCAAAGGCTCCGAGCCTGATGTCTCTTTTTGTTGTGAAGCCATTAGCAAGAGCCCCAGCCGCGTTAAAGACGTGTTGGCAGCAAAGCAAGGCTTCGTCCTGCACGTAGAAGAGACATGAATGGTCACGGAGAAGGCGCTGCTCCCACGCCGTGTGGTCCGTGGTGTTGTGTGTCCTGTTCGTGCTGCCCTGAATGCTTGCTGCTGCTGGTGAGATGTGGCCCACACGTGGGGACCGTGGCACAGAGACCACGGCACGGAGACCACGGCACGGAGACAGCAGGACTTACTAAAGCGATAAAGCTCTCGGGGCTGACAAATGGTTTTGTTTTTGTTTTTGTTTTACGTCCCCCCCCCCCCCCCAAATGCCACCTTCTTTCCCGCACGGTCTGAGTCTCGCTGGGGACCTGGCATGTCTGCATCGGAAAGTGGGAAACGCTGACGAGATTGTTCACCACCTTTTACCCAAGCCCCACCACTTCCAGCTTCGGCACCTCGGCGCTCACGTTATTTTTTAAAGCCGTCTGGCGCATCTCGAAAACTAATGGTACAAACCGCCGTGTGATAAATTAAAATACTTTCCACTCTGTCCTACTGCAAACAAACACGTAGCTACTCTCAGGTCTTTGAAAAAAGTACTTCTGAGATAAAATATGTGCTTGTAGGGTCTGCAGGTTGAGAAAAAGTCCTGAATCTTCATAGATTTACGGGGTGGGGAGGGGGGGCTTCACGTAAAATGCGTTTTTCCTTGACATTTAGAGGTCTTGCAAAGTGGTTTATTATAGATCTTGTGGACATCTTGATATTTAATTAAATTTCAGAAATATATTCTCTGTACTCACAAGGAGGGATATGAAGAATGTATTTATTCTATGTCTATTTGTTATTCTTTTTCTGTTTCTCACACAAAATTATCAGTTGGAAGTAAGTCATCAGAGGCACTTAAAATTTTTCAGGGTCGGAAATCTAATTAACCCCAGCAACTGTGCTTAAAATGTTGAATAATATAAGACGAGTCCTTACAGGAATCTTTGGTAATATTCAGTCTGGGTGATATATTTACAATTTTTTTTGAAACTGACCTTTAATGTCTATTTTCAAGATGCACGAGGGAATGGAAAGCAGATTGGGAAACACGTCCCCGTGAGGTATCGTCCAGTCCATTCCTGTAAATCACTGCTGAGCGTGAGCGGCTGACTTGGTAAGCGGTTTCATCCTTTTGCATTTTTATAGACTGAATTAAGATCAAGTTCGTCGTAGATGGACCATCCGTCTGCAATAGCTCCTTCTCCCCCACTTAGACTTGGTGTCGGAAGGACAGAACCCACTTGTGTTCAACCTACGACTCTCAGGGTGACTGTGCCTCCCACCTGTCCTGGTGCGGGGCGAGCCTCGTGCAGTGCGGGTCCCTGACGCCCCTTGACGGCTCAGCTGCTGAGCTGAGCTCTCGGACGCTCTGCTTTATTTTCCTGTGAGTGCGTTTGAGTTCCGGCAGGACAACCTCTACGGCCACATTCAGATACCAGCGGGGTTCAGACGGTTTCTCTTCTTGAGACTGTGTTTCGCCCTTAACTGGTCCGAGGGAGAGCAGCTGGCGGCGGTCAGGACAGGCGCTCTTAGAAGCTGGGAGAAGTCCCAGAAGACTTGAATGGCCGGTGGGGAAGGTCCTGGGGGGTGGGGTGGGCAAGAAGCAGGGGCTGCAGTGGCAGGAGCCCGGCAGGTCACCTGCGAGGTCTGGTGTCAGGTGAGCTGCGCTGGCGTGACAAGCAGGTGGTTGACCCCTTGCCCTTTAGGGTGGGAACTTTGCGGGGAGGCAGAACGGAACGGGGAGTGCCGGGGCCTGATGTCCGGTAGGCAGACTGCGCCAGGAAGGTCTACAGGTGCGCGTGGAGTCCCTTCTGGGCAGTGGCGAGGAAGCGGAGGCCAGGCCTCACGGAGAGAGGGCTGGGAAGAGCTGGTCTTCTCCAGTGTCATTATAGGAAGGCATTTCACTGTTTACCAGAAATCGGAGGCAGCGCGTCATTGTTCATGTCCCACGGCTGCCGGAACAAGTCTCACAAAGTCAGTGGCTTCAAACACAAATGTAACATCTCACTGTTCTAGAGCCAAGTCTGCGGCGGGCCCCAAAGGGCTGCCGGCAAGGTGCTGGCAGGGCTGGCTCCTTCTGGAGGCTCCAGGGGGCAGTGCTGGCTCTAGGGGACGTCCTGGCCTCCTCCAGCCGGTGGGACGCCCACGTTCCATCCTCAAGGCCACAGCATTGTCACAGCCCGTGACACCGTGCTGCTGCCTCTAGCTCTTAGCCTTCTGCCTCGGTCTCCTTGTCCTTGTCATTGTGTGGGGCGGCCCAAGTGGCGCAGATGATCTCCCCATCTCCGAGTCACGCCAGTGGCCTGTTATTTCAAACGCAGTCAGCAAACGCCCCGTGTTGTATTGGTTTCAGGAGCACAGTGCAGACATGCAGCCCTTGCATCTGTCACCGGCGCTCGTCACGGCAGGTGTGCTCCTCGCTCCCCGCCCCCTGGGCACCTCACTGTGTTCTCCGTGGTCAAGAGCCTGGTGTTGTGTCCGTCTCTCCTTTTTCCTAGTTCCAACTATGAGTGAAATCATACGGGATTTCCTTTTTTCTGACTTAATTTGCTCGCATTATACCCTCTGGACCCCTTCGTGGCATTGCAAATGGCAAGAATTCATTCTTTTTGATGGTTGAACAATGTTCCGTGCTGTGTTTACACCACTTCCTCTCACCACTCAGCAGTTGATGGACACTTGGGCTGTTTCCAAGATTTGGCTGTGGTGGAGAACACAGCATAAGCATCGGGGTGCATGTGTCCCTTTGAAGTAGTGTTTTTCTGCTCTTTGGGTAAATACCTGTTAGTGTGATTGCTGGATTGCAGGGTAGCTCTACTTCTCGCTTCTGGAGGAACCTCCGTGCTGTTCCCCCGAGCGGCCGTACCCGCCTGCGTTCCCGCTGACGGTGCAGGAGGGTCCCCATTTCTCCGCGTGCTCGCCCGCACCTGCTGTTTGTCGTGCTGTGAAGTGTAGCCATTCCGACAGGTGTGAGGTGGGTCTCACTGTGGTTTGGCTTTGTATTTCCCTGATGCCGAGTGACGTGGAGCATCTTCTCATGTGTTGGCCATCTGTATGACTTCTATTTTTAAAATCGGGTTTTTTTTTTTGTTGTTGTTGTTGGCTTAGTATGTACCTAAGTATGTATCTTAGGTACTGATCTTTTATGGTATGTCATTTGCAAATATCTTCTCCCAGTCGGTTGCCTTTTAGTTGTGTTGATCGTTTCCTTCGCTGTGCGAAAGCTGTTTATTTTGATAAAGTCCCGACAGTTATTTTTGGTTTTGTATCCCTCACCTCAGAATCCCTATTTAGTAAGAAGTGGCTACAGCCACGGTCAAGGAGGTTCTGCCTGTGTTCTCTAGGGTTTCTATGATTTCCGGTCTCACATTTAGGTCTTTAATCTATTCTGATTTTATTTTTGCATACGGTGTAAGAAGTCCAGTTTCCCTCTTTTGCACACAGCTGTCTGGGTTCCCCAGCACCACTTGTTAAAGACTGTTTTTTCCCCGTTGGATATTCTTGCTTTTCTTGTGGAAGATTAATTGACCATATATAATTGTGGGTTTATTTCCGGACTTTCTATTCTGTTCCATTGATCTGTGAATCTGTTTTTGTGCCACTGCCGTACTGTCTTGATGATGACAGCTTTGTAGTGTAACTTGAAGTCTGGAATCGTGATGCCTTCAGCTTTGCTTTTCTTTGTCAAGATTGCTTTGGCTGTTCAGGGCCTTTTGTGGTTCCATACAAATTTTAGAATTGTTTGTTCTAGTTCTGTGTGTGAAAAATGTTTTTGGTATTTTGACAGGGACTGTGTTAAATGTGTAAATGGCTTTGGGTAGTATGGACATTTTAACAGTATTCATTCTTCCAACCCAGGAGCATGGGATGTCTTTCCATTTCTTTGTGTCATCTTTAATTTCTTGAATCAGTGTCTTACAGCTTTCGGACTACACATCTTTCTCCTCTTGGTTATGTTTATTCCTGGGGATCTTATTTCTGGTACAATCGTAAATGGGATTATTTTCTTAATTTCTCTTTCTGTTGCTTTGTTTTTGGCGTATAGAAATGCAACAGATTTCTGTACATGGACTTGGTACCCTGCAGCTTTAATGAATTTGCTTATCAGCTCTTGGTTTAACACTCCTAAATCCCTCTGTAACCCTAATCTTCCTCCCACATCCGGTGACAGAGACAGAGCTGCTGGGTTTGGGGGTGTGGGTGTCTTTGGGGGACCATTGTTCTGCCTTCAGAAGCGAGGAGGAGGACAAAAGTGGCTGGAGCTGGGATGAGGCAGGACATGACCGAGGGCGCAGCTGACCGAGATTCTGCTGCGTAACAAACACCGCGAAGTTCCGTGGAGTGAAACAGCTGTTCCGTTCTGTGCCTGGAGTCTGTGGTTCAGATGTCCATCCAGAACACGGCAGGGACACCTGTCTCTGCTGCATGATGTCTGATGTCTCATCTGGGAAGATGAAAAAACTGGGGTTGGCCTGTGGCAGGGGGCTGCAGCCATCTGGCCACTTCCCCATGTGGCTGTCAGTTGAGGCCAGCAGTTGTCTGGGACTATGAAGCGGCTTCTGGCTCTCGACTGGAAGGTCTGCAGGTGGCCTGGCCCTGGGACCCGGGTTTCCTCACAGTATGGCTGCCTCAGGGTATTTGAATGTCCTGTGTGGTGGCTGAGGACCCCAGAGGCCAGTGTCCAAGCCTTGACACAGGATCTGCATTACCTTGGAAGTCACAAGCTGACATTTATGCCACTGGTTAGAAGCCAGCTACAAGCGCCTCCGCCCCTGACTCACAGGAGGGTGTTAGAGCCCGTCCCTTGATGAGGGAGTGAGCACGCAGGCCGGGAGAGTTGAGCACTGAGCCTTGGCCAAGCCAGCGGTCATGTCCTTCTAGGACCCAGCCCAGCTGCTCCTCAGCGGGCATGGGCTGGTTGTTTCTAGCTGACCACCATTCCAGGGTGGCCAGGTTTAGCAAATAAAAACATAGAATGTCTAGTTAAACCAGAATTTCAGATAAACAATGGCTTTTTAGGTATAATCATATCCATGCAATATTTAGGATATACTTATGCTAAAAAAAAATAGTTGTTGTTTTTCTGAAATTGGGCTTTAACTGGGTGCCTTGCTTTGATCTGGCAGCGCTCATCCACCCTGAGTGTCCATGTGGACGTGCTTTGAACACAGCCTCTGGAGTCGAGGACAGGAGGGGGAGGGAGACGAGGGAAGCTTCTGAGAGAGGGTCCTTGAAGAAGGGAGCTCCCTTCTGTGTGAAGACGCCTGGACCTGAGTGGTGACTGTTCCTGCCTTGCCCATTTCCGCGGAGTTAGCCCGTCCCCTCTCCACTTACCACCGGCTGCAGAGCACCTCCAGCCTCCTTGGGACCAACGGGAAGTGTGAGCCCATTCTCCTGATGAGCTTTCACTCAGCCTGTGTCTCGCCCCAAATGCTCACAGATAATTGATTCATTAAGTCAGGTCAAAAAAAAAAAAAAAAATCAAAGATCTTGCCCCCTATAACCAGAACGATTCAAGAGCGGACCTCGTCATTTCCACCAGCCTCTCCGTCGTCAGGAAGCAAGGAGAAAGCCCCCGGTCACGGAACCTGTGCTCTGCCGGACACCACGCTGGATTCTTGATCTAGTGACAAAGCACATGGCTAGTGTCCTTTAGTACCCGAACCATGCAAACCCAGCAACTGGCGGTCACCCAGTGGTCACCCAGTGGTCATCCAGCAGGAAAGCTGTGGGGCCGGTATGGGGGGGGACTCAGCTGGGCCCCCATCCTGGCCTGGTTCTTCATTTCTCTGTCCTGCTCACTGTCCCTTTTCTGAGGGCAGCAAGCAAGTTCGCTTACAAGCTTGGGGTTCCCATATCCCTTTGGCTGTAGTTGTGGGTTCATTATTGTTTCCCAAAGTGGTAGGTCCGGGTCCTAACGCCCATACTTGGAAATGGGGTTTTTGCAGATGTAAAGAAGCTTGGGATGTCAGGGTGAGAACATCCTGGGTTGAAGGTGGGCTCTGAGTCCAGTGACCGGCGTCCTTAGAAGAGCACGGAGAGAGAGCTTGGAGACACAGATGCAGAGCGGGGAGATGGCCCTGTGAAGGCCGAGGGACAGGCTGGAGTGGCGCCCCTACCCTCCTACAAGCCAGAGGTGCAAAGGACTGTTGGCCTCTACAGGCCAGGGAAGCCACGGATTGCAGAAGCCACCAGCAGCTGGGAGAAGGCAACGGAGAGATTGCCTGTCAGAGCCTCCAGAGGGACCAACCAGATGCATGCCCCGGTCTTGGACTTCTGAACCCCAGAACAGTGAGACAGTAAATGTCTGTTGTTCTCTGTAGCTTCATTGGTGGTGACTGGTGAGCAGCCAAAGAGAAGAGATAGAGCTGCACCCTGAGCACTGAGGGGGTCTGTTCTTAGGCCTGAAAATAGCCTGTAAGCAGTCCAGCCAGCCTGTCCCCTACCAGTGACCCCAATAGGAAGCCATCATGTTGTCTTTTGTCACACAAAGCCCAGGGCTTTCGTGTCTCCTGTTTGTCTGAGAGACACAGACACCAATTTATGATGCTGGCCTGCCTGGCCTGCCCTGTGCGGCACTGGAGGAAGACAAATCATGTCAGCAGAGCCTCTGCTGGGGTCTTTGGAGGGAAATTTAGGGTAACGTGGAGTCTGTGGGCTTTTCTCTCCAAGAACCAAAATTATGGCTTTTATAAGTTGTGCTGCAGAAGCACTTAAATCAGCTCCACAAGCGAGCTGACTGGCCACTTGCACGTGCGGACACCAGATGAGGAGGCGGACGTGCGTTTGGGGGGTGAGAAATCACCTCCTAGGAGGCTCACTGCCTTTAAATCGACGTCCGCACCTCTGGTCTTAGGCAAACTTGTAGAAGTAGGACTGTTCCTGCTCTCCTTTGTGCAGACACCCCCAGGAAAGGAGGGAGGTGGGACTGAATTGCGCGCGTTGCTTGCCTCCGCGGGCACATTCCTCAGCGTCACGTCTAGGCCTCGCCGGAGCTCCGGCACCAGGAAATAAACATTGTCACAGATCAGCCCGCAGGTTCCAGCAGTTGTCCCCTCTGTTTGCTGGCGAGAAAGCAGGTCCCTGACAGCGGGGCTGTGCTAACTGCTTGTCGAATGGCTTTTTGCAGAAGCAGCTGAACAGTCTTTTCCCCCTGAACTTCACAAATGCCGAGCTCACCCCTGAGCGGGAGCACTCGCCCTGTGAAGACATCAAGGCACTGGAAGAGGATTTAAAGGATTTGCTTAAGAGCAGCTTTGAAGACCTCAAAGAGGGTGAGAGCCAGCTCAGCATGGAAGCGGAGAGGGGCCCTTTCCTGGTGGGGCTTAATTTTAATTTGCAAATGTGACCAGAGGAAGGAGTGGCTGAGGAGAACCAAGCTCGGAGGAGGAGAGAGAAGCTTTCATCTCCACCGGAGGAAGCCAGGGGTGCTGCTTCGAGGCGGGCACTCTAGCAGCAAAATCCACAGAGTCCGGGGAGTGAGGCGAACCCCCTCTCGGGTGCCAAGCACGCTCCTGCGAGGCCCAGACCTCACGTTGTTCCCAGAGCCAGGCACGGCGGGGACATGTTGGGCTTTGATATCTCGGCTTGATGTTGGTCCCCTCTGCTTCCCTTCCCCGAGCCTGGTGCCCTGTGGGCGTGGGCAGCGGGAGACTGAGCGCAGGCCCTTTCTGTGGCGTCCCTGGTTCATAACCCGAGCAAGCCTGATCCATCTCCAGCCCCGGTTCCCAGTCCGTAAAAGGAAACAAGGGTTTCTCCTTTCCAGTCTCCCTGGGGGGGTTTGGGAGAGCAAATAGGGCACGGATGTCGAGATAACGGTATTGACTGCCACCGACGGGCTGCCTTACACCGCTCTGTGCTAGTGCTTCCCACGCAGCACAGATTTGCTCCCTGGTTTATGTAGGAGCATCGGGGGCGGGGGCGCAGACCGAGAAGGAACCCACCCCAAATCCTAACGGCGAGGTGACCGGCTCGGGTTCCAGCGCACGCCAGAGCTAGTGCTCTCTGTCACTCCTCGGAGTCGTCCCACTCTTGTCAAGGACCAGAGCCTGCCTGCCCTATAAACTGGCTGCTTCCCGAGAAAGCAGGGCCCGTGAGACCACCAGTGTGGGGGCGAGACCCAGGCTCGGGGCGCCCCGTCTCTGTCCCACACCAGCAGAGGCAGCACAGGCACGTGGCCCTGCCATCAGGCCGCCCCCCTGTAAGACAGCGGTCAAGGGGATGAGCTGAGGGAATGCGCGTGCCCCCCGTTGTTTCAGTTCGGAGAGGAAGGAGCTTCCCTCCCCGTCAGCTCTTGCTTGCTAATAAGTGGGAGCTCAGCGGGCAGCTCTGATTTCTCCTTCCCTCTTCCTCACATTTGCTGAGATATAATTGACATACAAAATTGTGTAAACTCCAGGTGTGCAGCGTGATAATTTGATATACGTACATACTGTGGGATGATTACCGCAATAGGGTTAGGGAACACATCCATCACTTCAGAAGTCCCCCTTTCTCTTTGTTGCGCTGAGAACGTGTAAGCTTTATTCCCTTAGCAGCTTTCAAGTGCACAGTGTCGTGTTCTTAGCCACAGTGACCTCGCTGCACCTGAGGTCCCCAGAACCTGTTCATCTTATACCTAGAAATGTATACCCTTTGACCAGCGTCTCCCCTTTTGACGAGCTCCTAGCTCCCGGCAGCCACCAGTCCTCTTGGTTTCTAGGAGTTTGACCTTTTTGGGTTCAACATATAAGTGAGATCATATAGTGATCTGCATGATCAGTGTTTTTTCTGTGTGACTTCTTTTACCTAGCACGATGCCATCAAGGTCCATCCGTGTCACACATGGCAGGGCTCCCTTCCTTTTCATGGCTGAGTACTATTTCTCTCTGTGAGTGAGTGAGTGTGTGTGTATGGGCGTGTGTGCATGTGCCCATGTAGCATATATTCTTCATCTACTCATGTACCGACACACTTAGATTGCTCCCACATCTTGATTATGGTAATAGTGCCATGAATGTGGGGTACAGGTCTCTCTTCCAGATGGTGGTTTCATTTCCTTTGAATCTATACCCAGAAATGGAGTTTAGTTTCTGGATCATGTGGAAATCATATTTTTAATTTTTTGAGGAAGCTCCATGTTTTATCTTTTCCATAATGGCTATACAAATTTATATTTCTACCGGTAGTGCACAAGGGTCCGCTCCCATTTTTCATATCTCTGCTGACACTTGTTATCTCTTGTAATTTTGATGATAGTCATTCTGACAGGTGTGGGGTGGGGTCTCATTATGGTTTTTATTTGCATTTCCCTGGGATCAGGGATGTCGAGCACCTTCATATGTATCTGTTGGTCATTTGTATGTCTTCTTTGGAAAAATATCTATTCAGGTACTTTCCCCATGTTTTAATTGGATGAGAATGTTGGTGATGATGGTGATGGTTTTGCTATTGAGTTGTATGAGTTTCTCAGCTATTTTGAATATTAACCCCTTATTTGGGATATGGTTTGCAAATATTTTCTCCCATTCTGTAGGTTGCCTTTTCATTGTTGATCATTTCTGTTGAGGCATAGAACCTTTTGGTTGGGTTTGATGTGGTCCCACTTTTTTTTTTTTTTTTTTTTGCTTTTGTTGCATATGCCTTTGGTGTCACATCCAAGAAAATTTTTGCCTAGACCGATATCAAGGAGTTTTTTCCCCATTTTCTTCTAGGAGTTTATGGCTCCAGATCTTACATTTAAGTCTTTGTAATCTACTTACAGCTACTTTTTCTAAGTGGTATAACATAAGGTCTAACTTCATTCTTTTGCATGAAAATATCCAGTTTCCTTAATACCATTTATCAAAGAGACCATCCGTTCTGCAGTAAGTGTTCTTTTTTCCCTTGTCAAGTGCTGTTAGTTGACAGTGGCATATACCTGGGTTTATCTCCGGGCTCCCAGTCCTATTCTCTCGGTCTGTGTGTCTGGTTTGTTTATTTTATTTTTTTTTAACTTTTGCCAGTACCATACTATTTTGATTAATACAGCTTTGTAACATAGTTTGTTATCAGAAAGTGTGATGCTTTTCCTTTTCCCCCCTCTTTTTCAAGACTGCTTTGACTCTTAGGGTCTTTATGATTCCATATTAATTTAAGTTTTTTTTTTTTTCTATTTCTGTGAACAATGTGATTGGAATTGTGATGGGCATCTCATTGAATCTGTGGATTCCTTTAAGCAGTACGGACACTTTGACAACATTCTTCCAATCCATGAACATGGGCCTCTTTCCATTTCTTCATGTTTTCTTTAGTTTCTTTCATCAGTATCATAGTTTTTGATGTACAGATCTTTTACCTCTTTGGTTAAATGTATTACTAAGTATTTTATTATGTTTAATCCTATTACAAATGATAGTATTTTCTGTCTTTCTCAGAGAGTTTGTTGTTAGTATATAGAAATGTAATTGATTCTTGTATGTCAATTTTGTATTCTTCAACTTTATTTTTTTTAAGATTTTATTTATTTATATGAGAGAGAGAGAGAGAGAGAGAGAGAGAGAGGGAGGGAGAGAGCACGAGAGAAGAGAAGTCAGCAGGAGCAGCCGACTCCCTGCTTGGCACGGAGCCCAATTCGTGACTCGATCCTGGGACCCCAGGGTCATGTCCCGAGCCAAAGGCAGTCGCCCAACCCACTGAGCCACCCAGGTGCCCATCTTCAACTTGATTGAATTTATTAGTTCCAACAGATTTCTGGTTTCCCATAGGTATGATAACGTTATCTGCAGAGACAAATTAACTGCTTTTCTGGTTTATATGCCTTTCATTTCTTTGTCTTGCCTAATTACTCTGGCTTGGAATTTAGAACCATGTTTAATGGAAGTGGGGAGAGTAGGCATCTTTGCATTCTTCCTGATCTTGGGGGAAACCTTTTAGCTTTTCACCATTGTAAGATGTTAGATGTGGTATGTCATATATGGCTTTTATTTTGTTGAGGTACGTTCCTTCTATATGTAATTTGTTGAAAGTTTTTATCATGAAAGGATGCTGAACTTTGTCAGATGCTTCATCTGTGTCTATTGAGACAATCATTTGGTTTTATCCTTTATTCTGTTAATCCAGTATAACATTTTTATCAACTTGTGTATATGGAGTCATCCTTCTATCCCAGGGATAATCCCCACTGGACCTTGGTGTGTGACTGAGAGGGGCTGGAACTGGGTTGTGGGCCATTTCAAGGTACACAGCAGAGACCGTGGTCTATGGGCCTATCAGCTGTTGCACCCACGAGTGCGACTTCTCCCAGGTCCCTTGACACCTGGGGCTGATGACAGCGCTGATGCAGATGACGTTCTAGCTGAGTTGTCGGGGCATGAGGCTGTTTCTGGGTCTGCAGCTGAGACTGTCATCAGCGGGTCAGCCACCTGGTGTGGGCCTGCACTTTCAAACCAGCTCTTACTCAGCACAGAGTCTCAGAATTTCCTACCTGGATTCCAAGGCTCCCACAGAAGCACTTTTGTCCATGGACAGATGCCAAGTTACTGCTGCTGAAGGGGGATATGAACGTGTCCCACCATCTTGCTGCCGTCACTCACCCAGCCCTGGCTTTCAGGAGTCAGCCCTGCTGAGCCCTAGTAAGCGTGTTAAAGGCGGTCCAGAGGCAACTCTGGACAGGTTCAGGAGGTTCTGTGGGCAAAGGCTGGACTTGATAACTTGTGTTCATCATGAATTTAACCCACATGGCTCCTAACTTCTCCGTCTTTAGGGCTCAGAGCTCCCACTTTTGTCCAGCTGACAGTAGAAGAGCCTGTGTCTGTCTGACCAAAGAAGCCCGATCTTTACCCGATCAGGGTTCAGGAAGGAAACAGATCCCAAACTGAGGAATCCCTCGGCTATGATAGTGGGAGAACTATTTCTGTCCCAGGATGGGAGGGAGCAGGGAGGGAGCAGTTACAGGACCCCAGGGAGGAGAGCCATCGGGAGCCAGGACAGAAATGAGGGCTTTAGAAGAAGGAAGAAGCCAGCTCCTGAGAGCGGGGCGGAGAGGAACCCAGAGGCACAAGAAGCTCCACCGTCCTTCATTCTCAGCTGCGCCCCCGTGTGCCAGCCCGGAGCCAGCTGCCAGCCCTGCAGGCTCACATAGCCTCCACAGCAGCTTTCTCAGCCAATAGCTGATGGTTCGGGTGGAAGTCCGAGGGCTTCTCATTGGCCGGGATTGAGCCCAAACACTAAAACATTCTGACGGGCTGAGTCTGCATGCAGAGGGGTTCAGATGAGAAAGAGAGACTGTCACACCTGGAAAAGGAAGACAGGGCCGGGGCAGATGCAACTCACGTCCACGGACATCCTCTGCCCTTCTTCTCAGACTGGTGGTCTGGCCTGCCACAGTCATCTGCATTCTGCAGTTACCTTCTCCAGAAGAACACTGATCTCTCTGTGGAGCTTTATCCTAAATGTGGATTCAGGTCCTCCCCTATTTCCTTAAGGTGGGAGTAAGTCAGGCTCCCCTAACACTTACCAAAATTAACAGAAAGCATGGAGGGACAGAGAGAAGTTGAAAAAAGGCTATGGTCTCCAGCCAAGTCCAGCATACGGGGGTCCCTACTGGACCGCTTCTCTTCACCAAGCCACTTGACCCCGTGTCTCTGGAGCCAGGCCACCGGTCCCCGGACCCCTCTCCTGCCTGCTGTCAACAGCAGTGTTTTGGAACCAGCAGAAGGAACCCGGTCCTCCACCCCCAGCCCCCCACACACTCCAGGCTCCTCTCCCACATCAGGGTCACCCTGCCAGCTCGGGGGTGAGTTCCATCCACCGACAAGCACGACATTTCACGCGGGCCTGTTTCACATCTCCTTATCTGGAACCTCTGCACTCCCAAATAGGGTTTGGCTTCTTCTTTGCAAAATCAAAGGGCTCATTGAAATGCTTTGTTTTGTTTTGTTTTTCTGAAATAAAAGAGCAATCTTCCCTCCCAAAGACGGTTCAGAAAATTGCTGAGAGACTTAAAATAGCAGCGCGCTCCCACTCCCACCCATTACGTATCAAAAAATATGAGGGTCTAGACTCAGAGTATCCAATTTACAGGAGGATAAATTAAAATCAGAATGCATTATTGCAAAAATCTGTTTCCTGCCATGAAAAACTGACCTGCCATGTGTCAAGGGGGAAAATTCTAGAAAACACCTCCAATTTTCCCTAACCCTAGGGACTCCTAGCTGGACTTCAGGGGCCTCCAGGTCAGGAGCTCTGACATTTTGGTGCAACGCATTGTCTTTTCCTCTCCCCATGTCTGGAGCTACACTGTAATCCGTTCCTCCTGAGTCCTGTTCTCACGTTTTCTCTCTTTCTTTCCTTTTTTTTTAATGGTTTTGAATAGATGAGTTTTCTCCCCACCCCCAGCCAAGTCCTTGCAGGTTCTGTAATCACAGAGGCAGAAGATCAAACAGCAGAAGAAATTCGGTTCTGGGGTTGGGCATGCATCCCTGGCAGGAGGGTGTGTTCTGCCCAACAGAGATTTAATTGGTACCTTTGCCTTCTGAAGATAACGCTACTCCATTATCTGCTATTGTTATACACATTTTATGATTTTAGAGAAAACCTTTTTTCCCTTCCTTTCCTTTCCTTTTGTTTTCTTTTCTTTCTCTCTTTCTTTCTTTCTTTTTTTTTTAAATGTGCCTCTGCTCAGATTGCCTTTTTGTCTCCTTTATTTGGGGAATGTTTACCACTTCTGCTAGAACCTGTTGAGATCAATAGGAGCACTAGGTATTGATCGAAGAGGCAGGGAGATCCATAGTGGAGCTCTTCCAGCAGCGCTCCCCGTGTAGTGCTCCCCAGACTCCCGATTCTTCCCCGAGATGCCGGGTGCCCTAGTCTGTATCCCATGGAGGCCGGCCCGGCGTCTGATCCTCCCCGGCTCTGCCCAGGGCTCTGGAGGCCACCGCATGATGGCGTTCAGCCAGGGCCGAGCCCGCCTCCTCCATCTCTTCTGTAGGAAGTTTCTCCTGGGCCCCTCACAGTGCGCCGTCACAAGTACGGGGCCACCGCAGCTCAAGAACTCAGTGCCGGCCGCAGAGATCGGCCGTGGAGACTGGGATGAGCACCGCTGGCTGGAGACTGCTGGCCATTTCTGGGCACATGACTACAGCTCGGGTCCCGTGGGTGGCTAAGGGCCAGGTGAGGACAGACTCAGGTGACCGCCATCCGGGGAAAGCTCTCCCCTCGACATTTTCCAGAGCAGGCTGCTGTTTTGGGAGCACGGTTGGAAAGGTTTAGAAAGAAAACAGCACAGAGGTGCAGGACTTTCCGGGACTTCCGAGGGGTACCTGCCTCCTCAGAGCCTCACCTGCGGAGCACTAGTCTCAGTTGTGCTGCGGACGCACCTGTTTGTTCATCCGTCTGGTGAACATCGTTTTGGGTGTTGAGTAGATGATAGGCTGTAGTGGTGCCCAGATGAACACAATACACAGTTCTTGTCCTTTGAGGGCTTAAAGGCCAGGGGAGTTTCCAGGAGATGAATGAGCCACTACAGAGTTCCTACGGCTGTGGGCGCTACATGCCCACGTTTGTAGAGCGCGCTGGCACGGGCGTGTGGGGGTCATCCGCCAGAATGCTGACCGGGGAGGAAACTCATGGGGAGGTGGCCTCTCAGCCCCGCAGGCAAAGTGCTGGAGAGCCTGTTTGAGGCAGACACGGGACGTGTGCAAAGGTCCTGTGGTAAGGAGGTACTCAGCATGGTTCAGGACAGAATGGATTCAGCGTGGAGGCCACGATGGGGGTGTGGGGAGCACAGGGACCAAAGTGGGTTGGGGAGAGGCAGAAAGGACAAGGTCCCTCAGATCCTGTGGCACAGGTGGGAGTTTGGACCTTTCTTCCAATAGGAAGGTCAGCAAGGATTGGATGTGACGTCTCAATTTAGGGTTAAAACTCCTCGTTAGCTCTGGTAAAGGGAGAGTGCTGGAAGGAGCAGAAAGAGGAGAAGGCGCCTGCCCAAGTGAGAGGTGGTAACTTGCAGTCAGGTGGTCATGGTGGGGATGGGGTTGTACTGGGGATGGGGTTGTGCTGGGAACGAGGTCATGGTAGAGATGGGGCCTTGGTGGGGATGGGGTTGTACTGGGGATGGGGCTGTGGTGGGGACAGGGTCAGATGGGGATGGGCTTGTGCTGAGGATGGGGGTTGCAGTGGAGACAGGGCCTTGGTGGGGATGGGGTCATGCTGCAGACGGGGTCATTCCGGGGATGGGGCTGTGGTGGGGATGGGGTCGGGGGGGACAAGGTCGTGGTGGTGCTGGGGATGGGGTCATGGTGGGGACAGGGTCGGGTGTGGATGGGGTCGTGGTGGGGACAGGGTAGGGAGGGGGAGGAAGAGGGTGGGAATGGGGAGAAACAAACTGGGCTGTGGGCGTAGCACGTAGGTTAGCCGCCTCTTTCAGAACACAGCACCCTGAGTCTGACCGTTTGCCAGTCCCACGGTGTCACACAGCCATCGCCGGCTGATTCCCAGCCACTCGGGATGTCACTGAACACGGAGTCTGGGAGCTGCGTGCACGGTCCAGCCACACCCCTGCACTGGCTGGGAGGAGGGACCTCAGGCCGGGAGGCCGGGTTGAAGAGGCCACGATGGGGGTGTGGGGAGCTCCGCACTCTGCTTTGAGGAGCCGAGAGGAGAGCAGAGTCCTAGACGGAGACAGAGGGGAACGGACGGGACACAGACGCAGGTGGGGCTTCCTTGAAGGTCCTCCTCCAAGACGTGTCCCTCCTCCTGCGGGCCTCTCCTCTTCCAATCCGCAAGCGCTGGTACTGGCTCAGCCGGCTCAGCTTCTGTTGTCCTGCTGCTCAGGGGTCTGCGGGGCAGTGACGGGCACGGGACGGCGGGGCCGAGATCCAGAGATGGGACAGAATGAGGCGTAAGGCTGTTAAGCTTCGGGGCTCTTGGCTAGAGAATGGCTCGAACCCACACTTCCTGACTGGAAAGGGCGAGCCCTCTTCTGCACTCCAGCTGTGGATGTCTGCCTTGTTAAAAATCTATTAAAAACGAAACAAGTTTTTTTCCCTTTGCCCTTATTCTCCCCCACTAAATTATCATGCGCCGGGAGAAGTAGCCCAGGGTGAAACAGGATAAATATTCCCTCTGCAGTTCGGGGAAGAAATCGTGAGCCCCGGCACAAGCGGCAGCCTGCCACAAAGACTGATCACACGTGTGCGTTCGGGATCACGCCGGTGGTGTGCAGGGAGCTTTTGATCTGGGTTAATCCTGCGGGCACGGTTAAACCGAAGCATTGTGTGCCCTGGGCCCGTGATTGGGGCCCTGCTGGGCGCAAAGGCTCCTGTGGGGGGCTCTCCGCTGCTTTCTTGGGCGTCTCCCTCCAGCCCCAGGCACCCCGAGAGCACTTTGGGAGCAGCTGTCAGAGCTGGCAGCTGATGTTTCTATCAGGAGGCCGTTTGCACTTTCTAGCTGACCTCCGGTGGCGGCAGCCAGCCTGCCCCTTCTCCGGCGTTAACAGGTGCCTCAGGAGGCTCTTGTTCTCACGTCTTCATCCCTGAATCGGAAAGAGCGTGCAGTCTGCATCCGGCCGGTGTGGGGCGGAGACGGAACAAGAGCCCTGGGGTCCGTCGGGTGTGGGTTTGAATCCTTGCCCAGGCTCCATTCACTCCATGGGTTCAGCCATTAACTCTCTGACCCTCAGTATTCCTGTCTGTGAAGCGGGAGCCGCTCAGAAATCACACATCACCCTTGAGTCCCGCTAGCACCGCTCACCACCATTGTCACTTCTACCTTCCAACGCTGAGCTCAGCGCAGAGGAGCAAAGACCTTGGTTCTGCCCCTTCCCTGCTGCTGCCCACTCACTGCGGTGCACGCAGGCGGCTGGCCCGGCCGAGCACGGTGCCTGGAGTGGGGGCCTGACTGGCGGCTCCAGGCCCTGTGGCTTCTGCACACCCGGGGCCTCGGCAGGTCCGTGACCGTCTTTCTTATCCTCTCCTTCCCTTTCTCCTGCGACCTCACCGGGCCTCCAGGCCTTCCCCTGGGGCTCACACACACAAACTCACGAGGGGCGTGTGCGTGCGGGGGGCTCCGACCCCATGCGCTCCCTCCTGCACCCGCCTCGTCTCTGTCTTCTCCAGAGCCAAGCCTGTTTCTACAGTGGGACTCCTGCCCCTCCAGCAGCACCAGTGGCTCCCAGCAAGAGCAGCGAGGCTCGGCTCCTGGCTCCTTCCGCCTCTCGTCTGAGGGTCTGTGACCTGATACCTCCGAGAAAACACCCTGGAAACTCTCTCCCCAGGTCTCTTATCCTCGCCCCGATAGCACCCTTTGGTTCTGTGGGTAATCCGAAGTCCTTAAAGGATGAAAACCCAAGATGTTAGAGTCCATTTGAAAGATCTGCCTTAAAAGCAGCAATTTTCTCCTTAGCTCTGCTAGGTCCCAACTGAGAAGGGCTCCTGTCCCGGATGCTGAATCCATAAAACCCCAGTAAAACCCTTTTCTGAAAGGATCTCATTGAGATGCTGGAATCAAGAACCGGTTACCACATTAAGAGTTAAAAGGAAAAGGTACTATTAATTTTCCATTTTTAGCCATGAAATTTGCAGCTGTACGCTTATGAGAAGTATTATTTTAACCTTTATATTTCTCTTTACATTACTTTCTGGAGACAAAATTAAAAGTTAAAAATTGATAGCTGACTTCAAAAGCTCAGCATGCTAAAGGGTACAAGTCATGAAAAAAATAAGAAGAAACCGTGGCTTTGAAGACTTAGGGGATAGAAATATATCGAGAAGAGCTTCAATTGTCTATAAAGATGTATGCGAGAGAAATAGTCCATAAAGATCTATGGCAGGGAACGAGAAAATGATATTTGAGGGGCTTTTGGAACGAGTCCCTATAATTAAAATAACATAAAACATCTGAAGATTTTCTTCCCAGAAACTAATCAAGACAACGTACGATGAAATATACCTGTCAGCTAACCTGTATTTCTTGTCTATTTATAGACTGTGGGGCTTGTATTGTCTTCGAGACAGCTGGGCTTCCTGCTTCAGCCGGCCGTTCTGGGCTGCGGCCCGCCCTTGGGAGCCTGGGGCTTATCCCCCACCCGTTACTGAGGCTGGAGAGCTCCTGCTGGCTCTCAGCGCCACTCTCATCCCCAGGAGCCCCAAGACACAGAGAGGCAGGTGGCCTGAGGGTCCTGGGCCTCTCTTTACTGATCCCAGGAAAGTCTCAGCGAATGAACCATGAGATAAAATATAAACCAGACGATTACTGTGTCGGGGGAAAATGCATCCATCCCGTCAGAGGACGGAATAGATCAGATGCTGGAAGCCAGCCCTGCGGGGGCAGGTAGTGAAATCCTGGGCAATGACCGCGGGCTCTGATGGGTCAGGCACTGAGGCTTCCTTCCTGCGACAGCTGAGACACTATCATCGTTCCGGTCGTACACACGAGAAAGTGAGGCCTGCTGTGAGCGGGGTCCCAAGGACGTGTGTCTGGGGTCCTGGGTTGGGCAGTTGACTCTCGGGGTCCGTTCGGTGCTTGGCGCATGGGGTGCTGCTAAAGGATGGAGCCTGCTCTCCTCCCTCGCCAGCCACCGGCTGGATTGCGCACGATGTTTAAGAAGGTCCTTTGGTTACTTTCATCTCCCACCTTCCAAGGGGCCCTGGAGCACCCACGGGCCTGCCCAAGGCCCCCTGAGGGTTGCTTGGCGTCCACACGGCGGTCATGACCGAAGGGAGGAAGCTGGGCTCTTCCAACCTCCTCTTCATCCATCGGAGTAGTGAACACATGCATGTCTTTCCTCTGATAAATCTCCCCTCAGTGTCTCGGTGCATCCGGAGGGACGCATTCTTCGTCACCCTCAGGACTGCCTCTCCTCGCTGCAGCCCTTCCTCAGCTCACACCTGTGTTCCGTAAGCACAGCAGTGCGGACGGCACTGGCGGCCACGAGCACAGGTGTGGCCACTTTCGCTCCCAGGGGCTCCGTCAGCCCCCCGGGGCCCTGAGTGTCCCCAGGCCCAGCCCCACCCGGGAGCCCCCCCACCTGAGGCCCGGGACCCTGCACAGCCAGCCTTGATTTCAGTGTCACTGCCCATGTGTGGACTTTTCCAGATGCCAGGCCGGCTCTTGGCTTGTGTCACCTTGCACCTTCTCCGGCAGGCAGGCCAGCGTCAGTGCCCACAAGAGCCCTTGTCACCTGGGACCCGGGACTCTCCGGTCCAAGAGCAGGATTGGTTCAGGCAGAAAATCAGGCTCAGGATCCAGGAACTTTCTACATCGGAAGAAAAGTAAGCAAGCAAGAAGGTGCCTTTGTTTTGACTAAAAACCTGACGGAGCCTTTCAAGTGCCCATGTCTGTAAACCAGACGGTGTCTGAGCAGACATGAGACTTGACTTTCAGCAGAGAAGCTCTTTCCTGCTGCTGCTCTTAGTACGTATGTGGACACAGGGCGTCTGTGGCTGTGCACGGTCTTCTGAACGTAGGCACACACGTGCATACAAACACACACATGCATACTTGTGCACATGCATGCACACACAAGCATGCACACAACACACCCATGCACATGCCCACACACATGGATACACATGCATGCACATGCTCACACACATGCAAACACACATGTATACTGCAACATATTCCTGGGCACACGTGTGTGCACACACGGACACGTACACACATGAACACCCACACACATGCACACAGCACACACATGCACACACCCGTGCATGTGACATGCACTCATGCACACACATGCACGCCGCACACATGCACAGACATGCACACACCAAACCTCTCTGTGCTCTGTTTTCTGGCTAAAAACATACTAGAAAGGAATTGGAAGCTCTGCTGTTCTTTGGAATCATCGGAGCGGGTCTGTGGGAGGGAGTCTGTGAGGAGCCTCAGTTTGTTCTTCTTGTGGGCTGTCGGGGGCAGGGGGTGGCCTATTCCAGGAAGTGTGGGTTGACTCCCACCTGCACTGTGTGTCTTGGTGACATGGAAAGCCCAAGGGAGCTTTGACCAACCCAGGTAAATACACGCACACACACACACAGAGGTTTGCTCGCATCTTAGGGTGGCCAACGTGGGCCAGACCCTGGCCGGGCTGGGACCTCACTTTGCCAACGTGCGTCGTGAATCTGTACATTAGGTTAGATTGCGTCGTGTTTCTGTACATTAGATTCGATTCGCCGGGTGGATCCCGCTGCTACTTCTGCGTCCAGCATCCCTGC
Source organism: Mustela nigripes (assembly GCF_022355385.1). NCBI lineage: Eukaryota > Metazoa > Chordata > Mammalia > Carnivora > Mustelidae > Mustela > Mustela nigripes. The sequence goes on from NC_081563.1 coordinate 137,777,892, forward strand.
AGAGAGAAAGCATTGCAGGAAGGAAGTCAGCCTAATACTGAGGCCAGGATCTCTGAGCAGCCGGCAGGACTTGGAGGAAACCTTGCCGTGAGCCCTGGACAGAGAACACGGTTCACTTCCGCGGCGGCAGGGAGGAGAGAGGAAGCGGGGGGCCGGGGGAGGCGGGCTTCAGAGGGAAGAAAGTGATCAGGATCGACGCTGATGAGGCACCAAGTGGTCAGTGTCCCTGCGGGGATATGGAGAGGGAATGAGCAGTGTGCTCGAGGGTGGACAAGTCGTGGCTGCAGGGGCCGTGGGGATGAACACTTGATGGTGAGGCCGTATTGAGGGGTGACAGAGGGGCCAGGTCTTCCCTCCAGGCCAGTCTTTCTTTTATTCTTTCTTGAGCCCCCAGGACATGCCGGGAACGAACCTAGGTATCGAGGCTACACATGTAGATTCATCAGGTCCCCAGACTGGGACATGCACAGAACACTGAATGCGCGTATATTCTGTACATCGAGGGGGCAACCATGCTGAGCCTCTGTCCTTCCCGGTGAGAGGAAAACTCAGCCGCGCTTGCTCTTCGGATCAGCTTCTGTCGGGGTTCTGGAGAACATCCACGCTCTGAGGCCACAGTCCGGCATTGAGGAGCCACTCTGGTCACTGCTCATCAGGCCAGGGCGCCTATGTCCCAGTACCAAGGTCCATGCTGGCTCACGCCCATCCCAGGCTGCAAGAGTCATTGGTTGAAAGGTCTGCGGTGTACGGCAGGTGTACCGTACAGGCCCCTATGAACCAAAGCCGGGCTCGTTTAGAACCCCCTAATCTATTCTTCCCTATCTATTCCCAGAAGGAGCTCATTTTCTTTTTTTTCCTGCAAATTCAACCGCATGTCGGCTTCTCAACCTCACCTGGTGTTTTTCACACTCTCTGCCACTTTTTTAAAAAAGATTTAATTAATTTATTAGAGAGAAAGAGAGAGTAGCGGAGGGAATCTCAAGCAGACTCCCTGGTGAGCACAGAGCCTGATGTTGGGCTCGTCTCAGAGCCCCAAGATCATGACTGAAGCCAAAATCAAGAGGCAGATGCTCAACCCACTGAGCCACTCAGATGCCCCACTGTCTGCAGTGGGTCTTCCCTGCCCCAGGGCCTTTGGACCTGCTCTTCCCTCTGCCATCAATGCTCTCGTCTTGGGCTTAGACACATCCTAATTGTGATCTCATCTCAATATCATTTTCAGAATGGCTTCCATGGTCCCTTGATTTCGGTCGTTCTCAGTCGGCGTCCCTTCCTGTCCTGCACGTGTTGGTTGGTCTTTGTCGTGCACCGCCATCTTACAGTTTGACCCTTACTTCTTCATCGTGTGTAAGCATCTGAGGATAGCCTTGTCCCATCTGTTCGACTCTGACTCCCCAGTGACCTTCTCAGTCGCTGGCATGTAGTAGGTGCTCAATAAAACCCCTGTTGAGTGACAGATGGCTGAACCCAGAAAGTCTGGCTCCTTCCATGCTAGGTACAGCTCATTTAGGATTTCCTGCCTCCCTACTCCTGAGTCTCTCTGCCTTGAGACAAGGGTTGTTTTATTTCTTTTCTGGATCTCAGAATACATCTATTTCTATCTTAATTAAAAAATAAGAAGAGACAATAAAATGCATTGTTACAGATTGGATGGGTAAAACAATTGGCTTGACAGTAATCTAGGAATTTAATTATAACAAAACGAGCCCATGTAACACACAGACTCGGGAAAGAGAGGTTGAAGAGAGCCAATAAATCATTGTTTTTAAAAGCAGAAGACGCCTCTGTGATCGTCCGGTTGCTGCCGATGAGGCCATAAAGACAATGTGAGCAGGCGGTGTGCCGAGCATGGCAGGCTGTGACGTGCCGAGGGCTCTGCAGAAGGGGAGGCTGCCGCGGAGGGGCTGCGCCGTGTGGCAGCTGGTCTCCAAGGGAAGGCAGCCGCGCGGGGTGGCGGGAGCCGTTGAGTGGAGGTCCTGCACATCCAGCCGCACGGTCCCGCACATCTTCCAGCAGCCGCCTAAAGGAGGAACGGGGGGCTGAGGGTGTCCAGGGAGTGGTTGCTGCCCTCCTTGGGTGGAGCTGCCTGGAAGACAGTTGAGAGCTCGCGCGACCCCAGCCCGACCCGCCTGCCCCGCCCCATGCTCCGGAGGGCCGAGCGCATCCTTCTGGGCCCGCTGCCCGGGGACTGGTGAGGGTCCCCACGCGCCTCTTCCAGCCGCTCGGCTACGGCCCCTCCTTTCCATGCTGGCCCCCGGAGAGCCCTCCTGCCCGTCCGCCCGCAGAGGCTTCTGCCACCGCCCCCCCCGCGCCTGCCCCTGCACCTGTTTCGTTTCCTTCAGGGCATTTATCCCCATTGGAGAGTCATACGTGGTGGTTCATCCACACGGTGTCCGTCTCCCCAGTGGACCGTCAGCTGGGAGGAGAGGGGGGCCGGCTCACGCTGCCGGCGGGGACCTGGAACGGCGCCAGACCCTGCGACAGGTGTGCAGCTGGCGAGCAGGTGCGGTGGTGGCGGTGCCCGTCTCTGCCTGACCTGGGGCTGGGGCGGTCCTCCGCGCACCCCTCCTCGAGGAAGCGGTGTGGCTGAGGCGGGTGAGAGTGTCCTGGGGACACTGGGACGGCCGGAGGGTCTGGAGTTGGGGTCATCATCTGTTTTTGGTCTTTGCAAGTGTTTACTGTGGGCCAAGTGTGAGGGCTCGTTCTCTGCACGGACATGTGCGTCAAGGGGAGTGTGTGCGTGTACAGATACGTGCGTGTGACATGGTCTGTGTGTGTGACATGATCTGAGTGTGCGTGTGACATGATCTGAGTGTGCGCGTGGCACTACGTGGACCCTCGGAGTGTGTCCCGTTGCTCGTTTCCAGTGTGCTAGTCATCTGGGCAAAGCGAGGCGCATCTCTAGCCGCCCCTCTCCGTGTGTCAGGCACAATGCCGTTTCCTGGCTGGCCCCGGGGCCGGGTGGGGTCACAGGATGGCTCCGGCCCGCGCGTGGGGTCACAGGATGGCTCCGGCCCGCGCGTGGGGTCACAGGATGGCTCCGGCCCACACGTGGTGAGGGGCGTTGGCCGGTCCTTGCCAGCACATCACTGCCCGTGTGAGCACCCTGAGAGCCTCTCTTCCGTGGCCACCCCTAGCAGCCGGGGGACAGTGCGGAGCACTCGCTCAGCCTGGGTCCCAGGTGGGCGCCCCCAGCAGGATGCCAGGCTGCTCCAGCCCCCGGGGGGTCGGGAAACCGTTTGTTCCTCTGACGTGTAGTTAACAGCCAGGTCCATCCTGATTTCTAGCTTCCTTGTGTTTTTTTCTTTATGTAAAAATCAAGTTCGACATGGAGATTCTCACATCACGGAAATCGGGGAAACTGCTCCGGGTGTTTGTGTGTGTGTCTGTGCCCGTGTCTGTCGGCCTCGGCGGAGGCGGGGAGACGTGCCAGGCTGTCTGTGTGCCTGACCCGTGTTCCGTCGTCACTGCCTGTCCTTACACTTTCAAACCTTCTAACCCGAACGAGGAAGCAGATTCCAGCCCAAGGCCAGGCCTGGAGGTGCCCGCGGTCTCTGAGCTGAAGGACGGAGCTGCCAGGGAACAGAACCAGGTCTTCCCCCTCCCCAAAGAGCACTGCCCTACCTGGCTAACCATTTCCCTTTTTTCTCGATTTCCTCTGATGACAGGGGACTCTTCTCTCGTTTGTTTTGTTCTGTCTTGGAGCGCGGCCCGGGAGGCGTCTCGGGCAGCTTCATTTCTTCTCGGGAGCCGAGTCTTTCTTCATGCCCCTCACACCCGCCTTTCCCTCTGACGCCGCCGGTTACGTGGAGATCCTCGGGCTACTCTGTTCTTCTAAAGATGCGCAGCATTTTCCCAGGCCCCACTCACGTCTCCGTGGATCGAAGGCGGCTTTTTCAAAATGCCGTTCCCGGACCAGGTGCGTGAGCTCTGTGTGCGGTGTTTGCGGCGCACTCAGGTTCCAGGGTGGGGCCCAGGGCCGGGGGAGTCGAAGCCCGCCCAGGGTCTGCACGCAGCCCCACCCTGAGCACCACGGAACACGTGTCATCCGGGGCTCCCCTGTGCACGCTGTCAGGTGATCGTTTGGTGATCGGCGAAACGAGGTCTTAGCACTGTGGAGAGGTCAGGGTCTTGGGTCCTCCCCGCTCTCCTGGAGCCGGCCCGGAGCGCGGCTGTGTCCCTCCCCTCCGGCGGACGGCTGCTCCGTGCTCCCACAGCCCCTGTGTCTGGGTAAGGACCCTCACCTCTTCTTTTGGGGGGGGCCACTCTGCACCCACTCTTAGTCTGTGCGGTGTGGGTGGGGGCTGACTCCCCCCAGTCACAGAGACCCCCCCCGGCCCTGGCCTGGCCAGTCATCAGCCAGCCGAGGGGGTCCTGGGGCTTGTGCCGGGCCGTCGGGAAGGGCTTCCCTCTTCCCCTTGAGCGGGACGGGAGCCGGTGGGCGGTGAGCCCGGACGGCGGGTGGGGCTCCTCGCCCCCGCCTGGGGAGCGTCCCTGGACTGGCGTCCATGGAGGTGGGCCAAGGCCGGCAGAGGGGCCTGGTCCCAGGGGGCCTGGTGGATAACCGTGACGAGCCACCGCCGGCCGCCACGCAGCTGTGAAGACGCAGCCGGGGCACCCCCGTGGGGGGACTGTGGCGCACGCGGCAGGAAGTACAGTCTGAAAGCAGGGCTGGAAGCAAGGCGCCGCCGTTCGAGCCCACGGACGCATCCCCGTCTCTGGCCACCCTCCCCGGGACACCAGGCCCCAAGCCCCGTGCAGCGGAGCACGCGCCGCGGCTACTGTCGGAGTGGTGACCTCACGTGGCCTCTTCTGAGGAGGTTTAAAGTCACACTGGGAAGCAGAACTCATTGAGGCATCATGGCTTTGGCAACTAAGTAACTCCAGTAAATCCCATTTTGCCCTTTCCTGTTTGGGGACAGAACCATCCTGTCCTAGAAGAAATAATATGAGTAGCCGTTTGTAATCATAGGAGCCTTCCGTGTTTCAGTCGCCCACGGACTCTGGACAGCAACCCCAGTGCTGGGGTCATCGCCATGTATAGACGGGGAACAGAGAGGTGAAAGAACTCCTGCAAATTCACGCCGCTCGTGAACGTGTGCAGACGTGATCTGAGTTCAGAGCTGTTCTCCAAAATGAAAGGGGGTGGCCAGCATCTTAGAGTCTGATTACGTGATAAGTAAGTATCTTTAATCCTGGAATCAGAGCCCCGGAGAGCTGTTTCCCCGCAAGCAGCACGTGGGGGCGGGACTGTTGAGGGAATCCCAGACCCGCTGCTGGCCATCAGGCTCTTTCTGGGCCCTTGTTCTCAGAGCAAAGCGGAGAGTGGCTTCTGCATAACCTGATGCATTCCTATGTGACTGTCCTGCCCTGGGTCCTGCCATGTCTGTCGTGTGGGGCAGAACCGCCTTGGTCACCCCTGGGTCCACACCCCCTGGAACAGGGCGGCCCAGAGGGGGAGTCCCAGGCTCCTTCAGAAACGCGGTGATGGGCGCAGGGTCCCTCCCTCCTCGTCTCCTGCCCTCCCTGGCTCTGGGTCTCTGGAGCGTGCTGGTGGCGCGGTTTGCTCACACTTTGTTTCCGATGGGCCTGAGGCCACACGCAGGGGACAGCGTCACTGTGATTACTGCTGTTCGCTGCGGCAGCCTTGCTGTGGTCATGGTGTTGACTTTGTAACTGTATGAGCCCCGATTTTATTGCATTTGATTTTTTTTGAATTATGCAGTGATTTTCCTCTGTGCGCACGTGTGAGAGATAGAGAGGTGACGTCTTACGTCCCATCTTGTCTTTTGACTACCATGGGATAATCAGCAAGGGTCCCCCTCATTTTCTGTGTCCTGGCCCTGGCTGGCGCGTAAGTCCAGGTACTTCCCCGAAGGAGGCTGGCCTGGCAGAGGCAGAGGCCTGGGAGCTCCCAGCGCCTAGGAGCTGAAGAGATCCGAGAGCCTCGGGTTGCAGCCCCGAAGCCAAAGCCGGCGTCACTGGGGAGCTGATGGCTGGAGTCCAGTCTGCAGGGGGAGGTGTGGGGAGGGAGCGGGGCTGCCCCCTGCTCCCCGCGGGGCCACCCCTGCTCCCTGCGGAGCCTTGCTGCCAGGCTGTGAACACAGGGGCACCGGGCCCACACCGAACACCACGGCGGAGGCTCACTGTGTCCGGGGGGATAAAGGGTTTGAAGGGCTGGGAGGAAGATTCGATTTTCTATTCCCTTTGAACATCTGGACCTCTTCGGAGCGTTCATTTGTAAGCTACCACCAGGAGCGGGAAAGACGCGGGCTGTCCATTTCGAGGAAGATGATCACGTGGCAGCCTGCGCGAAGTGAGTTTTTCTAGCTCGCGTCTGACCCCCTGAAGGCAGAGTTCACGCTGACCGTTCGCGGGACGCTCAGAGTTCAGTGGTGTAGCCACGAAGAAATCGGAGTGGAAAGTGCTGTCCTTCCCGGCCAAGTCCGTCTCTCAGCAAGATTTCACTTCACCTCAATATTCTAATAAAATAATTCCGTGTCCCTGCTGAGAGCGCCACGCACCCCGCACTCGCTCTGTGCTGATAGCCAGGGCAGGGTTTGCTAATGGACACTCACTGCTAAGCGTGCTGTCCCTTTGGGAGAAAAGGGACTGTGTCCCAGCGCATGCCTGTCTGCAAGCCTACAGAGCCGTGGCGTTATTATAATACCGGCAAGAGTCATTTGTAAGCTTTTCAAATGATAACGCCAGTGTTTTCTTATGTTTTGTTTTTTTCCAGGTAAAGGGTAAAAGTAAAAAGCCGTATCTCAGGTGGGGGTGGGGGCTGTCATTTCAAGCAAGTCGATGTTTATCTTGTAAGCTCTGCTGGCTCCTTCCTTGGGCGTGTTCTAGAAGCCGTCCTCACTATGAAATAAGACTGGGAAGTGGCACCAGAGAACTCCGGTGCCCACCGCACACTGTATTAGCCGTCAGACCAAGGGACAATTGCGGGAAGATTTCAGATCTTTGTTTTCTGTCTCTGAAAAGGGGGCAGCCTTGCTCTCAGCTCCTGAGATGACCCTGAAGGCTCAGGGGGGTGCCGCCGCGTGCTCGCTGCTGGGACCGAGCATTCCTGAGTCCCTGCCCCCGCTGTCCGCATGCCCTGTGGGTTGTGCAAATCCATCCAGACTCCCGGGGTAGCTGGTGTTCGAGGCCCTTCCTTGTCACCATCACGGTGGATCATTCACCGATTTGCCGCAGAGATGGCCTCGCATCTTTTCTTTTCTCCTCCAAAGCTTGTAGTTTGTTAAAAGAAGCAGTTGCGTAGAATTCATGCCTTACACACTCAGAGCTGACACTGCTGTAGTCTCCCGGAGAAATGTGTGCGTTTGAGTGTGTGAGCGAGTGAGTGTGCACACGTGTGCACTGGGGCGTTTTCACGAACATTCTGTAGGTGAAGGCCCTCATGCGATCGAGAAGCCTGCCTTGGTTTGGGTCCCAGAAGCCCCTCAACAGGGGGCCTCTGAAGACGGCAGGGTCCAGCCGTCGTCCCTGTGGTTTGTTGGCTCTGGGTTCTGGAAGGGGGTGGTTTCCGAACCCAGAGGCCGGATGTAGGGTGTCTGGAAGGCAGCTGGTGGAGTGTTTGTGGAGGCCCAAAGACACAGTGTGACCCGCACGTGGAATGTGTCTCCATTCAGCCAGTGTGGGCTGCCAGGTCCACCTGTCCTGTCCCCACAACAGGAGCTGGAGCCTTCGAGGTGGTGGCGGGGACAGAGAGCGGATGGCAGTGGGCTGTGCACGTCCAGTCCCCTAGAACCACGCCGGGGATCCTCATCCCACACGTGGGGTCACGTGGGCCTGGCTGGACGCATTCAGTCTGCCTGTCACTAGACTAGCAGGGGCAGGGGAACTAAGAGAAACAGGTGTTCTACCGACCAAACGTAATATACACGCGTATCTCTGTTATAAAACCTTCTATCCAATACTTTTCACGGACTGAATTCTTTTTTTTTTTTTTTAGATTTTATTTATTTATTTGACAGAGAGAGAGATCACAAGCAGGCAGAGAGGCAGGCAGAGAGAGAGGAAGAAGCAGGCTCCCTGCTGAGCAGAGAGCCCGATGCGGGGCTCGATCCCAGGACCTTGAGATCATGACCTGAGCCGAAGGCAGTGGCTTAACCCACTGAGCCACTCAGGCGTCCCTTAATGAACTGAATTTTTAAGAGATTTATGACTCTGGTACAGCGACTGTGCTCCGTGGTTTCAGGTTACCTTACAAATCACTAGTGTGCACCCAGTGCGGAGGGAGTTTCATGGAGGAAGTGTGCATGGCTCAGGCTCATTCCCAATCAAATGCCTGTGGATCTGGCAGGGGCGTCTCTGGACCCATGGGGAGACTCACTGTCCCTTTACTGTTTTTGATGTGGTACCTCCAAGCTTCCAGATCTGTGATGCTCAACAGGGCTGATCCCTCCCCTTCAAACACGAGACATTTGGCCACATCTGGAGACATTTTCAGTTGTCACCACTGGGAGAAGGCGGTTCTCCTGGCATCGAGGGGGTGGAGCCCAGGGGTATTTCTGAACACTCCACAAGGCACAGGGGGCCCCCACAACCGAGAGCTACCCAGCCCCAAAGGTCAATAGTTCAGGGTTGAGAAATTGTGTCCGAGGTTAAAAAACAAACAGTTGAACATCAATACATACAGCGGTACACACACACACACACACACACACACACGCGCGCGCGCACACGCATGCACACGTACACACACACAGTCAATCTTACTACATACTGAGTCATCGTCATGCAAGCCTCTAGGTTTAATTGCCGTTTACAAGGAGGAGACTCAGGGGCAATGGACAGGCTGTGTGGCACTGGGAGACTGCCCTCTCCAAAATTTAGGCTTTGAGGAAGACAGGAGGCTGTGTGAGCTACCCAAACACCGAAGAAGGTAGGAGACTCCAGAGAGCTACCCACTAATAACGTGGGGACCTACTGCAAACGGTAAGACAGAACGTGTAAGAAGATCAGGAAACGACCCCAGCTGGATGTCCTGTGGTGTCGAGGGAGGCCTTCTCCAGGGTAGTGTAACACTGAGCCTCGATGTAAAGGAGCCTCGCTTAGAAACACGGTTTGACGGACCCGAGGATGAAATGGTGTTTGAGTTCGGCTCCACAATAATTTGAGGGGGAGCGTTTGTGGGTGTGGATGCAGTAACATTAGCACGAGTTAGTAATGGTCGATCCCAGTTGGTGGGTGGGTGTGGCCCATTATTCTGTTCGCTCTACTTTTGTCTATGTTTTTTCATTAGAGAAAGAGGTTTTTGAAAACAAGCAGTGCCCCAAACCATGGAGTTCGACGAGCCCAATGCTAATCGCCTCCGTGAAGGTACGGAATCGCGCTGGAATTCTGTATTCCTTCCCCGGCAGCCGTCCCCGGGCTGGTGCTGGCCTCCCAGTGGCTTCCCCCGAGAGGCTGAGACTCCGCGTTTAAGCAGTTACCTGGGGGCCTGAGGAGGTCAGCGGCGGAGCAGGAATGGAGGCTCACGTCCGTCTGACTGTAGACTGCGGGTCTCTTCTGCTCCGTGCTGCCGGTGTCCAGCCCCGTGCCCGTGTAGGCGCAGCGCCGGGCTGGGGGGAGCAGGCGTGTGTGGCGGCAGCCTTGCTCGTCAGCCCCTTCCAGACCACCCACGGCTCTCTCCCCGTCCGCTGGATCTCCAAGAAACCACAGGTAATGCCCGAGTCCAACCCTGGGAGGGAGAAGCTAATCCCAGGTTGGAAATGTAAACATTTTCTCCATGGGGAAGAACTGTTTTTAGCTGATTATAAAAGGGGAGGGCTGGCAGCTGCTAATATTGATGGTTATTCCTTGAAAAATGACTTCGAGGTACTACTAATCCATTGTCTCCCAGAATGAAGGATGGAGCCTGCTCTCCGGGAACCTCAACATGTATTTATAAACACGCTTTACTGAAGAGACAGGAAAATGAACCAGACCTTTGGCATTATGATGAGTTATTCGGAGTAAATAAAGCAGTTATTAGCATCTGTATTGGACTTCAGATTTACAAAATTCCTGTGAAAAATGGCTGTTGCCGGCTGTTTCGTGTTTTGTTATTGGACCGGAGTGTGCTACTTGGCAGCGGACTGGAAACTAACAAGGGCTGGGACTGTCTTTTCTCACTTGGTAACTAAGCAGCTTTGCACTCGGCTGAAAACATCTGGATGATTCAGGCTCTGGCTTGCAGCAGCGCTTGTTCTCCTGCCTCTTCCCGGGAGGGGTGTGTGCATGGCCGTGAGCAATTCTGCTGTGGGGAATTTGGGTTCATCTTCATCAGACCCCTCTGGGGGAGGGGGTCTAGAGGTGTCGCAGACAGAATCTCCGGTGGCCTCTCGGAAGTCATGCCCATATAATCCCGTCCTCGAGTGCGGATGTGATCAGCCGCTTGCTCTTAACCACTGCATATGGCAGAGGATGGAATGTCTTCTCCGTGATCGCTCTTCGAAGCATGGTGACAGCTGTCGGGCTAGGAGGCTGTCCCTTGCTGGCTCTGGTGCAGTGAGCAGCTGCACTGGGGAGCTCATGGGACAGGTCGCCGAGTGCGGCCCCTGGGGGACAGTCAGGGAGAAGCAGACTCCGTCTGCCGACTGGGAGGGACTCCCCAGCTTAAATGCAGTCATCGCTTTTGGAGATTTCTGATCGACCCCTCTGTCATAATCAGTGCTGGGACAATGAATGATCCCAGCGCTTCCTGTCCCTGCCGGGGTTGGATGCCCAGCATCAGACACTCTCTCGACGGACAGACCTAGGCAGCACGTGCTTGTCCTTCCTGCGTCTCCCAGACAAGGCCGTCACCCATTCACCCCGGGGTCGGCAGCATTCCTCCTGAACTGCCGAGGGTGAGCACTGGGAGAATCACAAGTCCTCTCCAAGGACTCTCCCGCCAGCTCCAGATCTCATCTCTTCCGATTTATAACCCATGTATATATTTTTTTAAAGAAGAGTAAACAAAGGATTGTTTCAATGTTGCACAAAGAGACCTGGGACAAAATCTGTGCAGCGTCCCCCCTCCGGCCCCAGAAGCCGACTCACCGAGAGTCCTCCAGCGTATGGTGAGATTGCGGCGAAGGCCGTGGCATGGTACCCCGCAGGATGGCGTCGCAAGACCTGCAGACACGCGCTTAGCTGAGAGGCAGTTCACCGGCAGCAGCAAACGTGGCATTCTGAAGTGATCCACAACATGCATGCCGACGTGAGAAGCTTAGAGTGCTCTCTGTGGTGGGTTGTCCTGGCCCATGGTATGTGGGGAGGCGGGGGCCCCTCCAGGCCGCTGTTGTCCTCTCTGGGATGGTTCTATTCACACCTCGCATTTATTCATTCATTCAGCACATTTATTGAGCACCAACTGCACACCGTATGTGATTTAGTTGCTGAGAATAAACCAGTGAACAAACAGATCATCTCCGACCTTCGTGGACTTAAACCCTGATGGTGGGGATGCCATCGGGGCCTCTTCTGCCCCGGGACCCCAAGAGCTTCCCTGCGAGTTTACTCGGCGCGCTCTAGTACTCGGTCCGGCTGACGCCTTCTCCACAGTTCACGATGCCGGCTGTTCCTCCTTTTCTAAACACCTGTCCTCTGGAGCCGGGAGAATGATGTGGTCGGGTCACCAGAGATCCAGACGTGGGACTTCAGTGGCCACAAAAGACATGTTGTTAAAGGTCAGTGGGATTTCGAATCAGGAGCGTGTTACGATTCGTGTTCACTAAGACACCCTGGCTCCGTGTGGGGCGTTAAGGGGGAGGGAGATGTCCTGTCTTCTGGGGTACAGGCTGGGCAGGCGTGGTCGCGGCGGGACCGCAGGGGGGAGGGACCGTGGACCCCATGGAGCTCTGGGGGTGGCAGCATCCTAGTAAGCGCCAGCAGCCACCTCTTGAGTGGAAAGCAGCGGCCTGTGGCATCTGCTGACTTCAGGCTACAGCTGACATCACTGAATCAGATTTAGAGGAGACACAACCAGTCGGCTCCCAGGAAGTGAGAGCCAGCACCCTGCCGGCTCGTGGTGGGGGATGGCCCGTGGGGAAGGCAGGGAGCGGGTGCCGGGAAGGAGTGCCGGGTCCCGTTTTCCAGCCAGGAAGAATGACGGAACTGCGCACAGACAGAAACCGTGAGGAGGGACGGGTGGAGGGACGGGGTCTGGAGCAGTGAAGGGGAAATTCAGAAGACATTATCGGGACCAGCAGTCCTAGAGGGTCTCGGGGCCGAGCGGCCGGTCTGTAGCCTCCGTCTTGAGTCCGTCCATCCTGGTGCCCCCTCGTCTTCTCTGCGGAGGATGGGCTCGTGAGCTACACGAGCTGGAGATCGGAGCAAGGGGCTGGGCCGGAGAGAAACATCTGAGAACCACAAGGCCCTGTGTGACTGACTCGGGCCAGGGCCAGGGCGAGGGTGCCCAGCCGGGGAGCGGAGACGTCCCCGGGGAGGAAGTGAGAGCTGCCGGCCTCGCGCGCCCTCCTCTGTCTCTCTGCGGCTGTCTCTGGTGACGGCAACACTCATGGCCTGGGGGGAAGGACGCTGCCTTCGGAGGAGGTGGGGGAGCGGCTGCTCAGAGGGGCTGACACCGCGGGGGTCCCGCAGACGGTGGCCAAGCGCAGGGCTTCCGGAGGGAGTTGGCATTGGGAGGCCTAGTATGGGTCTGGAGGACGGTCCCTGGGTGCCGGCGGGAAGGGGCCTCTGGAGACCTTGGGAGGAGGGTCACAGGCAAGGAAGGGGCCAGAGGCAGACGGGAGTGGAGGCGGGAGTGGGCAGGTGTGTCCGGGATGCCGGCTAGGTGGGGCCTTCGAGACAGAGGGGGGCGATTTTTACAGGGAGATACTGAGGCTGCGTCGCGGTGACGGGCTGAGCCAGCCAAGAGGGGAGGTTTCCATGCGGCAGCGAGGAGGGAGATGAAGCGGCAGAGTGTGCGCCGCCAGAATCCGCTCTTGCATTTAGACAGAAGAGGGCAAAAAGGGTCGGAAGGAGCTTTTCCACAGCTCTAGAAATTCACGAAAGCCTTCCAGGAATGCAGCTTTTCCTGTTTTCTAGTTTTGTTTTAGAAAAGCAGCTCAGTATTGGTAAGAACAATGAGCTTTGTGGGCTTTTAGCTTTCCCCGTGTCATTCCCACTCTGCACCTCTGGGCGGCCGTGAGCGCCAGCCTGTCCCTGAGCATCCAGAGAGCTCCCAGAGGGGCCAGCAGAGCCGGCACTCATGCGAGCCTCTGTCCCCGAGAACCGTCCCATCGGACGTGTCCTGCGGTCGCCTGGACACCTCTGTCTGCCGGGCTGTCTGTGGGGAGCTTGCCGTGGGGCCGACCCAGTGAGAAGGAAGGCAGGGGCAGGCGACTCGGAGAGCCAGCCGCACAGCGACAAACTAAAGACTGTTTCAGGCGGAGGGACCGCCAGTGCGGCCTCTGACGCTGGAATGAAGCTGGTCCTGGAGCCCAGAAGGCTGATCCGAGTGGGGGCCGGGAGGCCGGGGAGGGCAGCTGGGCCCGTGGGTTCCAGCCACGTGCTCTGAGCAGCTCTGGGGCTGTTGTGAGCTGGGAATGGCAGGATGTTTTCAAAACCAGTCTGGTTGGTGTGTTAACTGTTTCTGACTCATGACCCCCTGGACTGTGAGTGGCGTAGGAGCGAGGGCTGTCTCCCAGCTCCTCAGGACAGGATCCCTCGGTCCGTGACAGGTCCTGGCCCGGGAGCACTTGGGGAAGGGAAGCGAGAAGGAAGGCAAGAGCTGCCAGAGCTCGTGCGGATCCGGCCCCGCTGCTGGATCCGGCCCCGCTGCTGGCGTGCGGGAGGCTGCGCGGTGACACGGGGTTGGAGGCCTTTCCTGACTGTTCAGCTCACTGTTCTCACGTAGAGGGTCTGACGTGCTCCTAAGCTCGGTACTCTTTCCCCCTCACATTTTATGCCACGTTACCTTACCTTGGGAATCGTGGGTCCTTTGTTCTGGGAAAAAAAAAAAATGACATGTTTCTTTATTCTGTGCCATAAAATTTACTAGGGGTTAGAGATGTCTTTTTTGTTTGTTCATTATTTATTTGTTCAATTTTGCATGTTTTTATTGATTTATGTCGGCACCTGAATTGGAATCAGCTTGCATTCCAGGCATCCCCAGGGCGGGTGTGCCGTGGTAAGTCGTTGGCAGAGACAAGCAGGACTTGCCAGGCTGTACTTGCCCAGTGTTTAGCTGTGCACGTGTGGATTCTCCAAAAAGCCCACTCCATCCTCATATTGGCCAGCACGGCCGCCCATGGCAGCGCCGTTTCGTGGGCTCAAGTGACTGCGCTCACCTTGTGAAGATGTCAGTGCTGCACCTGGTAAATCATGCAGTCACTTCTGTTCATTCTCAACCCATCCGTGCAGCTGGAAGCACCATCCGAACAGCCGTGTGGTTGACTTTTCAAGAAGAGCCGAAGACCTCACTGTCGCACGCACGATCTGGGCGGGCACACACGCTGAGCAGGATTTTCCCTGAACTTACAGACCTAGAAAACAGCCCCCTCCTAGGACCCCCTTACCACATGGCTGTATATTTAATAAAAAAAAAAAAATAGAAAGAAAGAAAGTAAGTAAGTTTGCAGAGAAGGCGCAAAGCAACGAAGCATACGTAATGACTTGTTCCAAGGAGTAAATTAAGCCAGGAACTGTCGAGGCGTTAAACTTAGCAAAGCGGGTCCCGAGTACTACGGAGAGAAATTCTGAGAGAGAGTTCATTCTTTCACATTGACTCAGTAGTAAAATAAAGTGAACTCTAACAATATGATTTAGCAAGGACTCTAAAACGTCGCATGTTGGAATGGCTGTGTATCAAGTCATTTTTCTGTTCTATTACCTTCAATGAATAGCTTAGATCACCAAGTATATTCACTGAACTGCGGCTTCTGCACTTTTGATAAGGAGAGAAAACGGCCCAGCGCACGTGTACAGAGAACCGCCTGCACCCAGGCTCACAGTGTATGTGTCTGCTGGCCCACGGGCCCGTGGGGACATTTTACCCGCAGGGCTGCTATCGAATCATGACCGGTTTGATGATAAAGAGCTGTGTTGTCTTCTTCATCTTAAATAAATAGAAGTGCACGAAATCCTTCACTGGAAATTCACCGAAGGGAGATACGTTATCAAATTAGTCCGTACACGGCCCGCTGGTGACACGCAGTGATGAATCTGTCTCACATTACTCACTGCTCTGTGGAAAAGGCTCCGGTGACTTAGCCCGGGGCCCCGAAAGAACCACGTGTCTCCCCGTGCGCACTTCCCTGCACGGTTCAAACCCACTGCTTCCTTATCTTCAGAGTTAGAGGGGGAAGTGAACCTGCCATGGCGGCTAAGCCTCCTCCCTCCTTCCGGCAGCATCTTTGGTGGCTGGGAGGGACGCTGGGCTGCATCTCCAGAGGCTGGGTCATCCGGTGACTTCCCTGCTATAACCCCTCATCCTGCATGGGGAGCCCAGGGCCTGTGTGTCCAGTGGCAGATGGGACCCTCCTAGCGTCTGTGTGTCCAGTGGTGGACCGGAGTTTTGTCCACAAGGCTTGTGTGGGACCCTCCCCACAGGCTTCTGCCCCTCAGCTAGAAGAACCACAGCGTTGCCGAGCCCGCTGCCCACCCCTCTGGGCTTTCCTCAAACTACTCACAACTCTGTGCTTCTGTTCCTGCCGCACCTTCTAGCTGGAATCCCCAACTGCCTGCCCCGAGCGAACCCAACGCTGGTGACTTGTAGGGGTCTTGCTAAGGCTTTTCTGTCTTCTGAGTCCACACGCATTCATCCATTCAACAAATCTTGTTTTATAAGACTTTATTTATGTATTTGAGAGCAGGAGCGGGAGCGCACCCAGGAGAGCGTGCGGAGCTGGGCAGAGCTCATCGCAAGCAGATTCCCTGCTGAATCCGCGCTGGGTGCCGGGCTCCATCCCACGACCCAGAGGTCGACCTGGGCTCAGCTCATGAGTTGGACGCATCACCGATGGAACCACCAGGTGCCCCGATTCGACACACGTTTAATGACTCCTGTAGACTGAGGTGCTGTCCCATTACTGGGGGTCAGTGTGACTCTGGTGAGCCCGACGAGGGCCCTGTACCAGCAGAGACCATGTGTAATTAACGGTTGACAGTGTGTGTCCCATGTGGTCTGCCTGGTGTCAGCCTGGTTCAAGGGCACACGTGTGGGCTGCCATGGGCGCCTCTCACGGCCCGCCACGCTGCAGGGAAAAGACGTTTCCCCCTCCAGCGCAGTTCTCCAGGGCAAGCCCTGCTGTGCACATCTTTTTATCCATAGCCTGATGCCTGCTTGGCAGCCTTGAGAAAATAAACTCCGTAATCCGTCCCACAAATATTTACTGAGCTCCTGCTCCGTGGCTTGCCTTGTTCTAGGGAGCAGAGATCAAGATGGATGAAGCCGCCACCCCCCTGGGGAGCATGGGGGGGGGGGGACAAGGCTCCGTAAATAGTGTACCTGGGAAGTGGGCGTGCCTGGGGCTTGCCCCAGCGTCTCTGCTCTGGCAGGTCTGCTCTGGGGCCTGAGAATGTCATTTGCAGCAATCCCAGGAGCTGCACAGAACACTCGGAGAAGGTGACGTGGAAGTTGAGGCCTGGAGGAGGACAAGGGGCGGAGTGGCTCAGAGAGGGGCAGCGAGGGCCACGGCCCAGTGGCCAGGGCCGCCGTGATGGCCGTGCAGGCTCAGAGAGGGGCAGCGAGGGCCACGGCCCAGTGGCCAGGGCCGCCGTGATGGCCGTGCAGGCTCAGAGAGGGGCAGCGAGGGCCATGGCCCAGTGGTCAGGGCCGCCGTGATGGCCGTGCGGGCTCAGAGACAGGCAGCGAGGGCCATAGCCCAGTGGCCAGGGCTGCCGTGATCGCCATGCAGGAGGCTTGAGCCTGGAGTACGGTGAATGGGGAGAGGGGACGTGAGGCACAGGGAGGTTCGGTTCCAGTAGACACCCCCCCTCCCCGGGGCCACTAGCCACAGCAAGGAGCTGAGATCATCCAGAAAGCACTGAGAACGTGCTGGGCACTGTAGGCTATGAGCGATTCCACTGGGTGAATTCCTTCTTACTGCCTTTCTTACGCATTCCTGCAAACACAGTGGCTTAAAACAACACACATCAACCCTCCCACAGTCCTGGAGGCCACCTAGGGCCTCCCGGGGCTCAGGTCCTGATGCGAGCAGAGGCTATGCTCCAGGAGCGACCCTGATGCAAGCAGAGGCTATGCTCCAGGAGCGACCCTGATGCAAGCAGAGGCTATGCTCCAGGAGCGACCC